>NC_136805.1:29532941-30132941 GCF_951216825.1 Electrona antarctica
CGTGTGTGCGTGCGTGCGTGCGTGCGTGCGTGCGTGCGTGCGTGCGTGCGTGCGTGCGTGCGTGCGTGCGTGCGTGCAACATGAACCTGCAGTTGCTGGTGAATCAACTTGTTCTCTTTGTTCCCTGCTCTGCAATCTGAAATGACTACATGCTAGCCTACTGGACTTGAGTTCATGAATACATTGACAGTCATTTAACGAATGCATGAAGGTGTGAATGAATGATTAAATGAAGCATTTGAATGGATGAATGAATGGGGCCACAGTCTTAAGTACAGAAAAAGACATTGAATGTGTGTGTGATTTAACCTGGATTTAATTATGCTATTTTTCCAGCAGTGCGTGCATGCACCATCAGTTCATTGAATTGCGACCATAGGTCGCAGATTACAATGAATACCTGCAAAACCTGTCAGTCAGTCCGTCCGGAGGTCCGTATGCAGGAGCTGACCTGTTCTGACATTGCATAATATGCAATGTCAGAACATATTATGTTGATACTTCCCCACCTGTCCTTCCTCTTCGATGTCTCCCTTTTGACTGATATCTGTCCATTCAAACTCTAGACGAGCCCGCCCCAAAGTTATTAGCGCTGCCGCGCCCGGCAGCCGGCGAAAACTATAAGTTCTCAACACCACCGAAAATGAAGGCCCGGCCCTATACCTGGGCCCTATCTGGGCGGGCCAGAGGCCCCACCTGGCCTTACTAATTAGCACACATTTTATGCCCTACTTGGCCCGAAAACGCCAATTTAAAAAAAGAGGGGGAAATGGAAAAAGGTCCATATATGGGCATTCTCAGACCTGTTGTTTCATCACGACCTCGCCCTTTATACTGGTTTCGTACATTGTACAACAAAGCTTTAATTCAGGTCAGCATAGATTTGGCATCTGACTGTCAACCTGCCCACAGTCATTAAAAAAGAAATAAAAGTCAAAAGTCTACATGCACTACATGCATGTAGTGTGTATGTAGTGTATAGTAAAAATTAAGGCTAAGAGGATTTTATATTTCCATCCAATGAAAGTGAGAAGATTAATATTTATTAAAGAGCTTAATGGACACTGAAATCACTGGAGCTATTATTTTACTATAAATAATGATTAGTGTTGCTTTTGCTTTTATTAAGACTTTACTTGTTGCTGCCTGTAGGATGCTCATTACATTAAGTATCACCTTAAGAAAGTAAGGAAAACAAGTGGAGTAGTGATTGCTACCAAAGCTGATGTAAAGTACACAGTAAAAGCCTATGTGTTCATTTAACTTAAGAGTGTACAAATTAAACCAAATGGGCCAATTAACACTCCTATCGCCCCCCCAGACGGAGGTCTCCATCCTATTCAAAAATTACGCCCGACGCCATAGACGGAGATTAATCAAAAGACGGAACATTACTCGTTTCATAACAGAGCGCACCAGTCTACAGTCTGGGAGCGTCTATTGGGCAACATTCATTTCCGGCTAGTCCGTCATCCAAAGTGGTCCAGCTCCATTTGAACCCATTTAGACAGTAGGACGTGTGGAAATGTCATACCAACCCATGGATTGCGAGGACGTGTACACACGTCCTAGCGCATTTTCATTGATATCAAACAAGAGGAAAAAATAGTTTTTCTATTTTTTGGGGGTTGGCCTCTCCTTCTGCACCATACTACATGCGTGTTGCCGTTCACTTCCCTGTTTACGGCTCAGAAAGAAAGGCTCATATCTCCTAATCTAGGGAGCTCTCCGTGGTTTTGACCAGATGGATATACTAAGATCTTCATTTCTGACTTCAACATGCCTCTCGTTCAAAATATGAACGCGAGGGATTATCCAGCAACTTTATCGTAATCATAGCGAGGTAAGCAAGCAACATTATGCCTCCCGGTTTTTGTACGGAACGAAAGGGGGGGCTTTCAGAGTAAAAGCTGCCATATCTGCGTGGCACCCCGATTTTGAAAGAAATCCCGGCGCTGATTGTGTTAATGGATGGGATTAAAAATCTTAAAACGTGAATAACTCTTAATCTAAATCAATGATTCTTTTTTTTAACCTTTTATTTATTGCTTTTGACAAGATGAGGTACAAACAAGTACAATATAATCCAATTCATGTCAAAAGTAGTATTCTTTTCTTTCTTTTTTTCCCCCTTTGTGCTCTTACACTTCCCCCCCACCCTTGATCCAACATACAACGTGCAACATACGACAAAAAAATAAAAAAATTACAAACAAAAAGACAAGAACAAAAACAAAACAAATGATAGTTATGATGTATCTCGCTATTCCTCATGGCACATACTTATGGTATACATATACGTTTTTGTTTTGTTTTTAACCCTTAGACAGATTACTACTGGAAAACACGTGGAGTTATGCATTAGTTCTGTCTGACTTGTACGTGATTTTCCGTAGTTCTCTTTTTTTATTAATACCAATTGATTAATTCGGTCCGCACCTCTGTATAGAGTATTGAGCATAAATATCAACTACATTTCCCAGAAAACCCGTGTCACGTGACACACGTGTACGCTTTGCCATTGGAAGCTGATCCCACACCCCAGTAAACAGTGGGGGCGGAGGGAGTTTTCATAGTTTTCAGTGTTCAGCCCGTTTGACGTCTCGCCCGAGCGATTTTCTATCAGAAAAAGTTGAAAGCAGTAATATTTATTTGAGCGAGTTTTGTGGTAGTAGTATTGATCCATACGCGTCCCAGTCGCCTTCTCCAGTCCCCACCAGCCCGGTCGCTGGGACCGGTGGCTGGGCTTAGAACCGGAGCGGGGACCGGCCACTACCACTCATTGTCTCCTCATCGTCGTCCGATGAGCTATACCGGGAAACCATTGAAAGAAGACGATCAACCCGGAATGTTTTGAGGTAATCTTATTGTAGAAAATGCCCTTCTATAGTGATCAGAAATCATGGACAAAATAAATCTACAAGCTCACAACGCGTCGCGCATAACCACGCGTTGCTTCAGTAAACGATGCATGTTTGTTCTCCGTATTTGTAGACAGTAAATAAAAGGAGCGAACATTACTCTTCAGATCAGATCGCCTAGTATATGGCACGCTACAATATAAAATAATTGTACTGCCATGCGTGTATGGCTGCATGCCTGCTACGATACATTTGTACTGCACCGACCGACACTAACCCCCCCTCCAGCCATTAGCCAGCACCTTTTACTGTCTACAAAGACGGAGAACAAACATGATGATCTACAGGCTCAAACAGGTCACATGCGCGACGCGTTGTGAGCTTGTAGATTTCTTTTGTCCATGAGTTATATGAGCTTGCATCATCGCATTCATTGTATTGTATACAATCATGCTTTTACATTGTTTAGTGTGTCACCGTGTGATGATGATGATGACTATGATGTCAGATAGCCTACGTCCCCCCCCCCCCTAGCAACTAGCCAACAGCCAGTGGAATGTGGCGACGCGATGGTGCTGGATATTATACCCGCGAGCACTCATTGGTGTCATTCTAACGTCGCCTATTATTTTATCGTGATACTAGCAGCCAGCTCTACAAGCTCAAACAGGTCACATGCGCGACGCGTTGTGAGCTTGTAGATTTATTTTGTCCATGAGTTATATGAGCTTGCATGATAATCGCATTCATTGTATTGTATACAATCACACCCGTGTGAACTGAGTGGTGTAAGGTCTGTATGACGTAATGAAATCATGTCTGACGTAATGAAATCACACCCGGGTGAACAGGGTGAACATAGCAACCATGCTCATTTTTTCTGCACAAAAAAGCCAGTTGTAGGAGTGGTTTACACCACTCAACAATCATGATTTTACATTGTTTAGTGTGTCACCGTGTGATGATGATGATGATGACGATGATGTCAGATAGCCTACGCCCCCCCCCCCCCCCCCGGCCAATAGCCAGTACCATTTCTGCAGTGTTTGCTAGCAACTAGCCAACAGCCAGTGGAATGTGGCGACGCGATGGTGCTGGATATTATACCTGCGAGCACTCATTGGTGTCATTCTAACGTCGCCTATTATTTTATCGTGATACTAGCAGCCAGCTACAAACACCATGTAATAGTAGCGTGCACTGACAACAGCTAAATGTTTATTTTTTATATATTTAGAACTGACATCAGATGAGGAGGAGGATGATGATGATGAAGACGAAGAGTCAAGACTGCGATGGAGTTCTCCGACACTGAACCGGATTCATTCATTTCAGGGGGGCAGTTTTTTTTAAAATTATTATTATTATTTAGCCTACACACACACACACACACACACACACCGTCAAGAACAACTGGAATGCAGTGGTTTGGGGACACTGGGGAGTTTGGGGACAACTGTTTTGTATGTAGGCCTATTTATTTTCTGTAATATTTATTATAATTTTATTATGTTAGTAGTCATAAAAAATAAAATACGCTTTTACAATGAGTTAGACCTGTCATGGCTATTTTGTTCACTATTGTGAGGTTTATTGTATATGACTAAGCGAGTTTCAACTGTGATTTACTCTGTAACGGTAGATGGTAATAACTCAATTTCTTTTTTATAATACAGTATACATTCAAGTCTATATTTTGATACATTTCATGGGCACCAAGTCATATCAAAACAATGTCCTCCAAGGACATTGTTTTTTTTATCAAAACTGTGTTTCTTCATAATAGGTTTTTGAGATACATGCATGAATAGACAAGGTACTGGTAAGACTATGTAAACATGGTATATATCAAAATGTGCGTTAGAATGTCTAATTTTACCCCAAAAAAGAATTGAGTTTATACGATGTTCCAATTCAGAGATATGGGGACTTTTAGCTGGATAGGTCAGATTGATCATGACTGACCATGCTATTTATAGATGGCAAAATATCTACAGTGGTACATGTGAGAAACTTTTTATTTTATTTTAATTGAACTAGACAACTCACCCTTTAAAATGAGATATTGCATGGCTATGTACGCCCAGCAGAAAAAAAGTTATTTAGAAAATAAAACTTCAACCGGGCATAACTTTTTTTGTTGTCCTAGAAACACTACCCAGTGTAAATGCAGGCTCTTTTAAATGGCTTCCAACACAAAAACTAAACATTTTATCAACTCAGTTAATTTTTTTCCTGGAAGCAGACAAGTCAAGCTTTCTCTAAAGGTCTTTCGTTGTCACACATTCACAACAGAGAATTTTCAATAAATCATTCAAAAACGGCATTATGCCATAGAGAAGTCTACCTACTATATAGAAATCCTTGAAACGCTCAAAGAGTTAAGAGCTTGTCAACCTGTGGAGCTGATGGTAGTCTCCTGTAGAGTCTTTAGTTCCGTTATATATTTAATCATAGGGCCCCATACCTGGTCCAATTTTCCTGGTGTTCCCCTCAAATTTTATTTAATTTTCTCCAAGTTTACAGTAGATACATCATGAGGTCTTTAAGCCATATAGATGCTTTAGGGGCCAGTGCTGATTTCCACTCCAATAGAATCCTTCTTCTTGCTAATAAGGTGATAAAAGCCAGATTTTGTTTTATACCCCTACCAATAGGATGGTGACCTCATGGTACAACCCCAAACAACGCCATCGCTGCACATGGTGACAACTCTATGTTCCAGGCTTCGGCAAGATGTTTAATGACATGACCAGAACATGTGTGTCATATTTGCTGGGGACATATGACATCCGTTACAGGAATCTGTGATGTTGGGGTATATTTTAGAAAGTTTGAAATTAGTGAAATAAATACGGTGGACAACTTTATATTGTATTAAGTTCAGCCTAGCGCATGATGTGCTATCATTCACTCTCATCTAAAGCTCTACCTAATTCATGTTCCCAATCTGTTTTGAGTTTTGTCTACAGAGATTGCTATATGTTTAGAAATTAAGGTGTAAAGCTTTGAGATGAAGCCTTTCCCAGACATGGGAATGTCCAAAATGGTGTCAGTTACTGAGTTGGGGAGGGCATTTGGGAAGGATGTGTTATTATTTTTAACAAAATTTCGAACCTGGAAGTATCGGAAAAGATGAGATTTTGGGAGGTTAAACCTTACACACAATTCACTGAAACTACAAAATATGTCTGTATAAAGGTCCCTTAACCTAACAAGGCCTGATCTTTGCCACAGAGAAAAGGCTGCATCAAATCTGGGTGGAGGGAAAAGGTGGTTGTTATGAATAGGACTATGGTTAGACATTCCTCTGAGTCCAAGGGCAACTCTGAATCGAGACCAAATTATTAGAGTGGAGACAACAATTGGATTAGTTGATAGTTTTTTAGGTTGAATAGGCAACTTACATGAAAGTAAGGCTAAAAGTGAGGTGGTATCAATGATTCTAATTCTAACAAAAGATTGTGTTTTTGACGGGCCATCGCGGTCCCGTCGCTTGTCGCGCAGGGCTCCAGCGTGCGACTTAATAGGTCGCATATGACACTTCTTAGGGTGATACTTAAAATTGAATGAGGTCGCACCGGTGATACTTGGAAAAGGCACCGGGTGGCTAATAATATTTACTCGGTGATTGAGCCAAAAGAAAGTAATATTATGCGATAATAAAATATGACTTTCTTTTGGCTCAATCGCAGAGTCCCCTCTCTCCTCTCTCCCTCTCTGCCTGCCTGCCTGCCTGAGTGCCTGCCATGCATTGTGAGTGACGTCACGTAGCTGCGCATGTGAGTCACGTACAAGCGGCGCGCTCACTGAACAACTCAGAAAAAAAACTAAACAGATGCAGACATGAACCGGTCAATAGTTGATTTTTTTCAAGAAAAGAAATGTGTCAAGAGGAGACAAATGAGGCTGCTAGTGCTGGAGATGGGTTAGGAGATCAGGAAGGTGGAGAGGAAGTTGAGGAACCGGCGAGAATCTCAGATTCTGAGAGTAAAGAGGATAGTGACAGGTTGACCAAAGAGACTGGGGGGGGGGGATGCGAGGCACAAGTCATGGTGTGTGTTTATTGCAAGCAGGCAGAACACAACTTGTTAATGGCTCGACAGTGTTTAAGGTTCAGTCATTAAAGCCAAAAGCACAAGACGTGCAGGTATCGCTGTATCAGAGGCGCCCAGCCTCTACCCTCCTCATTTAGTCGGGTGGAGGAGAGCAATCGCTCAGCGGAGAATGCTGAAATGGTGATCAAGTTTAACACTGCGTACAACATCGCGAAAGAGGAACTCCCGTTCACCAAATACAAATCCCAGATCGTCCTGATGAAGAAGAACGGACTGAACATGAACCCCACATATTCCAACGACACTGCATGTTTGTGGGAGTGATAGCAGACACACTCAGGGGGAAAACCGCTGACAAAATCTCCTCCTCCCCTTACCTCTCGTTCATGCTAGACGGTTCCACTGATAAATCCACCAAAGAGTGTGAGATAATCTATGCCCGTATCATTGATGATGGAAAACCATGTAATATCCTTATTGGCCATGTTGAGGTTGAACACGCCCATGCAGAAGGTAAGGGGTGTGTCACATTTGTTTCATATAGCCTAAATGATAATATGTAAAAATGCACTATAGGTTATTAATTATAATTTCATATAGAATGTAATGTTTATTTAATGCCAACATGCCCAGGTAGCTTATGAAAACACACAGAATGGTGTGTGTGTGTGTGACTCTGTGTGTGTGTGTGTGTGTGTGTGTGTGTGTGTGTGTGTGTGTGTGTGTGTGTGTGTGTGTGTGTGTGTGTGTGTGTGTGTGTGTGTGTGTGTGTGTGTGTGTCAGAGAGAGAGAGAAAATATAAATATTCCATATTATGTGCTTAATTTAAAGCTTTTGCTAGCCTTGGTCCAAAATGTATGAACTGGAAAGAAAACATCGTAGCCATGGGGGCAGATGGTATGGAAATTAACAATTAACTATCATCAGCATGATATGGTCATGTATTAATAACACGCTATACAAAGAAAAATATGGCGCTACCAAATGCAACGGTAGGTGTCACCAGTGCTACCTGTGAAAAGGTTAGTCTGGAGTCCTGTTGTTGCGTCAGAAGTAATCATACCTCCGGTGGTTGGCGATCCTATAGGGGGTCTTTTGGCTACATGCTATGCTATTTGATGAATAGGTAGTACAGGATACTGTTTGATGAATTGAAAATGGTGGGCCCTATTGTAAACAAGTGTAATGCTTTATGGTGTCGTCCACTCACAGTTAACAGTTTTTGTATTGAGTTGTACTTGAAATATACTGTAATCCTGCAAACTCTTAATAAATCAATCAATCAATCTATCTAGCACAACCATGATGGCATCTGTGTCACCTTGAAACGGGCTCTGAAGCTGCAAATGGCTGGGCGTAGTGATTTAATGGTTCCAAATGACGCTGGGCGATATGAGTGTTAACATAGGTGATGTTAGTAGTGTGTGTGGTGAGCTCGGCAGAAGAGAACCACCATAGCTCACAGGCACTATAGCATACATTCCCAAGACTATACATAAACTGTATTATTATACAGATTCCACAACAGTGTACATTTTTTATTTATTCATAATATGGAGGAAATTTATTCATAGCTTTTAGGGAGATTTAAGTCCTTATACGATCGTCAGATAGGCCTACTACACGTAGAACATAAAATGAAATACAATTTACTCCAAGGCGGACACAACTTAAAAGGACATAAGCGTGTTCACATGAATGGGGGACGGTGGATTCACGCGTAGTTTCTGAGCGCGGGAACGCTGAGCATCAAAGCATTTCTCATTAAAATAAAATAAAAAGAGTGCTATTCCCATCCTGAAGTGTTGCCCATTTGCAACAATAAGCACACAATTAATTACCACTAACACCCGGTTAGGTGGCGCGACACATGGGGGAGACTTCAGATACACATTTGTTTTTCTCATTTTGCATTATTTAGCACCAAATCTGCTGATTGAAAGTCGGAGCGACATGGAGCCTCTGTCTGTTCCCGGTGTGCCACCAACCCCCCTGGGTGAGTGTGGGGTGGGGGGGGGGGGGGGGGGGGTGCGCTTTGTGAGAACGCTAGAACTAGTTCAAAATGACGAAGCAACCGTTAGGATGGCAAAATATCCCTATTCAACCATCCGTCCGTGTCTCGCACGCACGCACACACACACGCACACACACACACTACAAAAGTACAATTTGAAAAAAGTGTTGAGAAGCAAACAAAGACATAAGAGATAATAGAAAAGAAGAGAAAGATAGAGAGAGAAAAAGTGGGAGGGAGAGAGAGGCAGCTCTCTAACCAGCTCAAGATAAAAATCAGTCGCTCGAACCAGAACAAAACTTTCACACTCTCTCGTAAAACCGCAACCCACTTTTTTTTCCCCGTGATGTTATTCTTATGCACTTTACCTTTCTGGCTTGCATCACCGCCCCACCCCAACCTTCCCTCTCGGTGGCACTGAGGGAAAAAGGGGGTAATGGGAGGTGAGACTATGGAAGGGAGCACAGCTTTTGGCACTAATCCGCCTTTATCTGTTTAAAACCACTGAGCTGTTCCTTGTGAAATCTTTACATGTTAAGCCGATAAGTTGCGGCAAAACAATAAACAACATCATCTCGGCGTTAGCCGGGTATACCGCCTTTCATCTGACTGGAGATTAGGTTCATTTGCTCAACTCGCGGCGCCTCGGTTAACGAGATTAAAACCACACCAAGGCTTTGTCATCCCCCGACGAACACAACGCCAGGCATTACCTTGGAAAAAGATTAAGCCGCGATTAGGCAGATCGGATACAATAACACTGCTGTCACGTCAGCCTTAGACAGTCCACTGGCTGGCAGACTAACCATCAGATAGACATGGGTTTAAAAATAATAGCTGCAACAATGGTTGTGATGTACTGCCAGGGAAAAGAATATTATCCTCAATGGGTTTTCAGCGACACTGTTATGAGTCTATTTTGAAAGTATTCCCACCAGTCGCTGCAAAGAAGCTCCCAACAACTGTGGACCCAAAAGGGGCTACGAGACAATAGAGGAGGTATTGGGAGAGACCCTCAGATGTGTTTGTGTCTTAATCCATTGAGACCTGGAACGCATCCATGTCACGTTAGCGTTTAACCACATTAACCATTAACCCATTTTGGGCGGGAACCCCTTTTGGTGTTTTAAACATTGTTATAATTTAGCTATTGAAAAATAGCAGATCTACAAGCTCATAGCGCGCCACCGAGTGGCGCGCTATGAGCTTGTAGGTCTGCTATTTTTGAAAAATCGTTAAAATGTGCCTCAAATCTTTCCGAAAATTGTCATGATTTAGAAAACTTTTTTTTTTTTAATTTCGACGTCAGGCCTGAATGGGTTAAAAACGAGGGGTAGAAGAAACCAAAATGGTCGCATTTGCACTCCTGGTAACCTTTTAACATCACGTTGTTGACGAGCCTTTTGTGTTGGTAAATACTACAGTATGTTCTTCATTTCATGGTGGGAATACCAGGCATCAAAGGCACTTCGTCACGTGGAATACCAAAACGGCCAAATGTGTGTGCTGCGATAAATACCGTTGCGTGCTCCCCAAAGCTTTGAGTGGAACACAGGGGACCTGTAGCTCCTCTACACACACCTAAATGGATTTCATAGTTTAACGAGAGACAGGGCTGGAGCCACGGCAAGGCACGTCCACACAATTAAAGCCTCAACTGGGGCGAATCCTATAGGTAAACATCGATGGACTCTGCAGCGCCTGAGACGAGACTTGAATGAAAGGCCGAGGAAGTGAGTGGTTCTAATAACTTACAATAATAGTAATAATAATCATCTCTGCTGATATTTAAAGGAAAATCTTTAAAAACTCTCGGCCTCGCGAGTGCTTAGAAAAACTCCCAAAAGTTTATTTCAGGTAATGAAATACCACTCCCCCTGAGGTTGGCCATTATTCACTTCAGAGCGGCATTCCTTTTTGATTATCACCGTTCCCTCCGGAAAGGCATGGGCCGACAATGTGTGAATGAGTACATGGACTAATGAAATGAAAGGCCATCTAATATCCATCAAACCGTAATCATAAGGATATCACGCTTCCGCCGCGCGTCAGGTCTTCACTTGAACACTTTCAAGTGTTAAAGGACCAAATTAGGTCCTTTGATATCCACAAGAAGTCGAGGGGGTTGGAGGAAAAAAAATCATTTAACCCATTTAGGCCCGACGTCGAAATAAAAAAAAACGTTCACTCTGAAAGAATATATATTCAAAGATTTGTGCCGTATTTTTACGATTTAAAAAAATAGCAGACCTACAAGTTCATAGCGCGCCACTCGGTGGCGCGCTATGAGCTTGTAGATCTGCTATTTTTCAATAGCTAAAGTATAACATAATGCTTAGTTAAAACACCAAAAGGGGTTCCCGCCCAAAATGGGTTAAAACATGAAAACCTCAATTCACTTTTAAGTGTCCCGGACTGATTGGCTTCTCTCCCTGTCCCTGTCACCCACACTGACCCGGGTTCAGGTTTAATTTCATGTCTCGCTCTCTCCCCAGCCAGGAAATTAAAGCGTTAGGAGCAGTACGGTCACATGTAATGGAGGACATTAGAACATCTGCAATTACCATGAACTGTCAATGCATAATAAGAATTGAATTAGATCACTCACTCCATGAGTGCCATCCAGAGAAGGGGAGAGGGCAAGAGAGAGCAAGGGAGCGAGACAGAGAGAGAGAGAGAGAGACAGAGAGAGAGAGAGAGAAGGGGGAGAGAGAAACAGTGATGACCACTTTCCCCTCATGCATGTTTTGCACCCACTTCATTATCGTGAGCCAGCAAACTGGAACAGGGAGAAAATCGAGGAGGTGAAATGGACTCGGTCAAACTACGGCAAATCCATTTACTGTCCACAATTTCATTTCTGAAAGTCCAACAAAGCTATTAAAATAAAGAAAGGGAGACCTACAGGCCTCGATGCTGACACACATCTATAGACGTACTCTGTGTCTCTTTCAATGTCTCTTGCGCACACGCGCACAAACACACACACACAAACACACACACACACAATCACACATGCTCACACAGAAGCCTCGCACACATTACAGTCACTAACGAGACGCCCCCTCTCTAATTAAACCTGTCCAATTGAAACAGTGTGTGTGCGTGTGCGTGCGTGCGTGCAGAGACAGTAATGTTTTTGTAATCTGGTCTCCTCCCTGTGACCTACTCTGTCCCCCCCCCTACGCAATTTATAGCAACCAATTATAGCGCATACGGTATGACTGCTCAGAGGAGGAGTGACAGGGTGGCGGGTGAGTCTGAA
Source organism: Electrona antarctica (assembly GCF_951216825.1). Lineage (NCBI taxonomy): Eukaryota > Metazoa > Chordata > Actinopteri > Myctophiformes > Myctophidae > Electrona > Electrona antarctica. Next base: position 29,545,140 of record NC_136805.1, read on the forward strand.
AGGCCGGGAGAGACTAGCATCGGCGGGTACAGGCTAGGGCCAAGGGCCAAATAAGAGAGAGAGACAGAGAGAGAGACAACCGTTTGGACTGGAGGGAGGGCCTGAGAGATGATGGTGGAGGCGAGAGAGAGAGAGAGGAGTTGGAGCTGAGGTCGGCGGGCGGTCAAGGAACGGACCAAGGACAGACGACGGAGAGCCGAGGGAACGTGCAGCGAGGTCAAGGGCTCTTGGGCGGGGACTCCATAATGCGTTATGCATGCGGACGTACAGGTGCATATTTTATGCATATTTGTTGGATTGTGTGGAATAATGTTTGGCTGGCGCTCCCCCTCTGGAACTCTGTAATTATGTACGGTGTTATAGGTTTTTTTTTTATTTTTTATTCATGCATCATGTTGATGCTGTCACCACTACAGGTGCATAAACATGCATGCAGTCACGAGCAAAGACCCACGCACACACTTTTTGAAAAACACCCAAAGTACACACACACACACACACACACACACACACACACACACACACACACACACACACACACACACACACACACACACACACACACACACACACACCTGCTTGCTTTCTTTGTATCAGCATTTTCTTGGAATGCTTTGCATCTAGATGACGATTGGCTATTCGCCATCAGTCAGCCAGTATCAGGAGACATGCCAGTTACACAATGCACCCTGGGTAAAAGGTGTGTGCCTCTGTCTTCTTGTGCACTGACAAAATTGAAGAGAGAGAGAGAGAGAAATCCTATGGATTTCTGGGTGTGACATTTAAATCTAGAAAAAAAGGATAAAAATGCTTGCACTCGGCCTGGACCGCTACAATGTAGCCTGACAGCATGTGACGGGTTCAAGTCCAATCCCGAGGGCCTTCGCTGCGTGTCCCAAAATAAATCTTTACAAAAAATAACAAAAATAAATAAATGTTTACACTCATGTCTTACTAGGGCTGAAGCGGCAATCTTCAGAACATTTTAACCAATCTTTATGGCAATGCAATATTGATGGATTGAAACCTTATATATATTCTCGAAAATATAACTAACCGCGGTGGTCTCCCTGCTCTTCTTATGTCCTATTCGAACCCGGGTCTTCGTGAATCTTACGGATTGCCGTTTTAAGTAGGGGGGGGGGGAAACCTAGATGAGATGTCACTACATTTCCATGACTTTGACTCCCGTCCAAGCAGTATAATGGGTCCTTTAAGTAGATATAAAGCTCTGTTGTGATAGCACGCTCCTCTCCAAGCTAGCCTCATGACTCATTTGCCCAAAGTGAACATCTCTCCGGCACATTAGAATAACTAATGCACCCAACAAAGTTGTCAACTGATATTAATTGCTTAATTAAAAGGAATGTATTGTCTCTTCGAGTTTACTGGCAGCTCCGTCTCCCCTCAGCACATAAACAGATGGGGGGGCGGGGGGGGGGGGGGGGTTATACGTGCATGAGCTGATGGAGTGGTGTGTGTGTGTGTGGGGGGGGGGGGGGGGGGGGGTCCTTAATGCATTTCGCCCACACATACGTATATATGAGAGGACAAAGGAGTAGGGCTCTGAAACAGATGTAAGAATTTATACCGTGGCTAAATTCCCAGCTTCGCCAATTTGTGCAATTTGTGCACTGTGTAATGACTGTCTGAACTAAGGCAGACAGCATCGGAAGGTAAAAAAATCACACCTGTGTGAAGTGAGGGAGGGGTGCTCTTATCATAAGTCATCATACATCATCTCATTCTGGGCGATCACAATTTGCGTCCTCTCTTGTGTCTTCAATGTTTGTGTTTACACGAGCCCTCAAAGCTGGACATAGGAGGGGCTATAAAAAAAATAATTAAAAAATCGGCTTTAGAAAATGCAAGGACGTTGCAATGATTAAAACACCTGTTGTACTACGCTTCATTTATCTCCACTAGTACTGTGTGCGTGCGTGGGCGTATGTGGGGGGGAGGGCTTATCCTTATGCCTATGGCTTCCTCTGTTGGAATGTTTATCTGACTCTCTGTACCTCAGTGTGGTCCATTCAGACTGTCTTAATCACATGGTGGAGGACAGGGGCCTCGTCTCTGATGCAGTAGCCCACCTCGGGAGCTGTGGACCCTGGAGATAACAACAACAACAACAACCCCACCCACATGTCTGTCTCTGTCTACATGATGCAGAGCGGATTAAAGCGCCCATCTTTGCACCAGTGTTTCCTTTAAGGTGGGTGTCTTCTCTTAATCCCCATCCCCACCTCCCCAAGTGACACACGTACAGGATACAAGCGCGCGCGTGCACGCACACACGCACAAACACTGTTTTGTTTGATGTGCTGCCTCAAGTTAATGTTGATTAGTGACTGATAACCTCCTAAACGTATCTTAGCAACACAGAGCTTAGAGCAGTGGTCAGATTTGGCATGGCAATGTCATGGCTTGCCTGTGATTGTGTAATTTTGTTCTTATGCAACAAACAAAAAAACGTATGTGAAGTGTTAAGTCTTTGAATTACAGATAGAACTGCAACGTTAAAAAGTGACCACCAATTACACTCTCTCAAGAACTCCAAAAAGCTAATGGATCATCCATTCTACACTCTACCTTGTGTGGATATTAGTTGATTGGGGAGGAGCAAATTAAATGTCCAGAGTGGATGACACAGTAGCTCCGGCCCCACTGATGTGCTATATAGATCACACCATGGAGCAGAATTGGAAACGGTGTGATGGAGCATGCTAGTAACTGACCGGATATTGTGGCCACCACACAATTGCAACATCCACAGTCTGATCATGGCTGGAGGACCTGCCTGCGTGTCCTTCCCCCTCTACTCTCTGCCATTGGTTTGGTGTCTCTACACTACAGCATCACTAGGGCAGTAGGTGTTATAGTAAATAGCAGCTTCTTTGTGTATTTCTAATTCCCTCCATTTCACGGCATTTGATGGAAAAAAGATAGCAGTTTAGTGTCACTAGCACCTCGTAGAGGCATTCTTTACAGACATCTCTGAATCAGCCTGCATGTAAACACTATGATTCATAGAAATGAAAAAGAGCAGTGGAGATGTAGCAGTGCAAGGGGAGTGATCTAACTGTCACTCATTTGATTGAACCAGGAGGACACAGTCCGTCTAAGTATATTCTCTGTTTACAAAGATGCCTGTCAACTGTAATCAGTGGTGTAAAGTAACTAAGTACATTTACTTAAGTACTAGACTTAAGCACAATTTGGATTACTTGAGTATTTCCAATTTCCAATCATTTTACATCTACTCCGCTACACTTCAGAGGCAAATATTGAAAACTTTAGTTATTTGTAGATTTATTATTATTATTATTATTTCCATATATGGTCCGTCACGCCTCGTGACACGCTCCATATATGGCCGTCTCCGTATATGAAACCCTGGATAGCCATACATGGAGAAGACTGCATATATGGAGCCGGCCAGAGACTCTACATCTGACCTCAAACCCTTAAGGCCTATTCATAGTATTTCCGGTGGTGAGCTGACCACCGGAGCTGAAATAACGTTGAGCGGTGGTGAGTAAAAACAGAGAGAAGGGCTGGAGCGGTGGCGGTGGTTTGCTCTTCACCGCGGCTCGTGACGTCATGTTGTAGTTCGGTGGTCACCTCACCACCGAAAATCCAGACTATGTATGAGCCTTTATGTCTCCATATATGGAGCTAACCTGTTCTGACATTCCATATGTTGATCCCTCCCCATCCGTCCTTCCTCATCGATGTCTCCCTTTTGACCGATACATGTCCAGCCGAGTTCTCAACAGGCCCGAAAATGAAGGCCCGGCCATACCTGTTCCCTCATCAAACACAGTACACTCGAGACACTGCCCCCGCTGCCACCCTTAGATCTCCATATATGGAGCTGACCTGTTCTGACATTCCATATGTTGATCTGACCTCATCAAACCCTGTACACTCAAGACACTGCCCCCGCAGCCACCCCTTTTGGTGTTAGCATTATGTTATGCTTTAGCTATTGAAAAATAGCAGATCTACAAGCTCATAGTGCGCCACCGAGTGGCGCGCTACGAGCTTGTAGGTCTGCTATTTTTGAAAAATCAAAGAACGACTGACATAGAAACATAGCTTTTTCAGAAAACTGTCAGGATGTAGAAGACATTTTTAGAATCTGATCTCAGGTCAGAATGGGTTAACTCAAGTACATTTCGAATTCTGGACTTTTACTTACGTAACGTAGTAGTTCTACATAGCAGTATCGATACTTTACCAAGTTATACATTTGAGTACTTCTTCCACCACTGACTGACTGTGATGTGGTTCTGACTCATTCACACTATCTTTTAGTGTAGAAAGATGATTAAATGTAATACTCTCCGTAAAAAAAAAAGGTTAGACTTTGGTTATTAGACATTTCTTGTGGAAGTAATACGGTATTCTAAATTAAATCCCTGTCTAATTTTATCCTTTTTCATTTCTGCTGTAGCTAAGCAACCTGCCACGCAAGGCTCTGCCCTACAAGTGAACCTGAAGATTGCTTTAATCGTCTTGTACTTTTGTCGAGCATGTGCGTATGCGTGCGTGCGTGCGTGCGTGCGTGCGTGCGTGCGTGCGTATGTGTGTGTGTGTGACTGTGTGTGTGTGTGTGTGTCAGAGAGAGCAAGATCATATGCATATAACTCGACTCCCATATTTCTGTTTCTGTCTCTCTCGTCCCCTCTCTCTTCTCCTTTCGCCTCGTTCCACTGTCTTCATTGTCTCTCTCTCTCTCTACAGTATGTCCTCGTGAACACATTAATAACCTTCCTGCTGACACTGACTCACAAACACACAATCAGGTCACCACTGCTGCCAACAAGCCATTTTATGCAATATAAACAAATGATTATTTCATTTATCATCTGGGCCAGGACAGAATACAGGTGTACACATACCATACTGTAGTGTCACACACACACCACCACACCACACACACACACACACACACACACACACACACACACACACACACACACACACACACACACACACACACACACACACACACACACACACACACACACACACACACACACAGGAATACAGGCGGAGAGCACGTGAAAGAAAACAACTTAGTCAGCTGTCATTCCACGGTGCTCTGACAGTACATTACAAAGACCCAACCCTGACAGCAAAATCTCACCAAATGTTGCCACACCATCGTTTTTGTACAGAGCCCAGCACACACACACACACACAGACACACACAGACATACACACACAAACACACATTCAGATGTTTCAAAGCCGCACACACCACACGCACACATAGGTGAGACAAATTAAACCAAAAGAAACACGCCTTTGCTTTTGTTCACACGTGCGCATGGACGGACACACACACAGAGTGCATTTGCTGTGTGGTGACAGTAGCCGTGGCGGGGAGCAGGTTATCAGCAGCGCGTTAACAAGCGCTGACAGCTGAGACACTGCCTTCCACTGAACCAGTGTCCAGACCTGCAGGGTCACTGCTCCTGTCAGCACCTGGATGCCCCCGACACATCACACAACACAAGCACGCACGCACACACACACACACACACACACACACAAGCTCACACCCACATTCACTCGCATAGCTATGTGAATGATTACACATGACTCAATACAACGTCATACGCGCACACACAAATACGCGTGCACACACACACACACACAACTGCCAAGATACACGTTTGGCTTTATCTACACAAACACATGTTTACGCATGCAGTACAAGGATAAGAACATACAGCACGCACCTCGTAGTAGACTACATGTGCGCAGAGCAGGAGGTGTCCCACTGGCTGCTGTATGGGGGGTGTGGAACACACGCACGCATGCACATACGCATAGGTGCACAAACACATGCACGCACACACACACCTCTACCTTCCAATCCCCTTCCTCCTCCCATCCGTCCTTCACCCGTCTTTGACACCCATATTCGTCAGTAAAGCACCTGAGAATGGGACCTGAATTTCAACAGCAGCCCATCCGGCATATTATCCAACCAGGTTTATCCCATTCTGACCTGAGATCAGATTCTAAAAATGTCTTCTACATCCTGACAGTTTTCTGAAAAAGCTATGTTTCTATGTCAGTCGTTCTCCGATTTTTCAAAAATAGCAGACCTGCAAGCTCGTAGCGCGCCACTCGGTGGCGCGCTACGAGCTTGTAGATCTGCTATTTTTCAATAGCTAAAGCATAACATAATGCTAACACCAAAAGGGGTTCCCGGCTTCCCGCCCAAAATGGGTTAAATTCACCTCTTCTGTCCACATCAGTGGTTCTCATCTACTGCTACAGTACAGGAACAGATCTGGGTTCTGTCTACATCAGTGGTTCTCATCTACTGCTACAGTACAGGAACAGATCTGGGGTCTGTCTACATCAGTGGTTCTCATCTACTGCTACAGTACAGGAACAGATCTGGGTTCTGTCTACATCAGTGGTTCTCATCTACTGCTACAGTACAGGAACAGATCTGGGTTCTGTCCACATCAGTGGTTCTCATCTACTAGTACAGGAACAGATCTGGGTTCTGTCTACATCAGTGGTTCTCATCTACTGCTACAGTACAGGAACAGATCTGGGTTCTGTCCACATCAGTGGTTCTCATCTACTAGTACAGGAACAGATCTGGGTTCTGTCTACATCAGTGGTTCTCATCTACTGCTACAGTACAGGAACAGATCTGGGTTCTGTATACATCAGTGGTTCTCATCTACTGCTACAGTACAGGAACAGCAACACATCCACACTGTGTACTGCTGGATGGAGCGGAACGGAAGTGGCACAGAGCTTTTTAGAGTTTGCCGTGCGTTAAGAGTTGCATTCAGAACAAGAGAGGGTGCCGTTTTTCTCTCGACACCAGGGAAGATAAAGAGATTTTTTATATAGAGGTACATGGGATGTCAATATGTATACAGTATAATAACAACATAATAACATTTTTCTACCGTCCATTCTGTGAATGGACCAAAAATGGACCAAATTCAGCTACAAATCAAAGGGCGAAGTTATTTTATTTTTTTCATAAATATTCTAATTTATACTGTATCATGTACAGTTGAAGTACATCTACTTCACTTGGGGAAGGAAATAATTTGTAATCGCGAACAACGTTTCGGTCATGGACCTTGTTCAGCCTTTGACTGAAATGCTGCGAGCGACAAGAAAGGAAAAATTTACTTTATCAAGTGAAGAAAGTGTCTGTGTGTGCACTGTGCAGGTGTTTCTTGTTCTTTGATCTGTACATGCATAATCCGATGCACCTGTGGCATAGATTTTATTCAGGTGTGCAAAAGACTTTTGATTACCAATAAACAGTGTAAGCCCACTTTTATAGCCTTGTATATTGATATTCCCCTCCTTCCTTCCCCACAATAGATTCTACAACGAGCAGAGCTTCCAACCCTGGGTGAACGTAGCCTCGGTCCCAGGCTTACTTTTCTGCGAAAAGAAGAGCCTGGTCACAACGTAAGGCAGAGAAGCTATCGGCGGACGTATCCTCCGGAACATCCATCAGATGTATTTCCCCCGGATACGATATTTTCCCGACCAATCACAACACTTGTTTCATTCGCGGAGAATGTAAACTGATTTGTAAAGCATCAACGTCATTTCCTTGGGCGATACTTCCGCTAAAATCCTGCAACTTCCGCTGATAGTCTTTTCAGCGTAGGTCTTGTCCAGGGTGGGGTGAACGCTCTGGCATGTTGAGAGGCCCACAAGCTAATGTGTCCTGATTGGACATGCAGTGGTGCAAAGTAGCAAAGTCACAGACAGACACACACATTAAAACCTGGGAGCTGACCAGTACAACCACAATCTTATACTGTTGGCCACTAAGCAGCTCCAGGGGGAGCAGTTGGGGGTTCAGTGCCTTGCTCAAGGGCACTTCAGCGGTGTTGGGTGAGTGATGACCAATCACTTCCCGACCCAGATTTTTCCTGCCCGTCCGGGGAATCGAACCGGCAACCTTTCAACAACAAGGGCACTCCTCTAACCCTTAGGCCACCGCTGTCCCAAGTACTTGTACTCGTACTGTACTACTGTAATATTTTGAGGTATTTGTACTTTACTCGAGTATTTTCAATTTCCAATACTGATACTCCACTATACATCTCAGAGCCAAAAAATTTACCTTTACTCCACTACAATTATTTGAAAAATGTAGTTAGTAGTTACTTTGTAAATTTTGATTATAATTACAAAACACACTAAGCGCTTTCAGCCCTATATTTCGGCCAAAAGCAGAGTCCAAGTCGCTTCTTTTCACCTGACACGGGGGAGTTTCCACGGCAGACGTAGCGCGTGGAAGGAACACGTTATTCCGGCCAGTTCCTTTCCCCTCCATCAGGCGCCCCGGCTGGCCAGGGGGAGGCAGTTTAGAGACCAGGATTACTGCATGTATAAGTATACATTTTGAATTCGGGACCTTATTGTAATAGACTATTTCTACATTGCAGTATTGACTCAACTCACTTTTACTCAAGCAAAAGATGTGAGTACTTTTTCCACCAGTGAAATAAAAAGACACAAGCAGCACTGTAGAGTGACAGGTAAAGGCAATTACAGAGTTGAATGTTAAATACTTTGGCGTTTATAGGATGGTGTGCACAACAATGTGGGTGTATTTGCCTGCATGTGTCATTTTACTATATGTTTGTCATTGGCTTTGACCATGGTTCCATTTACACATAAAGAATACTATGCAATAAAACAAGCATGTGGAGTTAGTGATATAAATGTGTGCATACGCGGGCGTGCGCGCGTGCACACGCGCGCGCGCGCACACACACACACACACACACACACACACACACACACACACACACACACACACACACACACACACACACACACACACACACACACACACACACACACACACACACACACACACACACACACACACACACACACACACACACACACACACAGCCATACATGAACCACACCCCTTGTGATCTTACACAAGGCTAGCCAATAAAATTTCACCTCCAAGCAGCTATATATATACAGTATATAGAGAGGGCAGGAGCGCGAGAGAAGATTAAACAAGACTAAAGCTTGAAATGGTTCAATTGAATGCACTTTTTATAGCATTGACATTACTCTGCTCCATCTCACACTCTCTCTCCCTCATCTCTCTCCCTCTCTCTCTCTCCCCCCCCTCCCCCCTCTCTCTCTCTCTCTCTCTCTGTAAGAGGGGTCAGCTGTCCTTTCCCATAGCTGTCAACTCTCTGGCCCTTTACAGCAGGTTGACACTCGCCCCCTACCTCCTACTCCCTCTCTCTCTGTGGTTCATTCCCGCTCGTCCACCATAACATTCACAGCGTCTCCCTCTCCCTCCCTCTCGGAGCTGTCACACGCATGGCCCCTAACAGTAGTGTGATTGGAGGTGAGCTGGCAGATGAGGAATAAAACGGGACGGGTGGGGGTTATGAAAAAGGCGAGTAAAAGCAAAGGGGGAGAGAGAGAGAGAGAGAGAGACAGAGATAGCAGACCAGAGGTATCAGCCTTTATGGACAATGACAGGGCGGGGCTAAATAAAAACACATCATCAGGCAGCGAGGAGACAGAGAGAATAGACGGTGGGGGGGTGGGGGCAAACGGAGAGACGGTAAATGCAGAGAAGGAAGAGGCGAGTGTGTGCGTATACACGTGTGCCTCCCACATATATGGGTGTATGGGGGGGGGGGGGGGGGGGGGCTTATCCCCTCATTTAGTCTCCTCTCTCCTGGTGGTTTATTTTTAGCAGGGCCTTGTGGAAGTGCTGCTGACTTTCTCCGTCTCTGGAGATTTAAGGTCAGCACTTAACGTCGGGGAGGGGGAACGTCCTTGTCCCAGGCCACCATCACACCCACTGCTGATTGGACACGTGTGTGTGTGTGGGGGGGGGGGGGGGGGGGGATCTAGTAGGACACAGAGGCCAATCAGGGAGGGGAAGACACTCTTGCCATACCTCATTGACCATTGGCCTCCGACTGATGACAAGACACCGAGAAGGGTTTTTTTTTTCTCCAACCTGTCACCCAAACACAAACGCTCCAATTGCTTCATATCCACATTCACATGTCTATACAGTCACAGCTGGGAGCTGCCCTGTATGACCACTACTCCACCACCTGCCCTGGAGTTGCCTCGCACTTACAGTAGTTAAGACGCTTCGGTTAGAAGCATCTTACTAAATGTTCATTCAATTCTAATTATAACCACAGTCACTAATAAGTCGTACAATTGGCAACCTGAACAGCTGCACTAGAGCAGTTTGGGGGGGTACAAATGCCTTGCAAAGGCACCACAATTCTGTGTATTGAGGGAGGGGGGGGGATGATGCTCATTCGCTTTCAATTTTTCCTGCGGGACCAAAGGATCAAACTGGCAACCTGCCAGTTACCGCTGCCCCTAATAACTGACAGTTGTGATGTGACCTCTGACAAACCACCATTATCATCCCTCTGGTTATCCGTTTCTGTCCCTTAGCTTAATCCATCTTGCTCCTAATATCTCACTTTCTCAATTTCAGTCCCTCCGTCCCTCCCTCCCTCTCTTCCTCCCTCCCTCCCTCTCTTCCTCCCTCCCTCTCTCTCCCTCCCTCTCTCCCTGCTATATGCCAGTGTGTTTGGCAGGCCCTGAGCCCCGTGCCTGGCTTTCTCAACACACAGCCCAGATCCCCTCCCTCGCTCCCTGCCTGGCTGCCCTGTGCCAACCAGCGCCTTTCAACAGCTAATACCACTTCACCCGTTTTTTACCCTCTACTCCCCCAACCCCCCCATCCTCCCCCCATCCCCCACCCACCCGGGGGACTCGTATTCAATCGCGCTATCTCCCCGCAGCAGGCCTGTCAAATACCCTGCCACTGAGCACGGCGAATCAGCCTGAGAGAGAGAGGGATGTAGAGAGAGAGAGAAACAGAGATGGATAGAGACAGGGGGTGACGCCATGAATGTTATGGTGGAACAGCGAGCATCAACCAGGGGAAGGAGAGTGAATGAGATGGAGAGAAAGCAGGGCCGGTGGGTGATGACCGGGACGGTGGACAGAGAGAGAGAGAGAGAGAGAGAGAGGGGATGAAATGGTGAGGGGGAAGAGGGAGACATCAATGGCTGAATGGAGGACAAACTAGTGGATGGAAGAGTGGGATGCATGCTGGAAGAGGAGAGGAGAGGTTATAGTGAATGAAAAGTGGAGATTCACATATCAAAAACCCAGAGGGATCAATTCTCCTCCACCTCTTTCCATGCCTCTCTCTCGTCACACCGGGGGTGGGTGGGGGATAAGCCGTCTATTGTGTGTGCGCGCGTGTGTGTGTGTGTGTGTGTGTGTGTGTGTGTGTGTAGCCCACCAGACACGTGAATGCGCGGGTCTCCACCAACCACCAGAGCAGCATGTGTTTCCTTCAGCCTGCCTGTGTGATGCTGCTGCAGCTGTGCGCTTCACAGGGGAGGTGGGGTGCGTGTGTTCATGTGGCGGTGGGGCAGTTTGGTCTGTGGTTGATGGCAATGAAAAGGTTTCAGCACAGGAGCAGCGATGGCCTTGTCACTGTGGACCTGCAATGTGCAGCACAGCCGATTTCAGCAGTTCTGTGCAAATATTAGGGATTCTGAAGTGGTTCTGTAACCATGTACTGGATAAACATAATTATAAACATTTTATTGCATTTTGAGAGTCATCTCAGCAGAGTGACGTGAATGCTGAGATGAAAGCGGACCTCAGACGTCACGCTCACGTAACCTTGACTCAGCCATGAAACCATATAAGGAGTTCCAAACGCAGTTACGCCCAAATATGGAGTGTGTTGTCTAGTGTGTGTGTGTGTGTGTGTGTGTGTGTGTGTGTGTGTGTGTGTGTGTGTGTGTGTGCAGTGCAGCTGAACTGACATCAGTAGTGCAATTTTAAAATGTGTATATATATATATATATATATATATATATATATATATAGCGGCTAGTCATTTTTGTCAATGGCAGAAGGTTATCAATTCCCCAACAGGACAGGATGGGGCATCTGGAAATTAAGGTGCATTTTATTGGAGGTAATGCAGAATTTGAAAGTACCTGAAGAGGTCAGATTGCTGTAGATTGAAGGAAATACACAGCTCTGCAAAGGCAACGGGCCTTCATTGTAGCATTCACTACATAATTATGCTTTGACCTTGTCTGTCCCAGAGAGAGAATCTGGCATGCATCTTAGCAAGTTTGAACAGCTCATTATTGCATATTGGGGTGTTAAGAGGGAGCATGTTCCAGCCAAAGTGTTGCTTGATTTGTTGCCAGATTTTCAAAGTGGATATGACTGGATTATCTGTGTACTGTTTGGGATTAAGTCTATTGGCATAGAATTCCAAAGTTGTTGTTTTTGTATTTTTTTGTTTTTTGTTTAAGGAGGAAGAGTACCATGCATGTGTGTGTGTGTGTGTGTGTGTGTGTGTGTGTGTGTGTGTGTGTGTGTGTGTGTGTGTGTGTGTGTGTGTGTGTGTGTGTGTGTACCATGCATGTGATTCCAGTTGGCAACACGGAGTTTCAGGATAGAAACTCAGTGTTGATTAAAAACTTAACCCATTCAGACCTGACGTCGAAATGGAGAAAAAAAAGTTTTCTAAATCATGACAATTTTCTGAAAGATTTGAGGCATATTTTAACGATTAAAAAAAAATAGCAGACCTACAAGTTCATAGCGCGCCACTCGGTGGCACGCTATGAGCTTGTAGATCTGCTATTTTTCAATAGCTAAATTATAACATAATGTTTAAAACACAAGTCTTCTGAAAGAATATATATTCAAAGATTTGTGCCGCATTTTCACGATTTTTCAAAAAATAGCAGACCTACAAGCTCGTAGCTATGAGCTTGTAGATCTGCTATTTTCCAATAGCTAAAGTATAACATAATGCTTAGTTAAAACAACAAAAGGGGTTCCCGTCCAGAATAGGTTAATCGTGTAGGCTGCCCATTTCTGAATGATTGACAAATGTTTGGATAAAACCCTGTTTGGATGCATAGTCTGCATACTAAGACTTGGCAAGTATTGTGGACATCCTTGTTGAGGAGTGAGATGATGAGCATTTATCTAGGTCTTTTCCTTTTTTTTAAGGATATGGCAGCTTATTTTAGAGTGGCCAGTAATTGTCCTTGCTACAGAGATTCATTAAACAACCCTAACAATAGAGGGGCAACTTGTTTAGACTATATTTGAAAAATTCGACAGAGAAGCCATCAGGCCCTGGAGACTTTCCACTGTGCATTAGTGTAATGGCTTTGGCTATCTCAGCTACACTTAATGGAGCTTTCCAGGTAGTTTTTCTCGTCAATTGATAGGTTTCGGATGTTTTGATTTGAAAATACATTTAGCATTTCAGAATTGTCACTCTGTGACTATATGCTTCATAGAGCTGGGAGTAAAAAGGACCAGAAGGTGTCATTGATCCCAGATGGGTCAGTTATTATTTGATCTGAGGCGTATTCTATTTGAGTAATCAGATGTGAGTCAATCTACCCTTTAGCTGAAAGGAGATGCCCTGCTTATTCTATCTAGTCATATAAGACGTGGCACGCTTTGAGCAACAGTTTCTCTGCTTCCTTTGTCGATAGGGCCGTGCATAAGCATTATAGCTCCTTATATGATCTGGGGGAAGACTGATAATGCACATGAAAGAAGTGTGTGTGTGTGTGTGTGTGTGTGTGTGTGTGTGTGTGTGTGTGTGTGTGTGTGTGTGTGTGTGTGTGTGTGTGTGTGTGTGTAATAATATGTGCAAGTAGGGGTGATGAGCATGCACACAGTGTGTGAATGCAGTTGCATGTATACTGTATATTGGCAGCAGAGACACTAGATTTTCTAACATGCTTGATTATACATACTGTACATAATATTTTCTACATGTTATTTTCTTAATCACTGAATAAAAACTCATTTGATCCATTGCACCATCAACTGGACTGGTATGTTACACGTTAACGGTACCTCGTATTTTCTCAGTGGTTTTACCATGCTCAAGTGTTCCTTTAAACGGAACTCGCTGTGCCTCAATAAGTATTTTACACCCTCGAACACATTCACAGAAAAGCAGAAATTGTCCTTATCCATGTCAGTCTGACTTTAACTTGGTCCTTTTTGCAGTTATTTATAGCCATTGGTTAACATTTATCTAGTTCAGCTAGTGATTATAGTAGTTCTTTTTTTTGTTCTGTTCAGAATATGAAATAGTCTTGCCTCTAGGATTGCCTTAAAAGTCTCCCAAAGTAATCGGGGGGTAATATTCGTACTTAAAAAAAATCAGACCAGTCAGAGTGGTGCAACAGCGCCCCCTGTTGGTTATGAATGAAGTGAGCACTAACTATAGAAGCTGGCCAAAACTGTCTGTGTGTGTGTCTGTGTGTGTCACGCTGTAACACCACCCGCCCGCCACCAGAGGGCAACTGGAATTGGAACGATACAGAGGGGTGTGTGTGTGTGTGTGTGTGTGTGTGTGTGTGTGTGTGTGTCAGACTGCCACAACAGCTTCGTTCGCTTCCCGCGTTTACGCGTCTTACTTGTACTCTAAACATAGGGACATACATAGGGATGGACATAGGGACAGGGACATTGCTGTTCCTTGGAATGGTTGCACCACTCAAAAAAACAAATCGATTGATTGATACAGTTGCAAAAGCTTGAGTCTGATAGAAGTGTAGTTTCAAAAGACCACACTCTTTGGGGTGGTACTTGAAATCCAGGTCTGAAGCTAAAGTAGTGAATGGAGTTTACCCTTGGCAAGTATTCTGTAGAGGACAGTGGTGGAAGAAGCATTTTATCTATGAAAATATAATCAATGTGAGAATGAGATTTATGAACATGCAAAAAAAGAGAGAACCGCTTATCTATTGGGTGTAGAGATTGCCACGGGTCAATATAGCCATATTGATTCAAGAACATAATCTGTGGCATTTTAGAGGGGTTTATCAAAGGGGGTCAAATAAGGGGTTTATTACAGTTTTCATATCAAGTCGTGAAAAAGTAACTTAGGTATTGAAGAAAGGAGCTTCTTTGTGAAGTCTTTATTGTGATTAGGTGCAAACACATTTACGGACACCATAGGGCATTGACAAAGTGCCAGCCACAATTACATAGTGCCCATTATCATCAATAGTTTCAACAAGGCCTGGGCCATGGCTCAATGGTCCAGGCACCTTGGCTGGTAATCCAGTCTGGCAGTGTGCCGCGGGTTCGACTCCCGGTCCCGACGGCCTTTACTGCATGTCTTCCCCCATCTCTCTCCCCATTTCCTGTCAGCCTACTGTCTGTCCCTCCATAAAAAATATAAAATAAAAGGCGAAAGCCACAAAAAAAAATATTTAAAGAATAGTTTCAACAAGATTAAAAGGAACATAACATATTTCTTGTTTTGGTATTAAACTTAAAGCTTATCTAAGGTCAACATTGTCAATGAATAGTATGTACATTAGTAATTTGTATCGCAACAAACACATTAGTAGAAAATAATGTGTTGTGGTTGCATTTCTATCCACCAGGCCATGTAAAATGGTGGCACAGTCAGAGAGAGAGAGAGAGAGAGAGAGAGAGAGAGAGAGAGAGAGAGAGAGAGAGAGAGAGAGAGAGAGAGAGATAGAGACAGAGACAGACAGAGAGGAAGAGAGAGAGAGAGACAGAGAGGAAGAGAGAGAGAGAGAGACAGAGAGGAAGAGAGAGAGAGAGACAGAGACAGAGACAGAGACAGAGAGACAGAGAGGAAGAGAGAGAGAGAGACAGAGACAGAGAGGAAGAGACAGAGAGGAAGAGACAGAGACAGAGAGACAGAGACAGAGAGACAGAGACAGAGAGGAAGAGAGAGAGAGGAAGAGACAGAGAGGAAGAGACAGAGACAGAGAGACAGAGACAGAGAGGAAGAGAGAGACGGGCTCTGCGTAGATGCAGCACCACCATAAAATTGTAGAACAATGTCTGTGATAGAGGAACTAATAAGAACTAAAGCAGCATTTTGTTAACACGAGCCATTGCTACTACAATTATTTTCAGTGTACCGAATCATTAGAACCAGTTCGCTAAAAGATTTGGACCAGAGCTCAACTGAGCTGAAACACGAAAAGAGAGGAGCGATCCGAGCACTCCAACAATGCTGGAGATGGCGTAAAATCAAGGTACATTATTACAAAAAGGTTAAAACACCAACACAGTTGAACATCAAGTTAAATCAGTTCACTGACTCATAAGTAAGTGAAACGCATGACGCATAACTGGAAATCTGTGGGATAGAAACTGCAGTCTACTGTCTCCACGGGTTATGGGGTTACGGTTATGTCTTTAGGGGATGGGATCCAGTCCACGGTCTCCACGGGTTATGGGGTTACGGTTGTGTCTTCAGGGGATGGGATCCAAAAGCCATTTCATCTTTACAGAGTTCAGTGCAGTTCACTTTTTAACCAGTGCTCTGATCTAGAAGACGAATATCTTATGAATATGTCCATGTCTCTTGCTCTGTCTGTTGGAAACACAGAGCATGCACAATGATGGGTCTGGGTCTGTCATTCCGTAGGCTTAAAGTTGTGTGTGCTGCTGTGCTCTGTCCAGCTCGGGTGAGTTGGTAAATGAGCCATCCTGTAACAGGTCGCCAAAGATTTTGACATGAAAGCGGCAGCTGCTCACCTCTCGTATCCCAAAAAAATGTTGGCGAGTTCCCCATGCTCAGCTTTGGCCACTAATTTGTTGTTTTAATTAACCTGAATCGCAATGAGCTCACCATGTGTGACACAGTGCCCAAAAAGTTCCCCAAAGTATTCATGTAATATTCACGCATTATCTTTCTATGGTGCATTTAGCACGAGTAAACCCCGTGCATCTGGGGTTTAACACTTGCAAATGTGGGGGCATGGTGGCACAGTCGGTAGTGCTGTCGCCTCACAGCTAGAAGGTCCTGAGTTCGATTCCCGCTGGGGACGCTGTGGGCGTCATCAGTGCCCATACCCGAGACGGGGTTGGCAAAAGGGCCCTTCTGTGTGGAGTTTTCATGTTCTCCCTGTGTCCCCTAGGGTAGGTACCCTCAAAACATGCAGTAATCCTGGTCTCTAAACTACGTCCCCCTGGCCAGCCGGGGCGCCTGATGGAGGGGGATGGAACTGGTTGGAATAACGTGTTCCTTCCACGCGCTACGTCCGGGGCAACTCTCCCCTGTCGGGTGAAAAGAAGCAGCTTGGACTCCTCATTCATAGAAGAAAGCATGAGGTCAGTCCAATGACCACCCCCCAGGTTGGCAGAGGAAGTGTAGCACCCAGGATTACATTAGATAATTGACACTGGGTGAAACAATGGGTTGCAAAATCGTGGGATAAAAACTTCAAGACGCCATTTGTGTGGGGCTGTCTCTCCCGGTCTGCCCTCTATCCTTTATAACTCTATGGCTGGACCAGGCTACTGTGGTAATGACGTAAGGACACAGGTATGAGTAATGCTGACAGTGTTGCTCTCCAAAAACAGCTGATCTAAAACGGATGGCTGGATTGCTTTTATTTTGTCATCAATCCAATGCAAGAGGAGCAAAAGAAATGCATAGATGTTAGTAGCAGCAGTATAGGTACTAATGTTGAAATATAAATCAGGCTTCAGTGTCTGACTGTCCAGACAGAGACATCTTTAGAAATCAGATTTGAATTGCATTTAAAAACCACCAAGGAATATGGCTCTAATGTGATTCATAAAAATCCGTTTCCATTTGTTTGTTTGTTTTTTCTGTTTAGACTTTAGATGAAAACCATTCCAATCTGGACAGGCCAAAACTCTGATTTGGGCTGCCAGTCTTAAACATAGCCAAAGCATTACAGCCTGTCGCTGTAATCAGGCAGGTTTACTTCCATTTTGGTGAAACGTGGTTCATAGGCTTCAAGCCTTCTTCTACACACTGCATCCACTGATGGATTTATAGGCCAGACATGATAGCTATTTCTCCAGGTTACATTTTTTGCTCAGTGATGTGAAAGAGTCGTGTCCTCATCTAACTTCCCCAGCATTGGGATCTTGTCTTCCCTTTCACGGACATCACTTTTTGAATTAATCTTGAATTAACCCATTTTGGGCGGGAATCCCTTTTGGTGTTAGCATTATGTTATGCTTTAGCTATTGAAAAATAGCAGATCTACAAGCTTGTAGGTCTGCTATTTTTGAAAAACCGAAGAACCACTGACATAGAAACATAGCTTTTTCAGAAAACTGTCAGGATGTAGAAGACATTTTTATTATCTGATCAAAATGGGTTAAGTCACTGCAGATGAAAAAGTTCTGTTTTGGTACTTTTTTTAAATAAATCTATGGAATGGTACTCAGAGCTTCTGCCCATGCCTCTATCATACTGTAGTCCGTTGCCTTCCCGGACGTCTCCACCCATCTGCAGTGTTTCCATATGAAACTGCTATGCGTTCTGCAGTGGTTCTGTATGTAACTTACAGTATAATATATATATACTGTACCTACAGTATACCTAGTAGAACTATGGTGCATGCGGCCTGGGCCATGGCTCAATGGTCCAGGCACCTTGGCTGGTAATCCAGTCTGGCAGTGTGCCGCGGGTTCGACTCCCGATCCCGACGGCCTTTACTGCATGTCTTCCCCCATCTCTCTCCCCATTTCCTGTCAGCCTACTGTCTGTCCCTCCATAAAAAAAATATAAAATAAAGGCGAAAAACAAAAAAACAAAAAAACATAAAAAAAAGATATATGGGTTATGCAGTGATACTATTCTATATATTACAACAATTGTGCAGTGGTTATACATTTCAATATGGTATATGACGCGGTTATATATGTAACAGTTATGGTTTCTACAGTGGATATATTTAACTATTATGATTTATTTATAATAATCGTGGTATCCCTGCAGTGCTTCTATATACAGCATGTATCTATCAAGGCTTCTGTGGTGGTTCTATATGTATCTAGTATGGTTTTGGAAAGTGGATACTGGTTAGTGGACCGTTTTTATAATACTCTGATGGACCAAAAGCAGCTTTACGTGAGACAATGATATCGTGGCCCTAATCTTCTGGCTCGTGAACTAAATTGGAGAGCTGGGTTCTATACACACTCACTAGTTATTTCCTTTTTGAATAGCAAAAGCATAGGGCTGGAGAAAGAAACAAAAAAAATAAAAAAAACTATGCGCCATAGCGTTTCCCACTATAATTATGTGCCAAGGAGACAGATTATTGCACAGTTTAGCAGTTCCCTTCGTCATTCTTTTCTTTTCTTTTCTTCTTAGTGTGAGACTACAGTTTCACAACGTGCCAACGATTAATTGAATAGCAGGCAAGAATGTATTGCATACTGTGTGAGTGTGTGTGTGTGTGTGTGTGTGTGTGTGTGTGTGTGTGTGTGTGTGTGTGTGTGTGTGTGTGTGCTGCTCACGTGTGCTTCAGCGACAGATTGATAGGTGTGTGTGTGTGTGCGTGCGTGCGTGCGTGCGTGCGTGCGTGCGTGCGTGCGTGCGTGCGTGCGTGCGTGCGTGCGTGCGTGGCGCATGTGTGTACGTACACCATGTGCTCCGGGTATGTTCGGATGGCATGCCTGGCACTATTTGCAGTGCTTATGTGTCTTATATCTCTTCTACAGTCAGCGTGAGCACTGAGGACTGGGTTGTCGCCCTATCCCGTCGCCTGCACGCTGCCAACACAGATGCGAGCGGCACAGGATTTACAGCGGGACCCGATGACAGCTGTTACCCCCAGCAACCTGAGTCATTGACTCACTGGCTGCCTCACACACCCACAGATGGAAACAGATAGAGATGGATGGAGAGAGTAACGGAGTGAGGGAAGGAAGGAAGGGAGGAAGAGGGAGTAATAAAGAGTGTGGGGGGAGCGAGAGTGAGAGGTGGGGGGTGTGAATTCTTCTGCTGCACTTGACACCCATGTGCCCTCCCCATTACGGCATCAACCTTCACTCAAAGTCTCTCTCTCTCTCTTTGGCATTCACTTATTTTGCTCTCTTCGGGGCTCAACTTATTCCCCCCTCCCTCACACTTTCAGTCCAAATGATTGATTTTCAATCACTAAACCTCCTCAAGTGTCTACGTTTGAGCAAAAAAAAAAAAAAGCGTTTCAACAACAGAGGGGTGAAACATTTAGAGGGGTGAGAGTCACAAAGCCCTCCGGTCCTGGCCCCGGAGCAACGGCTGCAAAACAGGTAGGGTAAAATTGTACCCCTGAAAAGGACCGAGCTGGCCCGTTTGGAGAATAGAGGAGGTGTTCCGTGAGAAGACAGTGACTATATTGCTAAGCCCTGGGATGCTGAAAACCCTGGGGACCGAGTTTTTGATTTGAAAGAAGATGAGAGTTTGAAAGTGGAAGCGAGGAATACAGCGACAGCCATAAAAGCACAGAGAGGGGTAGGGAGAGAGAAAAAAATCTGTGTGTCAGAGATGACACATACTGTGTGTGTGTGTGTGTGTGTGTGTGTGTGTGTGTGTGTGTGTGTGTGTGTGTGTGTGTGCGCTGCTCACGTGTGCTTCGGCGACAGATTGATGGGTGTGTGTCCGGGCTGTGGGTGAGCAGGCATAAATACTCGGAGGGAGAAAGCTCTCCATTGAACATAATCAAGTGGATCCTTTAGAGGGTCGTTCATCACACGCGTGCACGCGCGGGTGGGCAAGCGGGGCGCGGAACTCACAAACACACACAGGGAACAACACCTCTTAACCCATTTTAACCTGAGATCAGTTTCTAAAAATGTCTTCTACATCCTGACAGTTTTCTGAAAAAGCTATGTTTCTATGTCAGTCAAAAATAGCAGACCTACAAGCTCGTAGCGCGCCACTCGGTGGCGCGCTATGAGCTTGTAGATCTGCTATTTTTCAATAGCTAAAGCATAACATAATGCTAACACCAAAAGGGGTTCCCACCCAAAATGGATTAAGCTCCATTTCCAAAGGTTCTGTGAGTGTACAAATACAACCGTATTGTGCACACACACACACACACACACAAACATAAATATGGTGCAGATTGGTATGCTAGTCTAATGAGGAAGTCTGTGGCTGACAGCCAAACATCTCTAACAGAGCATCAGACAGCACTCTGTCTTTCTCTATCCCTCTCTCTTTTGAGCGTGCACGCACACACAGTCACACACACACACACACACACACACACACACACACACACACACACACACACACACACACACACACACACACACACACACACACACACACACACACACACACACACACACACACACACACACAAACTACTTTCAGTTTCACGTTACGATATTCTCGCATGTGTAATACAAAAAAAGGTAAATCTACACATACATACTCAAATGAACGCAAACAGCTATACATGTTTACTAGCTGTATGTGTTGTGCAGTACTGTATGTGCCATCACTACTCCCGTATCCTGTTGATTAACACTTTTATCATAGCATTTATTGAAAAATTAGGATCTAATTCATGCCAGCATTTTTCCCAGTTGAGCTCTTATTTTGAAAAGCCACATTTCCAGACTTCCGGAAGTAGACATATCCTAGTAAGTTTAACGGGTCTCGTTCAGCGGTTGTTTACAAGATGGATCTGTCTCGGGGGACTGGTGGCCTCCACAGCGTCGGCTCTGTGCCATCAAATAAACATTGTTTTGACCAAAAATGCCATCTGGGACAAGGACTAGGAGATACAGGCGATTGAAAACGGATTGGATTATTATGGCGAGGACGATTTAAGATGGGCGATCCATTGTCATGACAACAACAGGTAGCTACCCGATGCTAACGCAAGTAGCATTATGGCTTGATCGATCGAAAGCGCTATAAAAGCGCCATTGATCAACGGCAATGGCGGTAAGCATAGTATTAAATAATAGGCTTCAATTGACCTAGATCTACGGCAATGGCGCGGAAACGGTTAAGAATGAAGTCCAAAACTTCTAAATACTTGGGAGCACAACATGTTCCCCTTGTTTATTCCTTTCAAGTCGGCAAGCTCGCAATTTCACCCGAGACATCAAGCTCCCATGATGCAACTATACCAACTCCCTTGAAGCACTGCACTAGCTGCACAGTATCACGTTGTTCACATGATACAGGCGGTGCAACTCCACTAAGCTGGCTGGATGAATACACAATAATACTGGCAATAGTTTAATCTACACTGTAACATCAAGAACCCTTTTCACTAAGCAACCTAGACTTAACTAAGCTGGGTAGCTGGCTACATAGTGGGATAGTGAGGGTCAATTTAGCTCTGAGATGGTGTTGAAGAATGTCCCTGAAAGAAAGGGTACACACACTACTGACAATATCCACTGTACAGCAGTGTGCGTAACATTTAGGTTTTCCACAAATAAAACTAGGCCTGGATGATTACCAGGATACATGTAATATAGATATGATATGACATGTGAGACTAGATATTCTTGTTATTGTAATATTGTAATATACGTAGCTTGTCATTTGTCTTGGTCTTAAAAACTACAAGTAAAATTATGACAGTAAAATAGCATTTTCTTTTTGAAATGAACAATGAGCATCAAGTCACTACTTGATGGTTTCACAAAATATTCTTGTATTGTGGTAGAATATCTTTTGAAAAACAGTCATCCTTAAAATATTGTTTTATAAAACATTATCATTGAGGAATTCCATTGTGATATTTTATTTACGGTAGTCACTAGTCAATATCATCAAGCCCTACATAAAACAATAATTATTATTTAAAACCCAACTGAATATCTAAAATCCAAATGTCACATGAATGTAAACTACAAAATAATATAGAAATATAATAGCATACTGTATGCAAGTTATTTGAGTTGCTGAAGTTGCTCACTACTGCTTGACTATATATATGAATTTAAAATGCAGGTTTAATAAAGTAAAGCTAGTAAAGCTAAACATCAACTCCATTAACTGATGACTGTAAGCAAAAAAAATAGAAGAATGCTGAATTATTTGCAAGAAATGCAATATTAGAAAATAAAACTAATTTATCACCAAACATTGTTTTAAAAATATTTATTTCCACTCCAGCCTATAGTCTCCCACACACACACACACACACACACACACACACACACACACACACACAGTCACACACACACACAGTCACACACACACACAGTCACACACACACACACACACACACACACACACACACACACACACACACACACACACACACACACACACACACACACACACACACACACACACACACACAGTCTGGTGGTAAGTAACAACAGATTTGTGGAGCAGATACTGTTGACTCTGTGTGAAACTGGCATAGAGGTAAGTGCAAAGTGTCCTCCCAAACATCTGACCAAGTCTATCAAAATGAAATATCCGCTTAAAGGTAGGGTGCATCTCGTCTTCCTCAGACATTATCTGTTCCGTGGCTAAGGGTCAGTGTGTTCTCCAGCCACAGTGAATTATATTACAGGGAATACATGGAGAAGCGCTCCCATCATCATTTAGTTTACTGAGAGATCTGGAGGTGTATATGACAGGACAAAGAATCACAATATTAAGATTCAACAGAAGGCAACACATACAGTAGCTTTAAAATAAAACAATAAAATGTTGTCCCAGTGTCTAATTGAGGAGCGCACAGGAATACACTGTGCGCTCTGACTGAGGAAGAGATGCAGCTGTCTTGTAGTGAGAGGAACTTTTATCAAGTTGGACATCCACAGGCGAAAATTAGGATTTTAGTAATTTATCTACATTTTTGTTTGTTCTCAAATTTGTCTAACAGTTACAACTATCCAATATTTTGTTCTCTTACTATTGGAAGGAACTGGTAGGGTTCACATGCAAATGATTTAATACAAGAACACAAAGATTAAAAAAAAGAAAAACGGGGAGATTTAAAAGAACACAGGAACTCAGAAGGTAACTTTAATTTTTTTTCTTTTTTTAAATAGATTGTTGAAATGGCCTCATTCAAAAAATAAGACTACAGAAAACAGAGAATCACATTTCAACTCACAAAGAGAGACACACAAGAGAGACAATTTGAAAAGAAATTGACAAAACCTTTTTTTTACCTTTCAAAGACAAGCACAGCAAAATGGACAAAACTGCTTTTTTCCTTTCAAAGACAAGCAAAGCAATGTTTTTAGAAATGTTACCAAAAAGCAGCACAGCACAACCATGCTCCTATTGAAACAGTTGATAAAGCTATCTGGTGTTTTGTTCTCTTGCCATCGCTGGAACAGGTGGGGTGACATTTCTTTGCCAACACTCTTCAGTGATATAAAGACACAAAGATAAACAAGGGGAAACTTGGAATTATTTTTAAAGAACACTCAGACGGGAACATACATAAAATAAAATAGATAAAGGAGAGAGATGACAGAAAATGTCCTCAATGAAAATAGACGCGCGAAAACGCACATTTCAAGACAAAAAATGTCTTCTTCTTTTTTTTGTATTTTCTTTTAGGGGGGAGTGGAAGATTGGTTGTGAATTCCAGAACACCTGCTTTGAAAATACCCTGGCAATCACTATACGCAAACTCTCATTGCACATTAACGGTCCGTGGCTCCGTTAAAGCCCTCGTTCACATGTAAATCCCACTGCCACCCCCCTCACCCTCTCTCTCTCTCTCTCTCTTCTGAATGCTTCTCATCTCCCTGTTGTCTTCACGAGCACGAGTCACATTTCTCTGGGACTTGACACTGTGATCAAGCCCCCCCCCCCCGAACTGCTCTCTCTCTCTCTCTCTCTCTGTGTGTGCGTGCATTTGTGCGTGCGTGTGTCTCTCTCTCTCTCTCTCTGTCCTCCTCGCTCACTCTGTTCTTTCTCTCCTCTTGTGCTTCTGTCGCGGAGGGATTAGGCCTCAGGAGAAAAGACTTATCTGTCTGCAGTACACCAGACAGGACAATGCTAAGACACACTCACACACACATGGACACACAGTACACAATAGGACCTTGTAGTACATTCACTCTTAAGACCTACCGGGTGATAAAGATGCTCACTACCAAGCAGCTTGTAGGAGCAACGATCTACAGATATGTTGCGGGCTTGCCTAGCGAGTCTACTTAAATGGATTACACCGTATATGAAATACCAATTGTAACAAAAAGGTAGAATTGTTTTTTTAAAGGAGGTTTCAGGGCACCATGGTGGCTTGCGTGGTAAGAGAGCATATACCACATAAATAAGGCTATAGTCTTTTGTGCAGCTGGCCTGGGTTGGAATCTGGCCTGAGGCTCTTTGCTGCATGTTATCCCCCTCTCTCTACCAACGTTCCTCTCTCTCTGTCTGGCACACAAAGTAAATAAAGCAGAAATGCCACAAAAAAAAGGAGGTTTTAGGGTCGCTAGGTTATCTGTACGCCTGACAGCCGTCTTTATAAACAGAACTTTGTTATGATTTGTCTGTGACCATCAAGATCAGGAAAGTGCTGAGAATGAATTATGAGCGCAATGGAAAAGAAAAAAAAGTTGATGAGGGAAAATGTTAACACTTCTAATGAAAATGTATGTTTAATTTATCCAATTTTTGGAGAAAGATCTAAATAGGATATGTCACTTAGGCTGACATAGTATTATATAAATGATATGCTGCAGATGATGAAACAGTAGGCAATTATAAGATGGGGATTTCCCCCCCACTTTCTTCAATTAGTGTTCATTCGGAATGGGTAAATTCAATTTATCATCAGATCTTAGATTTTCTTTTCTGCTATTGCAATTTAGCTGTAATTTTATAATTACAGTGATCAGTGCAATGCTGGTTCTGTCTGTCACACACACACACACACACACACACACACACATACACACACACACACACACACACACACACACACACACACACACAGACACACACACACGATACTGTCAAAAGAAAATCTCTAAAGCCCTTGTATAACTCCGTCTAAAATAAGGGCCCTTATGGAGTGGCAGTGTGGCACCCTCACAGGCAAATAACCTCTCATCTAGCTCTCTCCATATCTCTCTAACATGTGTCACATCACATGTACATAGATTATGAGGCGTGGATTTAGATGTACTCTGCTAAAATCAGATAATTCTACAAAACATAATAATCTGCAAATCAAGTGGAGAAAACCTGCACAAAACGACTGTATTTTAGGTTAAATGTGAACGGTAGGGGGTGGAAACTGCTACTGTATGCTTTGGGACCCCAAATGACATGACTCTTTTTCTTTCTTTATCTCACTCTCTCACACACACACACACACACTTGCAAACAAATCTGTAGATGCATACTGTATAATACTTGCACGCGCACGCACGCACGCACGCATGTGCACACACACACACACACACACACACACACACACACACACACACACACACACACACACACACACACACACACACACACACACACACACACACACACACACACACACACACACACACACACACACACACACACACAGGTGTCCACTCCGACGTACATCAAAGCTCATGCACACACTCTCGATTCATCCTGGACTTTTGTCATGCCCAGAAAGCAACTTTAACCCGGCTCTCAATTATAGCAGTGTGTGTGTGTGTGTGTGTGTGTGTGTGTGTGTGTGTGTGTGTGTGTGTGTGTGTGAGCAGTGTGTGAGCAGTGTGTGAGCAGTGCCGTTTCCCCCTCCGACGCAGCTTTTCCCCCGATTCACACAGAGAGGCCTCTTTGAAGTAGACACACCCGGGCCGGAGTGTCACACGGCAAATCCTTATTGTGAGAGAAAATCCCGACAAAAGCCACATATATCCTCACCCATCCCCGACGCTTCCCACTAGAGTGCAGACTGCCCCCAACCGGCATTCCTGATCCTCTCTTCTCCGAGGCACTGCTGGAACGCAAGCCTCTCCTTTGACAAATGGTGCGCGTGCACACACTCACACACACACACAGTCAAATCTTTACCGTGAACTCTGAGAGTGTACAAATATTGCATTAACCCATTTTGGGTGGGAACCCCTTTTGGTGTTAGCATTATGTTATGCTTTAGCTATTGAAAAATAGCAGATCTACAAGCTCATAGCGCGCCACCGAGTGGCGCGCTACGAGCTTGTAGGTCTGCTATTTTTTTTTAAATCGAAGAACGACTGACATAGAAACATAGCTTTTTCAGAAAACTGTCAGGATGTAGAAGACATTTTTAGAATCTGATCTCAGGTCAGAATGGGTTAAACAATCTCAGGGTTACAAATGGATACATGAACACAGAGGCTTTTACTGTGCAGTGTGCACACACATTTACTGAAGTCTCACACTTGGGAACACGCAAATAATCTAGTCTAGAGGATACAATCCTCTAGAATCACCTCTCCATGTCCCCATCTGCGTCTCTCTCTCTCTCTCTCTCTGACACAGACATGCAATAACGCACACATTTAAGACGTGCACATCATTCTGCCAGACCTATGGCTATGCAATAATGCACAGTGATCATATGCACTCGGCAACTGAATGCACACAGTCTTGCGGAAATATGTCTCCAGCCCTCCTGACGAGCAATGTAAATGTGTCTTCTTCTTCCCTCCGCACCTCTGTACGAGACCATGTTGAAGAAGAGAGAGAAATAATCAGGTGGTATGACCTCACTGTCAAAAAAAAAAAAAAGTGACAAAGGAAATCAAGTGATTGTGTGTGTGTGTGTGTGTGTGTGTGTGTGTGTGTGTGTGTGTGTGTGTGTGTGTGTGTGTGTGTGTGTGTGTGTGTGTGTGTGTGTGTGTGTGTGTGTGTGTGTGTGTGTTAACATCACACTTCACACATGACATAATGCGATGACGACGAGTGCAGAAATGTGTAAAAATGAATGACAGCTAAACATGCAGCAAACAAAAGAGATTGTAAACCACCAGATATGGCATATTACACTTATAAAAGAAGAGCAAAATCTCCCCAATTTCAGCGCGGCAGGCAGATAATTTTCTCTTGTACTTTGTCTCAGCTGTTGAAGGGAACGGAGCACACAGAAAGATGAGGAACCGCAGAGTGAAAATGGTTTTCCAGAAATAATTACTCAGGGTAGGAACAAAAAAAAGGAGGGGGGAAAGGGATGGCAGCAGTTATGATAATCCCTCTTTTTAAGCAGTTATCATAATCCCTCTTTTTAGTTCTCTGTCCCCACCCCATCCTCTCTTTCTCTTGCTCACACTGTCTCTCTGTCTCTCTCTCCCCTCTGCTGTCCTCGGCGTCAACATTGCACTTTACATCTCATCCCCCTGGTGCTCCGGCCCTCTATCTATCTCTTCTACCCCTGGAGAAGTGAAAAGCTGAAATGAATAAATCTTATCTTACTGTGGAGACAGTTACAGTGGCTGATTCCGCCCTTCTGCGGCTTTGGGAGGGCGAGACAGAGGGAGGAGGACGCGAGGAGGAGGAGGAGGAAGGAGAGATGAAGATACCGGGTGATGTGTGATGCTGGAATGGTGCGTCGTGGCGGGGTAGCTAGGAAACGCTACTTAGGCTGCGAGGTGCTGTTTCAATTCAGGAAAGCAGAGCGGACGCGTAACTACACACAAATATAAACATGCCATTTATAGAGGGGAGGGACAGACAAGATGGGAAAACAACAAAAGGAAAACACACCACCACGACACAAACCTGCTCTGTCAGCAGTGTGTATTTGGTCACAAATCATATTGAAAGGTCTACTGTATGTCCTGGAGAGCTGACCTTGTGTGTCTTGTACAGTGGGAATGCCACGGAAAATCTGACAACACAGTCTTTTTAACACAAATTATGAAGGAAGTGGGGGGGGGGGGGGGGGGGGGGGGGGGATATAAAATGCATGACCAGGAAATACGTCTCAAGCTACAAAATATTAATGGCAAGTTTGCATCGCCTAAAGATAACAGAGGTTGCTGAATGTGTATTTACGTTCTAGTGTGTGTGAGTGCGTGTGTGCGTGCATGTGTGCGCGTTTGTGTGTCTGTGTTAAGATTACATGCGTGTCTGTCATCGTGACTTCATATAATGCACGTACAGTGCAAACTATATTTCTGTATGTGCTGTATTTGATTTACTGTACGCATCTATGTCTATGTCCCTCCTTCTAAATATTTCCATATAAACATATCCATGCACACATGCCCATTCACTCTTATATCTTGGCATATTTGTATGGTATAATGTGCAAGTGTTGTGTGTCCACAGCCTGTGCAAAGGCACAGTGCCATTTGCTTAACTACACGTCTTGACAACATAGGCACAACTACAGAAAGTGTCCAACTCCACTCTAGTGTTTACAGCACGAGAGTACAGTTAACAACAACCATTGTCCATGAGTCAAACAACAATGCACAGTTTAGTAGTCAGGGAAAAACACCTCTCTCAATTATGAATAAGTGAGAGGAGAGAGAGAGAGAGAGAGAGAGAGAGAGAGAGAGAGAGAGAGAGAGAGAGAGAGAGAGAGAGAGAGAGAGAGAGAGAGAGAGAGGTGTAGAGAAAGAGAGAGAGAGAGAGAGAGAGAGAGAGAGAGAGAGAGAATGCATGCAGTGTGTACAGTACTCACAGTCAGGAGTGGAGTCTCTTTTCTCAGTCCTCTCCGTCCCGGCTCTGTAGAATTCTTCTCCTTTTTCTCACGCTCTCCTCTTTCCTCTCTCTCTCGCTCTCTCTCTCTCTCTCTCTGTCCGCTGCTATCACTGCTGCTCTGGAAGCACACGCGCACACATCAAGTGTTCAAGTTGCACACACGCTGTTCCCGTGCCGTCGCTCTCTGCTGAACCGACCGCTCTGAACGAGAGACAGAGAAGGAGAGAAAGAGAGAGAGAGCGTTAGAGATAGGAGGAGGAGTGGGGAGGGCTGTGTGTGTGTGTGTGTGTGTGTGTGTGTGTGTGTGTGTGTGTGTGTGTGTGTGTGTGTGTAGGGATGCGTTTGGCAGCGTGGGGCAGCGAGGCTTCGGCGGTGGTGTGGGTTGCGCTAGCATTTTACAGTAACCTGGTTGTGGTGTGCAGATGCACATTAGGGTGCACAAAGACGTGCACGCTCACAGACACACGCACGGCACTATGCAAAAATGCTGTTACTGTACATGCAATAAATGCAGGTTCATATTATGTGCATGCATCCACACACACACACACACACACACACACACACACACACACACACACACACACACACACACACACACACACACACACACACACACACACACACACACACACACACACACACACACACACACACACACACACACACACACACACACACGGCAGCTAAATAACAAGAGATGGAAAAGGCTGCACGCTCACTCACAACATGCACGCTCTGCCTCACACTCAGTGAACACATCACAAAGCAAGCAGGGGTTTGTGATAGAGAGACATGCAGACTCTCTCTCTCACACAGAGAGAGAGAGAGGTTTGTGATGGAGAGACATGCAGACTCTCTGTCTCACACAGAGAGAGAGAGAGGTTTGTGATAGAGAGACATTCAGACTCTCTCTCACACACACAGAGAGAGGGAGGTTTGTGATGGAGAGACATGCAGACTCTCTCACACACAGAGAGAGAGAGGTTTGTGATAGAGAGACATGCAGACTCTCTCTCACACACACAGAGAGAGGTTTGTGATAGAGAGACATGCAGACTCTCTCACACACACACACACACACACACACACACACACACACACACACACACACACACACACACACACACACACACACACACACAGAGAGAGGGGTTTGTGATAGAGAGACATGCAGACTCTCTCACACACACACAGAGAGAGAGGTTTGTGATAGAGAGACATGCAGACTCTCTCACACACACACAGAGAGAGAGGTTTGTGATAGAGAGACATGCAGACTCTCTCACACACACACAGAGAGAGAGGTTTGTGATAGAGAGACATGCAGACTCTCTCACACACACACACACACAGAGAGAGAGGTTTGTGATAGAGAGACATGCAGACTCTCTCACACACAGAGAGAGAGAGGTTTGTGATAGAGAGACATGCAGACTCTCACACACACAGAGAGAGAGAGGTTTGTGATGGAGAGACATGCAGACTCTCTCACACACACAGAGAGAGAGAGGTTTGTGATGGAGAGACATGCAGACTCTCTCACACACACAC
The DNA here is from genome assembly GCF_951216825.1 of Electrona antarctica. Taxonomy (NCBI): domain Eukaryota; kingdom Metazoa; phylum Chordata; class Actinopteri; order Myctophiformes; family Myctophidae; genus Electrona; species Electrona antarctica. Next base: position 29,576,182 of record NC_136805.1, read on the forward strand.
ACAGAGAGGTTTGTGATGGAGAGACATGCAGACTCTCTCACACACACACACACAGAGAGGTTTGTGATGGAGAGACATGCAGACTCTCTCACACACACACACACAGAGAGGTTTGTGATGGAGAGACATGCAGACTCTCTCACACACACACACAGAGAGGTTTGTGATGGAGAGACATGCAGACTCTCACAGAGAGAGAGAGAGAGAGAGAGAGAGAGAGAGAGAGTGAAGGAATGGAGAGAAATTGTAACCGCCTGTGAATATGTTGGCAATCTCTGCAATGTGTGTGCAAAATATTCACTTGTGTATAGACACAAACACACACATATTATAAACAGTGTGTGTGTGTGTGTGTGTGTGTGTGTGTGTGTGTGTGTGTGTGTGTGTGTGTGTGTGTGTGTGTGTTGTGACTGTGTGTGTGTGTGTGTGTGTGTGTGTGTGTGTGTGTGTGTGTGTGTGTGTGTGTGTGTGTGTGTGTGTCACGTAGAACATGTCCTGTACTTGCCTGACGGGCAAGTGCCTTTGAGACCTTAGTGTCAACCCCTGCCGTCATATTTGCGGATTGGGAAGACGTGGCACCCCAACGTTAATGTCTACACCGCCTCGCGTGCAGTCCAAAATCAACACAGCGGAACGCTCCCTATAACCACGCGACGGCCCATCTCAGCCAATCACTGGCACCCACAGAATCAATCATCGCCAACGGGGTGCCCACGTATGACTTAGGAGCAAAATGGCTGCCGTGTGGATATGGTGAATAGGGAGATGCCTAGATGATCTGCTCCCCAGAGCAGCAGACGTCTCCTAAAGTAGGTCTGCACCAAGCAAAGACAAGTGCACAGGATGGACACTTGTGTTCCCACAATACATTTCCAGAAATCATTACACAATGCTTCCAGTGAAAACGACCACCACCAACCTCGTTTTCAATAAATGACCCTTAACACAGCGGTACGCAACCGACTGCATGCACTTGTACGCACACGCAGCTCAAATACAGTACAGTTTGCCACCTCTGCTAAGTAGTTCCCTGGTGATTTCCTATCACAGACAGTTAGCGCCTCCGCTCAAGACGGGCTGAGGTGAGACACTCTCAAGCCCACCTGAGTGCTTCCTCTCCAGGCTACAATCTCACCTCATACCCCTCTATCCCCTGGAGCTTAGCAACTGGTGCTAACGCTTCCTTCAGCACAGGCACGGTATGGCTAATGGGGACAGGACTGGCCTTTGAGCAGAGCGAAGTTCAATCCTGGCCCTGAGCTATGAATTTGAAAGTGGAATAAGCTATTTCTTTTCATTTAGTTGGCCATCAGTGGGGTCAAACAATAGGTGATAGAAGGGAAATGAAATCTGCTCCACTAAAAGCTTCAAAGACAGGATTGTTCAGAGTAGCTGCCTTGATGAAAACTAGAATAATAATGAGGATTCAAACAGGTCTCTCTCTCTCTCTCTCTCGCTCTCTCCTCCAGCCCCCACAATAAGGGTCATGGGATTTTGTGGGAGGCATCTGTAAATAGATAATCATCTCCCGTAGCAAAGAAGACAAACGCGCAAACATCTACATGCATGCACGCACACAAGAACAATATTGCGATGTGCGTGCATAGTGCGTACATGCGTGCGTGCGCGCGCGTGTGTCATAACTGCCAGCTTACAGTCGTAGCAGTGCACAGCAAAATCCTGAGTGTTAACTTCACTCTCAGAGTCAAATTGAAATTCATGATTTGGCTGTGTAGCATTACAGACACACACAGCTAAATAATGAAGCCCCATTTATTATTACTGCACATGGAACAAGTCAGAGATCTGTTTGAAGCATTCAGGCTTCCCTTCATCTGCCACACCAGACGCGTCTCCCTCTCTCTGTGTCCCTCTCTCCCTCTCTCTCTCTTTCTCTCTCTCTCTCTCTCTCATTAGTTCTGTCCTTTTCACTTCATCTCTCTCTCTTCTCTCCCTCCATCTCTCTCCCCCGTTAGTTCTGTCCTTTATCCCATTTTAACCTGAGATCAGATTCTAAAAATGTCTTCTACATCCTGACAGTTTTCTGAAAAAGCTATGTTTCTGTCAGTCGTTCTTCGATTTTTAAAAAATAGCAGACCTACAAGCTCGTAGCGCGCCACTCGGTGGCGCGCTATGAGCTTGTAGATCTGCTATTTTTCAATAGCTAAAGCATAACATAATGCTAACACCAAAAGGGGTTCCCGCCCAGAATGGGTTATACTCAGTCACTCTCTCTCCATCTCTAGGTCATTTTGTGTCTTGCTTGCCCTCCGTCCTTGCCCTGTATGTGCTTTCTCTCCGTCTCTCGCTGTACTTCACATGCCATGAAGAAAGGGAAACGGCGTCACAGGAACAAAAAGATGTGTGCGCCCGCGAAGCGCTGCGCGTGCATTTTGCTAGCGTGTGCAGTCGCAGACGTACTGTACTGTACAACACACATGCAGTATAACGGTGTACGCGGCGACACATCCATGATGCAGACAGTCACAGTACAGCATGTGTTCAAGCCAAGGATTCAAGGCACAGTTAGTTTTGAGCGGTTAGACACCGCTCAAAAATAATTTCTGGCCTTGACAGATTATACCGTAGATTTGGCATTTTTTAAATAGGGCTTCAGGTTGTAAGCACTCAATGGATCCAACGTGTGACAATATTTTGTCTAGACAGTCTCTTTGATTTTCTCATTTTCTACGATTAGGGAATAAAGTGGCAAGTATTACAAGGCCAGATAAAAGCATATTTGCATCACAATTGAAGGATTTAGCAGAGACCCTCATCTGGAGTGCCATAAATTGAGCACCACGGCATAATGAAGAAGCTTGAATTCCTAGATTACCAATGGCAAACTATAATGAGTAGTACAATGGTTTTCTCAAAAAACAGATGTAACATTTATTCTCAAGTCCCTACAGTGACGGAGTATGATAGATGTCACACAGCCCTGGGGGGGTCCCAGTGGTAGGTATCAGTGTGGAGCAGGGGGGGGGGGGGGGGGGGGGGGGTTCCGTCCGTCAGTAGTCCAGCTAATATCCAGTTGCACAGGGTCCGTGCTGAGTCCTAGATCTCCGAGCATGGAGTGCACAATGGTGTGCAGAATGCTAAAAACTGTAGTTGATGAATAGCAATGCATACTGGAGGCCACATGCTCCTAGTTCCAGGTGGGAGAAGGCAGTGTGGAGCCCGTTGGGCAGTAGGAGGCAAATACTAGTGGGTCTATAGTGTATCAAGCAGTGAGAAGGTGATGTGTGCGCTTTGACTAGCTGCTCAAAGCACTTCATGGTGACTGGTGGTGAATGGTGCATTTATATAGCGCCTTTATCCAAGGCGCTTTACCGTACATAGATTGTGCATTACATTTATACTCCGTCACTCTCTCTCCATCTCTTAGTCATTGTGTGTCTTGCTTGCCCTCCGTCCTTGCCCTGTATGTGCTTTCTCTCGCTGTACTTCACATGCCATGAACACACACCATCCAGCCCTGATGTAAGTGCAACAGGGCGGTTTGAAGGTTTGGTGTTCTTGTGTGCAGATACGATGGTGGTCTTTCTGATGCTGGGACTACAGACTGGTTAAAGATGTCTGTGAAAACATCGACCAGCTGATCAATCCTCTTGGCCATGGGTGCTTTGTGTGGATTCAATCTTTTGAAGGTTTTACAAATAGATATTTCCAGTGGGAAGGGGTCCCGATATTTTTGTACAGCCATATGGCTGGGGTCTTATCCTCAACGCCCTTAAGCCTGCATAAAAGTTGTTCAGTTCATCTACTGGGGCTGCACGATTAGTTGTAGAAAAAAAATCACAATCTTGATTCATACATCTACAATTGCATAGACATCGAACTACACTCAAGAGATGACTTTATTTGCTTCTGAACAATCGCGGTTGCAATGTCAATCATACTTAATACATATCATACCATGTAAAGCAAAAGACGCTAATAATTCAACATTTGTGTCATACAGCTCTAGTCCTATTCTCTCATCTCTATTCCTCATTGATAGCAAGCTGCCGCGTTACTATAGGAACCTGGCAACGCACACGTCGAAGGAGGCAAAAACAGATTAGCATTAGCCTACTTGAACAGGCTTGAGAGTATGACAGAGAGAGTGTGACAGAAAGTTTCCATGCTAAAATAATGAGTGACACTGAGGGAAATCCCTGTGGCGAGGATGACAGTGAAGGTGTGATTATACTGAAAAGGAACACATTCCAGTGTGGATTGACAAAGATTAATAATTTGCACACAGTACTTTGGTATCAACGCAAGATAATACTCTCTACAATCACCCCACCATGAAATAGCATTTGGCATGAGGGACACAAAACCAAAGCAAACAGATCACACAAACCTCAATAATGCAAACTTTATAGAACAACACTTGGCTAAAGATGTGGCTCCAAGCAACACTGTTAAAAACAAGTAGTTTAAGATAATGATAAATATTCGAGTGTGTTATTAGGCACTAGCTGATTGTCTAAAAGCCAAAGCTTCAATTCTTTCTTTGAGTTTCGGAGGTCATTCCTACTTGGGTTTTTTTGCATTCATCAATATCCGGGCCTCGTGAGGTGTACATCACGAAATCCTCAGTGTCCTAAAATGGTACTCCAAAAGCAGAGCCAGGCATAGAGTATAGACAGTTGCGACATTGAGGCCCGGTCACGTGGTTCAAGTACTCGCGCGAGCCCATAGAGTCCAATGCATTCCGTAAACTTCCGGTGTCCCAATTCGCCAATAGAAGTCTATGTAGAAGAGCCGCCATTGGACTGGCCCCATGAAGTGAACAGAGTTGTCGTAACTCTGTCTTACTCTATGGCTCTGTCCAAAAGGAGGTCCAAGGCACTCCGTTTACAGTTACAAGTAAAGAGCCTTTATTTACATGGAATAAGCTCGGCAAAGAGCATTCTATGCTTAATGGATTAATCTATCCATTTGTAGAGTGTACAAATAGAACCAAATGCACAAACACTGTGGATTTTACCGTTTAGTGGCCATGTCACTCGCCATAAACACACCCGATACGTCCAAATAAAGGCAGGACCACGGCCACGTCACACTAGCATCAACATAAACACACCTGATACGCCCATATAAAGGCAGGACCACGGCCACGTCACACTAGCATCAACATAAACACACCCGATACGCCCATATAAAGGCAGGACCACGGCCATGTCACATGCACTAGCATCAACATAAACACACCTGATACGCCCATATAAAGGCAGGACCACGGCCACGTCACACTAGCATCAACATAAACACACCCGATACGCCCATATAAAGGCAGGAACACGGCCACGTCACACTAGCATCAACATAAACACACCCGATACGCCCATATAAAGGCAGGACCACGGCCATATAAGGAGAGTTGTGTCACCTCCGTTCATTTAATCGGGCCAGTCTTCTGGGCCTGTTTTCCACGGAGCCGTTTCTAGCCAATGGATCCGATGTTGGTATTCATAAGCTCTTGTTAATACTTTTCATTGGCCTCGCTACTTTATCACGACACTGTTGTATAACAACAGTGTTCATTACACAAAAAATAAAACATAAAAAAGTGAGCTCTGCTGCCACAGTCAAACTCCATTTCTCAGATCTTTATACTGGCTGTCAAATATAATATTTCAAATGACTACAGTTGGTTCTGAAGAACCCAGTGTCAAAACATCGAATATTTCCACCCTATATCTGGGACAAACTTCCAAAAAACTGCAGGTCTGCTCAACTCATTCATTATCCCATTCAGGCCTGACGTCGACATTTTAAAAAAAAAGTTTTCTAAATCATGACAATTTTCGGAAAGATTTGAGGCACATTTTAACGATTTTTCAAAAATAGCAGACCTACAAGTTCATAGCGCGCCACTCGGTGGCGCGCTATGAGCTTGTAGATCTGCTATTTTTCAATAGCTAAATTATAACGATGTTTAAAACACCAAAAGGGGTTCCCGCCCAAAATGGGTTAATGGTTAATGTCGTTAAACGCTAACGTGACATGGATGCGTTCCAGGTCTCAATGGGTTATACAAAAATACAACATAAAAAGTTGAAACGCAGCGATACAAGGTTTCTGCCCGCTAGTAGGTGGATGTGAAGGAAGGGGGTTGAGAAGATGGAGGGAAGGCAGGCAGGCAGAGGGTGCACGGAATGCGATGATGGCAAGAGAGAGAAAAAGCCAAAATAATGATTTCTTGGCGTCCTTGCCCGCCTCCGCAGTGTCACCCAGGCTAGCCCTCAAAGTGAGCTCTGCTGCCACAGTCAATCTCCTTCCCCTGCTGCACCGTTGGCCTACGCTAGAATGTAGGCTTCGGTGATCCGTTGGTCGGCAGACCATGTGCACACACACAAACACCAACAAACAAGCGGCACTCGTGTTGCCGTCACCGAGGTATTACTGTACCTTTGGTCTGGGACAGAATTGAATATGAAGGGCATAAACATCCAAGCTGCAAGAAGTGTGTTACACAAAAGGAAAAAAATATATATATAATTGTATTAATTCGATTGTACAGTGCGTGTGCGTCCATATAGGCCCACACTCAATGGTCTTTCTGGTCATCTTGGTGAACAGGCTAGAAAACAGGCTACCCCAGAAGCGTGTGTGCGTAGCGTACTGTATGTGTGTCCATGTGTCTCTTGGGTGGGTTGGAGCATTAGAATTAATCTTTTATTTGCATAATGCCTTAAGGTCTCCCATACACATTAATTACTGTGATCTGTCGTCTCGCTTTCTCTCTCTTTTTCTCTCCCTCTTTCTTTCAGTTTAAGCACTTTCCTCCCCAGCCAAAGGTCACTGTTAATCACCGACTGCAATAAAAGGGATATTTTTCTTGTTACAGCATCCTATTGTAGAGCTTTTTAGCATGGCCAGCAGGGATGAGTGTGTCCACTCCCATCAACACGCGCACTTACACACACATTCTATGGCTTTCAAGTAGGCTCCTCACCTAACTTGCACCACACACACACACACACACACACACACACACACACACACACACACACACACACACACACACACACACACACACACACACACACACACACACACACACACACACACACACACACACACACACACACACACACACACACACACACACACACACACACACACACACACACACCACACAGAGAACTTCTATTTACTCCTGCAGAGGCAGCAGATAAAAAGAAAATAGCTCATTTTGAAGGAGCAGCTCCACTGCTGGTGGCTAGTCGCTGAAACTCATTTGTTCTACTGGAAAGAAGACAATAGAGGCTGGTATTCAATCAAAGCCACTAAAAACAAGTCAAAAGGCCATCCGTCATACTGTACAAGTATGGATTAACCGTGTCCCGAGGAAAATATGTGCACCGTATAGTGTGTTGTTCATAGTATATTGTCTTCGTTTTTTGCCTCTGCAACTCCCTCCATCTCACAAGTGACACACAAACACACCCACACACACCGCAACTAAGCGTCAAGTTTGAGGTCAAGTACTTTGTGCCCATGAATACAACATGAGGTAAAGAGATTTTAAGGAAAAAAAGCCATTCACACATGACTCCTCACTCGTCTGCCTAATCCACAAGTTCCCGAATTTAACTCGTTTTAAGAATGCATTTGCAAAGTCTCGCTCCCAAGTTACTAAAGTTACAGTTTGGTGGATCACTCTCTGTAATCCCCAATAGGGCCACATATTCATAAAACACCTGAGGTGTCAGAGGGAGAGAGGAGGGAGGGAGAGGGGAAAAAAAGCAAAAGAAAAAAAACTGAGCAGGTCCCAAACCCCACCACCAGTCATTTTAATTAACAACCCCATTTTAATTAAACATTGATTAGCTGCTAATTAGCCCCTGATAGCTCCCAGATGTGTGTGGGAACAGGTAGAGGGAGTGACAGGCGCAGGGAGAATGAAGGATCTATAGCACAGCCAAATTGTGTTGCGGATCCCCCAGGGCAGAATGTTTTGTGATTATTTTTTCGATTATAAATGATGCCTTCGCACCACATTCTCCCTAATTGACGTCACTCTGATGGCTCCCGGATGACAGACGCACGGAAGATTGAGCGCGTGTGTGCGTTCTCATCAAATTTAGGCAATTTTCTGCCACTGCAAAGCAATAAATACATTTTTTAAAAAGTGTGTGAGTCGCAGGGTGCTAAATGAGACCGGGCATTGATAATAAGAGAGCCGGTGTTGCTGGCAGAGAATCTACTGTAAGTGAAGTCTCTGTCAGGGACCTCGCCATTAGATTCTCCACAAGTCCACACAGCCTCGCAGGCTTACACTCATATTGGCTGAGTAATTGTCTCGGCAGAAGCAGTGTGTTAAAGCGTGAGTATGTAAGAACTGTTCTGCTATCTCCAGACTGCCTATCCAGCACATGCACAATACATTGTTTGTTCCCCCATGTACCCTAAAGTCAATGTTTTTTTAATAAAGTGTATGAAGTGTAGTGTATGAAGAGCAACATACATTTAACTTTAAGTAGAGAGTGAAAATACACAGGCTATGGATGTCCAATGTTCTGAGCTTACATTAAATGCAACAGTTCTCAACACAGCTGTGTGTGTGTGTGTGTGTGTGTGTGTGTGTGTGTGTGTGTACACAGCTGTGATGATTACCAGGCATGAACTATATGAATTATATGGCAGCCATGCAAATGGCAACACATCAAATAAAAAGGGTATATAAATGCTCAGCCTTCACAAGGGCCCAAACCATGAATAATGAACACTGTCATCCTCCTTTCAATTAATTCTGTTTCGCTTTGAGTCAGCCCGGTGCATGGCTTTGTCACTTGTTTTTTTGTGTGCGTGTACAGTGTGTATGTGTATGTGTATGTGTATGTGTTTGTGTATGTGTATGTGTATGTGTATGTGTATGTGTGTGTGTGTGTGTGTGTGTGTGCGCGTGTGTACGTGCACACATGTGCTAGATTGTCCCTTCAGCCACAAACACAAACATATCTCAGCTACATCAAATGGGCCTGCAGCGTAGACTGCCAGCATCAATAAATATACATGTATTATAACCATCACCAATGGATGGTCTCTCTCTCTCTCTCTCAGAGTCTCTCTTTCTTACTCACTCACATGCATGCATGATTCGCCCTTTCTCAGTGTACAACAAGAGGCAATATAGACAGGTCTTATTATCATGTATTAATTGTGACTTAAACGGGTTTCTACTAATAACAAGAAAGAAGATTTAATAACTCCCTTTCTCAGATCTTTACACGGCCTTTCAAATACTTTATTTCAAATTACGTTGGTGATAAACCCAGTATCAAAAGAGATTTCCACCACATTATCTAGGACAAACTTACAGAAAACTGCTCAACTCAAACAATTTTAAATCAAAGCTAATGCCATTTTTTTTTTTTATCCATTTCTTTTATTTTTCATGTTTTTATTCATTTTATTTTAGCACATTTGTCTTATTTTCTATTCTCTGTCCTTTTGTAGTGTTTTTATTTCATCTTATAGCACTTCTTTTGTTTAAAGCACTAAAAAGCATTAAAATTCACTTGCCTTGCCTCAAACTCAGGAAACTCATGCACAGGAACTGAAGCAAACTGACCGCTTGAATATTGCAAAACAACAACACAATACAACACAAATTGTTAGGGCACTATGGCCCTACCAATTTATTGATCAACTGTTTATCGAGCCACAGTGACCAGAAAAAAGATATTACACAAAGCAAAGGCTCTTGTTTTGGGGTCAAACAGAACAGCAAATGGAGCAATAATAATAAGAATAATAATAATGAATTGCATTTTTATAGCGCTTTTCCAAGTGCTCAAAGCGCTTTACAATGGTTCATTAATTCATACATTGAGAGGTGAAGCGGCGAACAATCGACGCCAGCGTCCTCACTTCCCACATTCACACACACCAATGGTGGCGAGCTCACACCGACCAACTCATTGGAAGCAACGTGGGGTTCAGTGTCTTGCCCAAGGACACTTCGACATGTGGACAGGAGGAGCCGGGATTCGAACCGCCAACCCTGGGGTCATTGGACGACCTGCTCTACCTCCTGAGCCACAGCTGCCCCACAATGACAATGACACAATGCAAAGTGTCAGGCCTGGCGTGTTGGTGCCTGGTTTGTTATGGTGCCAACTAAAGCCTGGGCTGGAATGAGAGGGAGAATAAGGAGTGGGGTGGGGGGTGGGTGATGGGGGGGTGCATGGAGACAAAGTGGAGGGGAGGAGAGCAGTAGAGAGAGAAGCACTCCAAGTGGGGAATCACATCACAAACTTGTATTGATCTGTGTTCCTACTCGGTGTTTGTTGAGAAAGGGATAGAGTAGAGTTAATGAGTGTTTGAGAGGACGAGAGAGGCAAAAGAGAGGAGAGGAAGTGTGCGTCTCTGTATGTGTGTGTGTGTGTGTGTGTGTGTGTGTGTGTGTGTGTGTGTGTGTGTGTGTGAGGGGGGTGACTTGAGATGGGCTCGAAAGAATTTGAGCCGAAATGATTCCAAATGAATGGGGTGCAATTGATCTTTTTATATTCACTCTGCAGATGAATGGAGTCTATGCTTGTTATGAATAAGGATTTCAAAAGTCTCTAAAAGAGTGACAGTATATTCAAAAAAGCACCGTTGTACAAAAGATCAACCTCAACCCTCTCACACATAAATATATATATATATATATATATATATATATATATATATATCCCACACACTCATGTAATATACACGCACTGCTGTCTCCTCTCTCTCTCTCTGGGTTAATTTCTCCCAGGGATCAGCGGTGATTACGGGCCCGGTGGTGCGAGGCGCGGCGGCGAGATGGCCAACGGAAAGATCGATTTCTGTTTTTACCGACTTAATTCAATGCGGGCTATTTAACCCATTCTGACCTGAGATCAGATTCTAAAAATGTCTTCTACAATCCTGACAGTTTTCTGAAAAAGCAATGTTTCTATGTCAGTCGTTATTCGATTTTTTTAAAAATAGCAGACCTACAAGCTCGTAGCGCGCCACTCGGTGGCGCGCTATGAGCTTGTAGATCTGCTATTTTTCAATAGCTAAAGCATAACATAATGCCAACACCCAAAAGGGGTATCCCGCCCAAAACGGGTTAAACTGGCAGGGCAGGGAGAAATTAGATTGTATTTGCTGGGTATGGATTTTTTTGCCTTGTGAAAGCAGCGAGAGCAAAGGGGGTTTGGTTTACAAGGCCCCGGCTGGCGTTTAGGCGCCCTGCACACGTAGCTGGGGTAATCAGAGAGAATTACCTCTTATTGATTATTCAATATTTTCCCAGATCATGTTGTTTTCATCTCAACTAAAAGTCTTAACAGGTTATTGATAGGCCTACTCACTATTATCCCATTTTGGGCGGGAACCCCTTTTGGTGTTAGCATTATGCTATGCTTTAGCTATTGAAAAATAGCAGATCTACAAGCTCGTAGGGCGCCACCGAGTGGCGCGCTACGAGCTTGTAGGTCTGCTATTTTTGAAAAAATCGAAGAACCACTGACATAGAAACATAGCTTTTTCAGAAAACTGTCAGGATGTAGAAGACATTTTTAGAATCTGATCTCAGGTCAAAATGGGTTATAGGAGGGGGAGAGAGAGCGTGGCCGGGGCGACATGTTAGCCGACTCCCTGTCACTTTTACCACTGCACACACTGTCATGTAATAAAGACCGGAAATGAATGGGCTCCGCGTTGTCTTAGCAGAGGTTGATGTGCCTGTTCATGCGGGTAAGGCGAGATCAAAGTATTTGATGGGGGGCAGCACGTGTGACTTTGTGCGCGCAAGGTTTGTACGTGCATACATGCGTTCGTCCGTGCTTTGTGCGTGTGTGCTTTGTGCGTGCATGGCTGCATGAGTGCGTGTGCGCGTGCATGCATGGCTGCATGTGTGCGCGTGTGTGCGTGCGTGCGTAGCTGCATGCAGCTATGCGTGTGCCTGCCTGCCCATTTGATGAGGGACTGTCAAAAGTGAGAGGCAGTCTGACAGGAAGAATGACAGTGAATTGTAATATCCTTGGACATGCCTTTCTAAATGGAAACACCAAGGCTGGAGAATGATTCCCAACTAGCATCTCTCTCCAACCAGGTGAATGATTCAGAGTGACTCCAGAATCACTGCCAGACTATAAAACACTATTTTTAGACAAGCTGAAATTAAACGATTGTGAATTGATTTAGAGTTTCCAGCCTATGCTCCGTGTCTAAATTAAGCATGCGGCGTGCACGACTGACTCCTGAATAATTCCCAGAGAGGCACACTGCTATACATTACCTCAGAGAATCAATTACCCCTGCCAATGTGGGGATTGTTATTAAACTATGACTCTAATTCCAACACAGGATCTAAATTGGAACTAATGCAGTCTATATGAATAGCAAATACATACATAACACGACCCAGTCCGAATGTGCCTCATATTACGAGATTATTAGGATTGGACGGGGGGGGACGGGGGGGGACGGGGGGAGAGAACATACCTGTACGCGTCGCGTAGCTCGTCTATCCTCCCCAGTTTGCAGACCTGAACCATGTGATGACCCGGGTCAAACTTCCTATCAGCACCCTCTCTCACTTGATTACACCTCGCGTCACTGGAGGACGCAGCTAGCCTTGGTTTAATAGCTCTTAGCATACAGTCCCAGTCATTGGTATTCATACTATGTAGATGAGTTGCTCCACAGGCCTTCGGATGATACTGGAAACAGACAGAGTACTGATGCCTGCTTAACCTTACATAACAGACCATGACCTGCTGGGTCGGAAAGGGTTTTGGCTCGCTTCGTGTGTGTGTGTGTGTGTGTGTGTGTGTGTGTGTGTGTGTGTGTGTGTGTGTGTGTGTGTGTGTGTGTGTGTGTGTGTGTGTGTGCATGCATGTATATGCAAGGTCATGCATGCATGATGGCGGTCGTTTGTCTCGAAAGTGATGGCCCTTTTTATTTACCAGGTATTAAGCGCAAATGCACGGTGTGTGTGTGTGTGTGTGTGTGTGTGTGTGTGTGTGTGTGTGTGTGTGTGTGTGTGTGTGTGTGTGCAAGACTTAAATCACTTATGCATACATTCTGACAGACACATCTTTGAATGCACAAATGGTAAAGGACACATCAGCATCACAGGCAAAGCTGATGCACTGCATTATTCCTCATTATTAATACATATTTGCATGGACCGACGATAACGGAATAGAAAGACAAACAGACAGAGATGAGAGAGAGAGAGAGAGAGAGAGAGAGAGAGAGAGAGAGAGAGAGAGAGAGAGAGAGAGACAGGTCTGGGAGAGGTGGTAGTGTGTGTTGGGGGGGGGGGGGGGGGTACTGTGGAGCTACTCAGAGACCTGGCAGGAAGACAGGAACTGGGCAGAACAAGGCTATTAGTTAATGACAGCTCTGACATCAGCCTCCACACCAAAGAGCGAGGGAGAGACAGAGAGAGGGGTAATAGAGAAAGAAAAAAAAAAGTGAGAGAGGGGGGGGGGTGATGTATACGAGAGTGAGATGGAGGGAAGAGAAGAGGTAGAAAAACAGAGAGAGGGAGAGAAGAGAGAGAAAGATGAGAGGTCTCAACATGACATACTTGCATGACTGACCTAACATTGGTCTGACAGATAGTGTGACTACAATGCAATGTGTGTGTGTGTGTGTGTGTGTGTGTGTGTGTGTGTGTGTGTGTGTGTGTGTGTGTGTGTGTGTGTGTGTGTGTGCACGCACGTGTGGTCATCACACTGACAGTCTGTATGATTAATAGCACCTTTCACTCCTCCGCCCGGCGTGCTGCATCCCCCCTTCATTTTTTTTTCTTCCTCGGCTGGCCCAGCTTCTTCAGAATGAGGGGAGTGACAGCAATGGCAGGAGATAAACATACGAGCATACACGAGCATGCATGCACCTGTGTGTGCTCGCACACATGCACACACACACACACACACACACACACACACACACACACACACACACACACACATATAGGATACCAAGTTTACATGCATAGTCAAATTATCACAGAAACAGACGTTCGTGCACACGCTCACGCACACACAAACACACAGCAAAGGCAATCACCAATGGATTCAGTGAACTCTGCAGCGAGCTAGGACTCGTCAAGGTCTCGTACTTTACACGCCCTGTGTCCTTGGATAAAACAGTACAAATCAATAAGAAACCAGGCGATAGATCCGCACCTACTAAAAATCTAAAATACCTCCCAAAACCTTGGGCAGAGTACAGAATGAAAAATACATTTCCATTCCTCCCTGCAACCAACCGCCGTTGAGAGATAGATAGTCTTGGCAAAAAAAAAAGAAGAATTCACGCAACAGATCTTGTCTTGCGGTCTCCTTGGAATATTACATGAGTATGAAAACAAAACGCATGCGAGCAGCAGTGCAGAGTCCTCCGCCGGGCCTTCAAATAGATTTTGGCCAGACAGCGCTAAGAAAAGAAAAGCCGGCAGTGCTCCATAAATCGGAGAAAATGCCAGCACATGCATATTCATAGAGAATTGAAAACAAGGCCTAGTCGACAGCTCATTGTCAATATGCTCCCGTGAAAACTTCCTCTCATCAACAATCTCCAATAAACTCTCAGACAAGAGCAATTACAAATCCCTCCACGGATGATTATTCATCATGGGCCATGCAAATGTTGATGGTGTAGAAGTGCCGGTGTAATTGAAGACGAAACATCGGGCATAAATCCTGGCGCCGAGATAATGAGTGAATCCGGAGCAGATCAATTCATCTCAATGATCCCATCTCAAACCATGATGGATCACCGCCGGATCCCTCACCGGCCAATCATAAATCACATCCACCAGACCTCAGCCAACCCAAACTACTCTGCGAGGTTTGTTAGGTGAATTACTCCACGTAACTTTAAACTTGCTCAACAAATAAGGAAAAGTGCTCAACTTGTACTCCCAAGCTGCACTTGTGGATGTTGAACAACATTCGTTTCATTTTTGCTGAGTTTTACGTTCAGAGGCCATACCGAGTGTGGGTTGGCTAGAAGTTTGGAGGAGAGTGGTAAGTGATTTTGAACAGACCTAACGTACAGGCCTCTGCCATCGATCAATCACAGGGAGAGAGAGAGAGGGGAGGGGGGGATGAACAGACCGACAGCGAGAGATGAAAGGGAGAGAGAGAGAGAGAAAGAGAGAGAAAGAGAGAGAGAGAGATCTATGGAACGAACAAACATTAACCACTCTGTATTAATCTCACTTTTCCCACCAAAACAGCAGGCGACCCTTCAAGGTCATCCTCCAATCACAGCTCACACAATTCCCGTGTTCCCATTGGACCGAGCCAAGCAAATTGACGAGACTTTGCAGCACGGCACACAGCTCTCCCCGTCTCCACCTCACTGGAGTGTCCATTACAGGGACGGACCGACTGGTAACGAGCGTAGTGTCTGACCTCTGTGATCTAATGAGCTGTGTGTCACCGTTAAATGTGTCCCCTATGCCCTGTTCAGGGCCAGGCGGTTCCCTTAAGGAGGGTTCCTAGGTAATGTGATGCATGGACTGTCCAAGGAGGGCTTGGGAGAGACGACTGGTCAATAGCACTGGAGGACCCGAAAAAATACACCCCCCCCCCCCCACATAAATGTACCCACGCACACAAACATATACGCTAAACCCATGTATGTGGGTATGCAGTCAGATGTACAGACATACCGTATAGACACACTCTCATACAAGTACATTACGGCCAGACTACATTGGGGACGGGATTGGCGCGGAATTGCTCCGCTCCGTTCGCGGGCCGTTGGCAGCGGTACGCTGCCACTATAACCCATTTTGACCTGGGAACGATTCTGCAAATGTCTTCTAAATCCTGACTGTTTTCTTGAAAAAGCTATGTTGTCGTTCTCAAACACTTTCATGTCACTTTTCACGATTCTTCAAAAATAGCAGACCTACAAGCTCGTAGCGCGCCACTCGGTGGCGCGCTATGAGCTTGTAGATCTGCTATTTTTCAATAGCTAAAGCATTACATAATGCAACACCAAAAGGGGTTCCCGCCCAGAATAGGATAATCAATGGAACCAGGCTACACCGAGCACAGGTGCGGAAACCAAGCTCTGCGCGCAAATCTTTTTTTTTTTACGCAAGTGCTCTATTCTTTCGCGTGTCTGCAGGGCTTACGCAGTCTTTCGCCTCACCTTCAGGGGAAAAAACAGTAAATACGAACACCCCGCGTCGAATTGTCGGTGCAGCTGAACCTAGCTGATTCAGTTCCGCTCCACCCGTGGGACGGTTCCGTCCCGTCCCAGTGAAGCCCGACCCTTAGTGTTCATGTATTAATTTGTAAATGCTCACAGTTAGAAACACTTAAACCCTAAATAGCTAAAATAGACGATCTACAGGCTTGCATGTAGATCTATTGTATCTTCCTTATTAAAAAAATAGTGCTTTACATAGATTGTGCATTACATTCACACACATTCATACACCGATGGCGGAGGACACCATGCAAGGCACCAACCTGAACATCGGTTGCCTGTCTCTCTGAGCCACTGCTGCCTATGATATGCCCAAAATAGAGACGCCAGCTGGACAGTGTATGTAGTTACTGGTTGAAATAACCACAGGATGATACTGCGCACGCACGCACGCACACGCGCGCGCGCACGCACGCACGCACGCACGCACACACACACACACACACACACACACACACACACACACACACACACACACACACACACACACACACACACACACACACACACACACACACACACACACACACACACACACACACACACACACACACACACACACACATTTTCCCCCCTTTTCCCCCTCGAACGTTCAGCAGAATCCTCGTCAGCGCTTGCCCCCAGCTATACCACTGGAAACTGGAGCACTGAGACAGAAAATTAAGTCTGTGCTCAAATATGACCCTGTTCACAATGGCAGATTGAGATTCTAGTAGTGCTGGGGGTTCACCGTCTGAGTACCCCACTTCTCACCGGTATAGAAATTAAAGGGCCATACCAGTCTCATTTAGACTTCTAGCCATTAGCAGGGCTCGCCCCCGTCTTCAAAAAAGGTTGTGTACATAAGTGTACACAGACTAGTGTACTTTGGTAGCTTGTAGAATGTCTCTTCTCAGTCAAGAGATTTGAAGAAGAGGGGGAAAAGGTGCGACCTTTAAGTAATGGTTTTTCCCATATCCCATTTAGAGCTGAGGCCGATTCTCAAAAACGCCTTCTAAAACCTAACCTAAACCTTCAAATGCTTATTCAAAATAAAAAAAACAGAATACATGTATAACTACTAAGACTACTAGCTCCCAGATTGAAAGGTAAAACAACGCATAGGTTGCATAGGTCTTTTTTTGCGGACCCACAGAACCCACGATGTTGACACGATGTAAACAAAAGCTGTCTGGGGGGAGTCACAAGGAGTCTACCGGATACATTTATTTTAACCACGATCTTCTGTTCTTTAGTAAATCGGCAGCTATCATATAGCTTGTTTTCACCAAAAACGCAATCTGGGAAAAGATATCTGAGATAAATATTTTTTTATTAACATTGTAGCGGGCGGGATGCAAAATTGGAGATTTCTGGTCTATTCTTCTCTCTAAGTCATAGCATCGTTGGCCAAGAGCCAGTTGACAAAAACAAACAACAAACAGTGAGTTACAGCTAACATTCAGACAAAGGTTGAGGCACATTGTGTAATGTTTAGTGAATAAGGTCAAAATATTAACAAACACAATATCTCAGAATTACAGCAATGTTGCATAAGAGGTTTATATAAACTATGTGGCAAACAAATACACAAATACATGGATGCAGACCTTAATACTAAGTACTAAACACACACTCATTTTTTCCAGGCATTTTATGAGCAGAGGAGTCATTTCTGGGAAGCTGATTTCCTTGGATAAGGATGAGTTTTTTTGTTTATTTTATTTTTATAGACAGAAAGAAAAGAGAAAGAAGAAAAAAAACAAAAAACAGGACAGCATCTCTGTGCTAGCTGTCACAAAGAAAAATGTTGTTGCCACCAGAATGCTCCACCAGGACTTACCCACAATTCACAGTGGCCGGCTGCACAATAAACGTTTATCAATAACCCAGGGGCCAACTGGAGAGGCGACGACTCCTCACCTTACAAAATGACCTGTTCTGTCTCTGGCACTGTGTGTGTGTGTGTGACTGTGTGTGTGTGTGTGTGTGTGTGTGTGTGTGTGTGTGTGTGTGTGTGTGTGTGTGTGTGTGTGTGTGTGTGTGTGTGTGTGTGTGTGTGTGTGTGTGACTGTGTGTGTGTGTGTGTGTGTGTGTGTGTGTGTGACTGTGTGTGTGTGTGTGTGTGCGTGTGTGTGTGTGTGGGAGGGGGGTGGGGGGGGGGATTTGATGTATAAGAATGTTATGCATCTAAAAACAACGAAATAGACTTGGGGCCCTATCTTTGTCATTGCTAAACCCATTAACCCTAAACATCTTTGCCTTTTTTTTTACTATTTTGAAAAACATATTAAAATTGTTCAACTAGCCGATCTACATCAACACGTTGTGAGCTTGTAGATCTGCTATTTGAACTATTCAAAAATGTTTTTCAAAATAGTAAAAAAGAGAGACTAAAATATTAAGACAGCTAAAAGGGATGAGATAGTGAAATAGTGATTAAAAGTACAAAACATGTCAGTACAAAATGTGTGTGTGTGTGTGTGTGTGTGTGTGTGTGTGTGTGTGTGTGTGTGTGTGTGTGTGTGCACGCACCCGCTGAGAGAGGCAAACATAGAAAAAGGAAGAAACTGCTCACTTAAGCCTCCGCTGCGGTTTCCATAACAACTAATAAACCTGGCGCTGGCACACAATTAAAACCCAATTCTGACAAGCCGAGTGCACTGAGCTTATGCCAAATCTGCATAACTAACGAGGGGGATGAAGCAAAGCACACACGCTCACTGAGGTGCACACGCACATACACGCACACACACGCACACACACACACACACGCAAATACACAATCCTTGCCTTTCTTTCACTCAAATTGGTAAGTAGATCTGTACACACTCACCACAAACTCCAGTGTGAATGGTGTTTACGTGGCAGAGTTCATTTGGCTTTTTTGTTTTGTTTAAGAGCGCTTTCCTGAGCTATGAGAATGGCATGAGGGTCTGTTTCAACTGCACCGCTGGTGCCAAGAGATATTAACTCATTTGGCACCACAGCGCCATCTGGTGGAGGGCTCTCGCCGCCACAAGTGCATTGTCGAAGCTTTTAACTTGAAAGCCGTTTTGACCAGAAACCGCTGAGTCAGTAAGTAAAAATCTGCTATGTAACATGTCCCGCGATTGTCATTTAATCCACCCAAAAGCGAAATACTATCATTTAAATAAATCAGACAACTCTAAGAAGCTGTGTCCTCATAGAAAGCATAAGCCAGCGGATTTTCCATTTGAGCCGTTTTCTTTTCACCAGATGGAAACAGTAGTGATATGAGGGGAAACTAGATGCAGCTGATCACTGTAATCAATTGTTATTAAAAAAAGGCATGATAAGGCAATATCGACACCGAGGTACATACGAAAACAGGCGTCAAAAGGCAAACTTGGTGACGGGTGAGTTAAAATGTTTGGTTTGTTTTCTAACTTTTTGACCAAACGTTTTATTCTTCATCAAATAATTGAAAAGAAAAAGGAAATAAGAAATCACAAAATAATGTCATAGCCAAACTACAAACAACTGTACATTTGTATAAAAAAGTACATTAGACTTACATCAACAGAATCAAAAAATGGGAGTGTTTGTAATAGAGATGAATGTTAGTGTATCACCTATCTTTTGGAACGACACCCGTACCCAAGTACACACAAAATTACACTCAGAAATAGACAAGCTATAGCCGACCTCACTCCACATGGAAACTTTATCATAAGTTTCCTTTAATGGGAAAAAACAATGACAAGCTCAAGGAGAGGCTGTGGCCGTGCTGAAAAACAATTTACGGTCCCAGAGAACAAAAGAGAGGGGAGGGAAATGGGAATAAAAGACAACATAGAAGAAAGAGGAGAAGTTGTTTGGCGTTGGCCTGATCCCATTTGAAATAGTTACTGACTGTTGTATTTCTGTCAGGCAAGACTCAGGACAACCTTGAGGAGAGGGCTAAGGCTAAGGCTAGAGTTCTGAAGAGTGCGACTGGCAGGTTGAGAATAAGAATAAGAGGATACAGTCTCTGGCTTTGTAAGGCGAATGCTGAATATGTAAGCCCTTGTGGCTGACATTGACAAAAGTGTGCAGTAGCTTTGTTTGGAAAGTTGTTAAAGTTCTCCACATGCAGGACGACAGGTCATCCCTCTTTGGTTTTTACTTTGATGTCAACAACCCAATGTCAATATTCTGCATTGAGCTATATGTACCCGAGTCAAGCAAACAAAAACACACCGTGATGGCTTGCAGACGCAGACATCAAGCCCGATGAAGAGCCTCGGCTCGAAACGCCATTAAATTACATTGCAGCATAATGTTTGCTTAAGCATACATCTTGTGAATTAGAACAATATTCTTCTTACAGAGATAAACCGCAACTTACACATGCATTCGTATTAAATACAGCTCCCCACTAGACACACATCTATACTATAATATATAGTATATGTAGTTATTACACACATAGATACTTACTTAGATGTGTTAGGTGTTATAAACTGTGCGAGTGTTATAGGAGACAGAGTAAAAACGCACACCTTCGAAATAATCGGCCCGGAGGGCCTCCAAAGTGACCTCCTGCCAAAGTCACTCCCATTTGCTTTGCTTTTTCCTTTGCTTGTTTTTTTCCATCCCCCTCTCTTGCCCTTCAGTCTCGCCTCTCCCTCCCAATCTCTTGTGGTCAATTGGAGTTTGTGTCCCATCGCCTTGGCTGTCACACTGGAGGGACATGAGCCCCACACAGGCACACAGAGACACAGGAGGTGTGCACACGCACATACAAATCATATTCACACACACACACACACACACACACACACACACACACACACACACACACACACACACACACACACACAGTCACACACACACACACACACACACACACACACACAGTCACACACAGTCACACACACACACACACACACACAGTCACACAGTCACACACACAGTCACACACACAGTCTCACACACACACACACACACACACACACACACACACACACACACACACACACACACACACACACACACACACACACACACACACACACACACACACACACACACACACACACACACACACACACTTAATGTAGATAAACTTACTGACACTGGCATATGTTAAACACACCAATAAAATCCACCTACATAGCTTAGTATTCTTTTTGCATAGTGTGGGAATATGCAAATTCATAATTGCACTTTGACCTTTATTTTGGCTATGCCGCTTTTTATTTTGCCTATATTTCCCTCATGTAAAACATTTTGTAATGGCCTTTGTGCATGAATTCTGCAATCCTTATATATTAAAATTGTCTAGTGGGTGGGCGGGCGGGCGTCACAAGCTTAACATGCAGATCTGCGAGGTGCACCATTGCTCCGATGATCCACACCAAACTTGCCACCAACACTGGCCAGGGTTCTGCCATGTAAATAGTCACACCACCAGGGGCCACGTCAGGGTCCCCCGGGGGTCACAGTTACGCCGTTGCTCCAATCATCACCATGGTACAAATGCTGTACAGGGATCAGCCATGTACAGTTTTGGGGGGGTCACACCCCCCCAAAAAATGCACACAGGTGAGGCACTACAGCAGATTCATTCCCCCCCCCCCCCCCCCCCCCCCCCCGAACCTCAAATGACGTCACATTGTAGGCTCTACAGAGCCGAAACGACTTTTATTCGGCTCTAAAATAGGAGTATGAATCGGCCCTTACTGTTACAGCAGTTTCTAACGTTTCAAATGGCCATAACTCAGTGACCATTGCTCTAATGAATGTTAATGCGTTGCCATATTACTTATCACCCATATAACATTACCCGTACAAATGAAAATCAGTTAACTATACCAGATGTAAATGCTGTCAAATGCATAAACATACATTCATAGTCAGAAACACGTTCATGCTCCACATACATGCACATTGGCACAGCCACAACTACGAGAACAGAAATGCATTGGATGCATGCATACATACATGCATGCATGTATACATTACAGGCGCACGTACAGTACATCATGCAGACCTTAAGTTAACATATTAATTGCCCGGAACTATTTAATCCATTACATTCATGCGCCCAGTCGATTTATAAAGACGCCTTTTCCGGACGGACCGGCGGAAGTTGATGATGTGTGTGTATAGCAGCTAACAATAGCCACACCAATCTAGAGTCGATCGACAACAACGGGAGACAAGAATAAATCTATCGAGACTAGCGACTGGACCGCGGAGCGCCGTCTAACACAGGATATTTTTTCATAAAAAGACTTAGATCGCGAGTTATGAACGTTTTAAGATTTTCGTTTTCATCAGCTAAACAGAGGAGGGAGTTTTTCGATGAGGTCTCACTCTTGCGCGTCACCGAGGAGAGCCCAGGAGGCGCGCCTGGGCTATACAGCCATGCGATCTGTTCTCGTATCAATAAACTTCGTCTTTTGGACAATACTTCGCCCTGGGCGTCGGGCGTTATTAATAGAAAGGACAAAGAACTTCGTCCTGTGCGTTCAGGGTGTTAACATGCATCCCAAGCACACACAGGTATCACACTGATATTATAAAAGATGGACCATGTCACTCCTTCGAAAGGAGAGTATTTATCTTGCATTACAGATCAAACCATAACACTTCACACTCGCCTCCATCTAAACAAAATGGCAAAAACACACATTCTGAACCTGCTTTTCCATCAGAACTAACACTGCTGCTAATGATCAGATTCTCATCAACTCCCGGGTGCATC
This sequence comes from Electrona antarctica, assembly GCF_951216825.1. Classification (NCBI taxonomy): domain Eukaryota; kingdom Metazoa; phylum Chordata; class Actinopteri; order Myctophiformes; family Myctophidae; genus Electrona; species Electrona antarctica. Next base: position 29,599,079 of record NC_136805.1, read on the forward strand.
ATCGGTCATACTTCCAGTGAATCACAAAGTGCCACCGGTCCCAAAATAAATATTTAGACCCCCATTTTCATCAGTCCCTGATCCTGATCAATCTACACCCCCACCCCCCAACCCCCCCAGTTATTCATTTCCTATTTTCAGCCGTGCTTTCGTTTTCCCTACATCAATGTTTATGAATTATGGTGGTTAACCCATTTAGGCCCGACCTCAAAATTTAAAAAAAATCTTCTAAAATATTTTTTTTAAAATATTTTTAAAATATTTTTCAAAAATAGCAGACCTACAAGCTCGTAGCGCGCCACTCGGTGGCGCGCTATGAGCTTGTAGATCTGCTATTTTTCAATAGCTAAATTATAACATGATGTTTAAAACACCAAAAGGGGTTCCCACCCAAAATGGGTTAATACGGTTGTATATCACAGCCCATGGAACCGCTTGTCAGTCAAACGATAAAATATGTGCTGAGGTGGAGGTCTAATTCTTTACTGTGCCATGGTCCTGAGGGATAGATCAGGGGCGTGGAGAATTACACATGTCAGCGCCCCGTCGTCAGGGACTGAGAGGTGAGCTCCATGATAAATAGTGGGATGTCCCATGTGCACACAGGCCAAGGTCACTACCTACATGCTAACTGGCATGTGTGCATGTTTGAGTTGGTGTGTCTCGTGTGCCTCGTTTTTGAGGGGCGCTAGCCCCTCCTATATACAGCTTTTCGTCCCAACACGCCTCACATTTGCCATTGACAATGAAAGGAGAATTTACGCCATATGTGTCTGAACAAATCGGCTTTTCGTGTTCAAAACACAGTGCAACTGTTTTAATTCAGCTCAGGCATATATATATATATATATATATATATATACACATATATATATATATATACATATACATATACATATATATACACCTATGTGTGTGTGTGTGTGTGTGTGTGTGTGTGTGTGTGTGTGTGTGTGTGTGTGTGTATGTATATATATATATATATATCACACATACATTTAGTCGTCATCTTACATGATCATGGTGAAAAGATGAGTTTTTTTAAACTTTCTATCATGGTTAAAAGATAATAACATAAGACAAAGACAATGACAAATTAATTCCTGAAGAAGTATATTCATTTTTTATTGGATGATGTACGACAAGAACGACAAGAGCGCCCCTGACTTCACACAGGTGTGATTTTTAAATGTATTTAACCACATTCAACCTGGCATCCCTATTTTGGGCATGTCAATATAGGTGAAGTTCTTCAATAATTGTTCAAGATAAATTGTAAAATAGCACATTTGGCATGACGTACAATGAAGTATACAGCCAGGGCTTAAGTGGTTAATTAGATAGGATAGTAGAGAGGCAGTAAACAGAGTGGTGGAAAACAGGCAACACAAATCTTCAACAAAAAGACTCTAACAGTGGACATTATAATTATCCAGACAGCCACCAGCACCTCCCCATAGGGTGGGTTTTGTATGGGAACTGGGGAATAAGGCCTCACAACACTATTCTTGGAAAGAATGTAATATAAATTATCACATACCCAGCTTTTATGTGCTCTGGGTGGGGAGCCCTATAGGGCTGATAAGGCAGTAGCTGACCAATCAGTGCGAGCTACAGTAAAGTGCTAGTGCATTCAGGGGTCGACACTAAGGTCTCAAAGGCACTTGCCCGTGGGGCAAGTAGAGGTCATGTCCACTTGCCCGAAAAGTTAATTGTGAAAGGTACAATTTAAATTACCGTTCATTTTAACACTTATTTTCTATTTACTTGAGAATTCTGGCGCTGTGCGATATGGACATACAATAGCTATACAATATGACTTATTTTAAATTTCACAACTTCACCCATTTTCAACCTATCTTCATATAAGTGGTCTTCAATAATGCTCATGATGAGATTCTAAAATAATGTCTGTCATCGGAGGGCTGTGGACACTTCAAAAACCCACCTACGAACAAGATTGTGATTCTTTTTGTTATTAACGTGAGAACAATGGCTTTCTTTATAGCATGCCAACTTTCCAGGAATATAAAGCCTGACATTTCTATTAGCTTGGATTCCCCATCAATGATGTTACTGGTAGGCAGGTTTCTGAACAGTCCACACGCCACAGCCCTCCTCTGAGACACAGAGTAGACAAAAATAATTGTACCATATTATGAGCATTAGTGAAGATAGGTTGAAAATGGGTGATGTCGTCCTTTAAGAGCTTAAATCACCAATACTCAGCATCCAGTCAACTTAAAAACTCTGGATCAGGGTGATGATGATCCTATCCTGAATTGCTTTGAAATACTGGGACAACATTTGGCTGGATTGCCGTATCCTTTGTCATATAGGATTTAGAAAATCAGATTTTCTAAATCTGACCATATCAGATAAGGACAAGTCAAATGACCATGTGTGTGCACTGTGCAGCATGCTGCACATTTGTTTGTTTTTGTAGGTACACGTTTCCCTGCAGTTGAGCAAAACACACCTGCGGTGGGGCTCCTGCACAGATGCATGTGCATACACACATGCCCAGCGTTCAAGGCCAAACACACCATCAGCAACAGGGTGATATACTGTAAGCTCTAACGATGTCTGTGAAGTCGGTCAGTTCAAAACTTACTCAGCTTTTATTAGATATTCAAGACCTGTGCTCATGATGGATATTGCAGCCCATTTCTTATTCGCCGTCCACAGCGCTATACTCCTGCAAACTCAGCCTGTGAAGAATAAGATGGCCTGCTCACAGCCTCACACTCTAATATACATCACCTCCTCCCTCTCTCTCCCTCTCCCTCTCATCCATCTCCCCCCTGCCTCTCTCTCTCTCTCCATTCCCCAGCCCCTCAGATCAGCATGGAAGTGGAGGCAAACACTGGGAGGGGAAACTGAAAGGCTGCGGTTGGAAGGGTCCTACTTGACAGGCCTGTGCCTGGGGCTATGAATGAGCCGGCAACTCTCCCCCCTCCCTCTCTCCCTCTGTCGATCCTTTACTTCAATCTGCCATCAAAAGCACCTTTCCCATCAACCCCTGAGAAAAAGGGGCCTGACAGGGGTCATGTTTTAAAAAAATATATATATATATAAAGTATATAATAAAATTACCACATGGAATGAGCCTTCCTTGGGCGGGCGGGAGGGGGGGTATCAAGAGGAGTTAACCCATTTTGAGTGGGAACCCCTTTTGGTGTTACATACATTATGTTATAATTTAGCTATTGAAAAATAGCAGATCTTTTTGCTCCAAAGAAAAAGAAAAATGTTGTAACTTTGGTCACCATTGAGAACATGGGAAATATATCTTTATATATATATGATTGTAATGTAATGTACTTCTCATGATGTAGTTGTTCATTATGCTTGTACACAAGGACCAAAATAAAAACATAATTTCAAAAAAAGAAAAATAGCAGATCTACAAGCTCATAGCGCGCCACCGAGTGGCGCGCTACGAGCTTGTAGGTCTGCTATTTTTTGAAAAATCGTTAAAATGTGCCTCAAATCTTTCAGAAAATTGTCATGATTTAGAAAACATTTTTTTATATTTCGACGTCAGGCCTGAATGGGTTAAGGAAGGCAGGTTAAGGAGGAGGGAGGAGGAGGACCGAGGGAAGGTGCCAGGAGTAGGATTCCTAATGGAGGAGTTAAGAGGGACGGAGATGAGAAGAAGTGGGTTTGGGAGCGCAGGGGAGGAAAGGTGGGCAGGGGGGGAAGGTGGGCAGGGGGGAAAGGTGCTGGATAAGAGACGGCTCGAAGAAAGTGGTACAAAGGGGGCACGGGGGGGGGGGGAGCGAAGTTGGAGGTAGATCAGGAGCAGAGAGAGAGAAACACTGGGAGGGGAGAACGGAGGAGGAGAGGAGGGCAATGGAGGGGGAGAACGGAGGAGGAGAGGAGGGCAATGGAGGGGGAGAACGGAGGAGGGGAGGAGGGCAATGGAGGGGGAGAACGGAGGAGGAGAGGAGGGCAATGGAGGGGGAGAACGGAGGAGGAGAGGAGGGCAATGGAGGGGGAGAACGGAGGAGGAGAGGAGGGAAATGGAGGGGGAGAACGGAGGAGGAGAGGAGGGCAATGGAGGGGGAGAACGGAGGAGGAGAGGAGGGCAATGGAGGGGGAGAACGGAGGAGGAGAGGAGGGCAATGGAGGGGGAGAACGGAGGAGGGGAGGAGGGCAATGGAGGGGGAGAACGGAGGAGGAGAGGAGGGCAATGGAGGGGGAGAACGGAGGAGGAGAGGAGGGCAATGGAGGGGGAGAACGGAGGAGGAGAGGAGGGCAATGGAGGGAGGGGAGAACGGAGGAGGAGAGGAGGGCAATGGAGGGGGAGAACGGAGGAGGAGAGGAGGGCAATGGAGGGGGAGAACGGAGGAGGAGAGGAGGGCAATGGAGGGGGAGAACGGAGGAGGAGAGGAGGGCAACGGAGGGGGAGAACGGAGGAGGAGAGGAGGGCAACGGAGGGGGAGAACGGAGGAGGAGAGGAGGGCAACGGAGGGGGAGAACGGAGGAGGAGAGGAGGGCAATGGAGGGGGAGAACGGAGGAGGAGAGGAGGGCAATGGAGGGGGAGAACGGAGGAGGAGAGGAGGGCAATGGAGGGGGAGAACGGAGGAGGAGAGGAGGGCAATGGAGGGGGAGAACGGAGGAGGAGAGGAGGGCAATGGAGGGGGAGAACGGAGGAGGAGGGCGGTGGGCGTGTGTGAAACCTCACTGTCTGTTTTAATATTCCCAGCAGAGACAGAAACAGACAGAAAATCGATCACTTCATTTTTCCTCCGATATGAAAGACTTAGACAGAGAAAGGAGGGCTGAGCCTCTCTCGTCTCTCTCTCCCTCACTCGTTCTCCCTTGAAAGTCACACTGAGAGGGTAGCGGTTAGAGCCATTGGTGAAAAGGTGACAGGTGGCATGTACAGTACTATATACACTGTCCTATTACTTGTGACTGTGTGTGACCTCAAGGCCTCCTTCTGCACATTAAAATGGGTAAACCCATTTCGGGTTAAATTAAACACATTTCCTCCCGTCATTAAATCCACATTCTTTGGTCCTTTACTACATACATACATTGTTATGATATCCATTATGCACAGCTAGTTTTGGTGACAGGTTCACGAGAGGCATTTCTGCCTGACACACCTACTCCGGGTACCTAAACACCAGCTGCAGGGTCTTCAGCTGGGAGCCATCCTTCGCCTCTTGATTCACAGACCATCTCAGGATGGTGGGGCAGCGGTCAGAGAGAGACGTCTCCCTGATGTTTGGCCTCTTTATTCACAGACTATCTCAGGATGGTGGGGCAGCGGTCAGAGAGAGACATCTCCCTGCCACTCGCTGGGGCTGAATTTCAATGGTCAGCTGTTTTTACGCTACGTGGATTTTCGTCCCTCCTTTGCAGCCAGAGCTAGAAACTGCCCTTTCCTGCTTGTTCTGAGAGCTCTTTTAGGATCTAACCATACTGTATTATTAATGTTGGTACTACCATCATTATAAATAAATAGTATAATAATTACATCTGTTGAATGTAGCAATTTTTTTCTGTTTTTCTAAACTGTGTACTATATATATATATATATATATATATATATATATATATAATTTTCTTTGTGATAAGGTGGGCAATATAAGCCTCGGCCTAATATTTGAAGCTCATTTGCCTCGTATTTTGCTTGCTCATTTGCTTTGTTTATACAGTAACTGTCTATTTCTATTCTATTTTATATATATACCTTATTTTTGTGGTGGCAATATAAGCTTCGGCTTCAGCCCTAACCTTTTCGGCCAAATAGTCACCTTGTTGACTATGTTGTAGGCTACTGTATGCCTATCAACTATCAACGAAATAAAAATAAACTAACTAACTATGTTGCATAAGGTTGAAATCAACCCATGCTACAGTACTATGACACAGTAGACTAGTGACCAACCACAAATTAACATTATAAATGAGTCTATATATTCACCTATAGTGTAGATTCTTGTCCTAACACAAACATTAAATGTCATTGACAATGAATGGAGAATTTACGTCATATGTGTCTGAGCAAATCTGCTATTTTTTATGTCATGTGTAGACGAGCAAATGGGCTATTTTGTCCTAACACAAAGATTAAATTGACAATATCATCATGAAGATGTGTGATGATAAGAGCTCCCCTCACTTCACAAGGGAGTGATTTTTTTAACTAGTTCCTGCCAAAGACTACACATAAGGAAATTAATTGGTTTTGACATTCATATCTTTGTCACTCAAAAATCGTACACCTGAATAAAATCTTTGTGACGGGTGCACTGGTGGAGTATACACTTACACAGATCAAAGAATAAACAATTGCACACTGTCACACTTCTATAGATTTCACTTGCTCAATTAGGGGAGAAAGATGTTGCAGCAATGTTGATAGACTATTTGACATGACATGATTATATTTTCTTTACAAAGTAAAGGCAAAAAAAGAAGAAAAAAGGAACGAAAGGTCCGGAATAGAATTATGTATAAAAAATAATAATAATCACACCACATGAGAGTGAAATGCTTTTTTTCCCCTGTCTTGAAGAATAATGTTTTGTTGAAATGTGGTTAAATCTATATCCATTACAGGAGCACAGGTCTGCAGTATTCCTGTCTGTAATATAGTTTTCACTTATCAGGGTAATTCGAGCAGATCATTCAGACAGGATAATCCCACTTAAATAGAGTGCTACAGTATTAGTCCCAATCAGTCCTAAAACCCTGTGGTTATTAAAACCCTAATATAACCCTAAAAGTGTTGAACATCTTTCTCTGACATAAGTCACAGCAGTTAATATCTCAACCGTGAATTTTGAAGCCAGTTTTAATACTTGTACTAATTTGAATTAATTTAAAATTAATTAATTTTAAATAAATATATTTTTAAGTTTGTGGTTCCAAACAAGTATGATGAGTTTTGTGAAGATGATCTGTGTGGAAAATAAAGTCTGTGTTTGGTACACAGTAATTATCTTAAATTCATAAAAAAAAAAAGGCAGAATTCCATTGGAAATCTTTAGTAGTAACCCATGGTGGGAGTAATTTAAAAAATGAAGTTATCCCTGTAGCACTTTTTTTTGCTTAGTGGCCTTGTGGTTAGAGTGTCCACCCTGAGATTGGGAGGTCGGGGTTCAATCCCCGGCTGGGTCATACCAAAGACTCTAAAAATGGGACCCAATGCCTCCCTGCTTGGCACTCAGCATCAAGGGTTGGATTGGGGATAAGTCCCTGCGACATACTAGCGTCATGTCCAGGGGGTGTACATCAAGATGCCTCATGCTATAGAAACAGGAGATAGGCTCCTGCCCTATGGGCCTCATGGCTCAGCAAGGCTACTACTACTAATACTTTCAAGATTTTGAAGATTTTACTCTCCTAAGAGCTCCATTTGAGAAGAAATCGTATGCCAAAAAGAGGCTTTGCTTAAATTACTGAGATGTATATTCACACGGGACTAGTATTGGCAGCAGTGGCTCAGGAGACAAAGTGGCTCTAGGAATCTGAAGGTTCCCAGTTCCATCACCAGCTCCTGCTGGCTTCACGTCAAATTGTCCTTTAGCAAGACACTGAAACTTGAAATGCCTCACATACCCTTTAAATGCTGAAATGATTCGGTTGGTGACTTGCATGATTTCCCTTAGGTAAATGATGAATTTATATAAATGGTGCAATTATATGGCACCTTTATACAACACGCTTTAAAATGTGCATTTCATCACCCTTTCACACACGCATTCACACACCGATAGCAGGTGAAACCATGCAAGGCACCAACTTGCTCATCGAGAGCTTAGGGGTCCAGTGTCTTGCTTGACACATCTATAGTAAGACCCGGGATCGAACTGGAAACCTTTCGATTCCCAAGCCTACCTCCTGAGCTGAGGATAACTCCCATCCTCTCAGCACTGAGTTCAAGCTGCTTCCCTCTGGCTTTCGCCTAAAAGTTCCAGGGGCCAAAACCAGGTATAAATTCTCCTTCGTGCCTGTAGCTATTCAGGCTCTAAATGCCGATAGGAGGAGGTAATTTGTCACCTGACTCGCCTGTATGAATTATTAATTATTTATACTGTTCTGAAAATGTTATGAATTATAATGTTACACTGATACCCTGAACTGCCATCCTGTTTTATTTGTTCTATGTGTACTGTGTGCCATTTTACTGTGTTTTTGTGTTTCATGTTACCTGCCTGTGTTATGCCTTGCTGTAAACCAAATCGCCCCACGGGGACGAACAAATAAATGAACCTGAACCTGAACCTGAGCCACTGCTGCCACAATGGGCGTTTGAATATGTGAGAATTGTTGAATATGTACATTTACTACATTATAAACACTTTGGACTAAAACACTATAGAAATACAGACAATTTATAAGAGCACTCAGAGACTCTCCCCCAAAACACTAGGCAATTTAGTCCAGTCTTGTAAAAAAGAAATACCAACATGGCAGATTTTGGCAGCATTCAAATCACATCACTGATGTCATAACAGTCATATAGGTAATAAATCCAATTACATGACCTCCTTAGGTAAATATATCCTGTCAAAATAGGTCCATAGGTCAACACCCTTGTCTGTTGTACCCCACTACAATCAATTGACTACAAATAATAATGAATAAATGAACTAACCAATGTTCTGTAAGCTAGTTGTCGCCCAGGGCAACGTCACGTAAAGGAAATTCACAATATTAATGATTCCAATTCTTTACAGAACGATGCCATATTCTCCTCTAACCTCTTTTAACCCATTTTGACATTAATTTTAAACATTATGTTATAATTTAGCTATTGAAAAATAGCAGATCTACAAGCTCATAGCGCGCCACCGAGTGGCGCGCTACGAGCTTGTAGGTCTGCTATTTTTGAAAAATCGTAAAAATGTGGCGCAAATCTTTGAATATATATTCTTTCAAAGTGAATGTTTTTAACTCAGGTCTAAATGGGTTAAATAGCGACAATAGCCCACAACAGTAACACGGTCGTCTATTTCCCCAATATTATGAGGCACACAACGAAGTATAAAATAGGGCTTTAGTGGTTAGGAGATAAATTTAGCATATGCATTTGGCTTTGAGCCCTGCAAGTGATGGGCTTTAAGGACTGGTTGTCTGGCTGACTGGTCTGACGGCCGTCTGTCTCTGTCTCTCTGGTCTAATGCGCTTATCAGGTTTGGTGGTGCCACCATGACCCTACCAGTGACTCTGGACAAACCTGCACAGACCTCAGCACACGCACACACACACACACAGAGGAGGCAGCTGTCACAGCCTGCTGCACACGTGCCTCACAGAAATATTACCAAATCAGATGTATACTCATATCACCCAAGACGCAGTGTGAAATATTCAGATATGCTTGGAATTCCAGCGCACGCACACACACACACACACACACACACACACACACACACACACACACACACACACACACACACACACACACACTCTAAGAGTTAATGAAAAGCAGGATTCCTGGGAGTGTCTAGCCAGAGTTTGATCTTTCTCTCAGATCAATGTCAGTAGATTGCAGGGGAGCCGTGAGGCTCACATCTCCACTCAATGCTAACACTGGCCCTAGTAGGTAGGTGTGTGTGTGTGTGTGTGTGTGTGTGTGTGTGTGTGTGTGTGTGTGTGTGTGTGTGTGTGTGTGTGTGTGTGTGTGTGTCCAAAGTTATCCATATGAAAATGTACAGCTGCAGTCTGTAGTGCAGTTAGTGCTGTGATGTTTGATGCTAAAGGGAGGGCCTGCGATAAATGATGCCGATCCCAGTGTTTCATTGTATAAAACTCAGTTTTTATAAATCGCAATATATATACAGTAGTCCAGATACTTGTAATGGAGTACAACGGTAATAGAGTTTTGTGTTCTGATGTACAGTATAGTCTGGCTGAATGCTAGCAGAGAGAGAACTCCAAGCGTTAATTTAACATTTGGAAGTATGTCATCCAAGACCTTATTGCAGTGACTTGGCAGTGAGGTCAAATTAACACATTCCCTGCGGATCACGCTATTCCCGACTTCCCGTTTTATTTATTTACTTTTAAGACATACAGGGTTTCCGTCAGACACCTGTGACACGTCACGTGTTTGGATCACGTGACCGGAAGCAAAACACAGACGCTCGATTCCTAGGGGCTTCTGGGAAATGGAGTCTCATCCGCATCCATCAAACTCTGTTCTGTGTTGTTGTTCTGGATCGCCGCGGTGGTGGATTTTTCAACTCAAACACGATGGGACTATTTTCAGGCGGGTTTGCATGAAATGGAGGTACAATTACGTATTATTGCAACTTCAATGCATGCTTAAAGGTGTAGTGAAATGAAAAACACTTTTAGACCATCTCCGTGGTCATCATATGAGCATACCTAACAATGGATGCCAAAAAAATGGGAAAATTCTCATTTTGGTGTGTTTTTATATCAAAGGTCCATAAAAATATTTTTTGTATTACTTCCTGAAAACGAAAACGTGCTGCTTGATGACGTGTCGAGGCCCACATCGATAAAAGCCAATAAAAATGAAGCTCACCCGTATCCTCTCCATATGTGCGCATCCGTGCAGCACAGCTGCTATTGATTACAGAAATCCTCCGTTTTTATTCCCATTCCAGATAACATCCAGACAGTGTATTACTCGGTTTCAACTTAATCATCACGCTAAAATATGTATCTGAAAACATTATAGGGTAGAAATAAGCCACATAACAGTAAACTGGTACAGCTGGCCGTCTATTTGATTTGTAAACAAACACACACCACGCTGCTGCGTATAGCATAGCAACAGTCCCTAGCTACCATCCCATCGCCTGAAGGGATGCGACGCTCCGATTGGTTCAGAAACTTCATAGCGGTGTTTCAACTTGAGACCGTCTGAAACTTCAAAATAAAAGGTCCACCATTTCCGTTTCACTATGCCTTTAATGCATTTGAGCCACCAACTCCATGTGAACATGACTATAAATGTTGAGCCACCAACTCCATGTGAACATGACTATAAATGTTGAGCCACCAACTCCATGTGAACATGACTATAAATGTTGAGCCACCAACTCCATGTGAACATGACTATAAATGTTGAGCCACCAACTCCATGTGAACATGACTATAAATGTTGAGCCACCAACTCCATGTGAACATGACTATAAATGTTGAGCCACCAACTCCATGTGAACATGACTATAAATGTTGAGCCACCAACTCCATGTGAACATGACTATAAATGTTGAGCCACCAACACCATGGGAACATGACTATAAATGTTGAGCCACCAACACCATGAGAACATGACTATAAATGTTGAGCCACCAACACCATGTGAACATGACTATAAATGTTGAGCCACCAACTCCATGAGAACATGACTATAAATGTTGAGCCACCAACTCCATGAGAACATGACTATAAATGTTGAGCCACCAACTCCATGGGAACATGACTATAAATGTTGAGCCACCAACTCCATGGGAACATGACTATAAATGTTGAGCCACCAACTCCATGAGAACATGACTATAAATGTTGAGCCACCAACTGAACATGACTATAAAGCAAGCAATCTGTTTGCTTCCCTCCATCACCGGCTTTTCCCAGGGCCTTCTGGGAAACGGTGTTCTAAGGAGGCTGTAAAAGCTCTGCCGATCAAGCCTGCCAATGGGCAGCAATCAATCCATGTCAACCAGCCTATTATTCCTTAACGGGCCTGTGGCAGAGGGGATTTTACTATTCTATTAAACCACCAGACCAGTAGGGGGTATTTGACCCTCTCAGAGGCCCATGAACAACACACACACACACACACACACACACACACACACACACACACACACACACACACACACACACACACACACACACACACACACACACACACACACACACACACACACACACACACACACACACACACACACACACACACACACACACACACACACACACACACACACAAAGACAGGTATGTGTTGTGTACGCATGCATGCAGACACAGGCACACACATTGACAGCCCTATGTTCCCCTCTCCTGTGTGTGTGTGTGTGTGTGTGTGTGTGTGTGTGTGTGTGTGTGTGTGTGTGTGTGTGTGTGTGTGTGTGTGTGTGTGTGTGTGTGTGTGTGTGTGTGTGTGTGTGTGAGAGAGAGAGCTGGTGCTTGTAAATGAAATGAGACTTAACCATGCGTTGGACCCTCATCAATCTGGCTGGGCTAGGCCGGCTGCTCACCTCTGATTCATGGAGAGCAACCTTTACGAGCCTTCCATCGCTGCCTCGGCCAATGACTGATGACTATCAATCACACACACACACACACACACACACGAAGCCTAATCCCCTTTATATATACATATTAATGCAAACACAGACAGATACAAGCACACACATTGTGTCATATAAATAACAACCCAACCATCCAGAGTTTGCCCGCCAGGCCAAGCCTTGGTATGTCCCTGCTGGCTGGCTGAGCATTGCCATTAATTCTTCTTACAGGAGCCATCGATGACAATGTGTCTGAACTGATATCTTCGACAGGCACTATCCAGATGAGACCGCACTGATAGATACAGCAGGACATATACACAGTAGGAAGACTGGATATATCACAATATCTGGAGACACCATTTTGTGTGTGTGTGTGTGTGTGTGTGTGTGTGTGTGTGTGTGTGTGTGTGTGTGTGTGTGTGTGTTCCGACCGTACCTGTGCCGTGACAGCTCTATCTCACCGACATGTTGTTAGGATGCAGGGAACAGCCTTGGAGGGTGGTGGTTTGGCGCTTGGGGGGGGGGGGGGGGGCACGCCACCAGCCTAACAGGGAGAGATTAGCATAAACATACTGCATTTCCCATGAGCATCCTGTGACGATCTGTCACCGTGGTAGCAAAGACACCATGAGAACATGAGCATTAACCCCTGGACTTATCTCCTCAAACTGGACAGGTGGGACACCAGGGTAGAGAAGAGAAGAGAAGAGAAGAGAAGAGAAGAGAAGAGAAGAGAAGAGAAGAGAAGAGAAGAGAGATGGGAGGCGACAGAAGAGTAGAGGATTAGGGGTGTGTGTCATCCTGGAGTGATCACACACAGCTCTCATCCATCACAGACACAACAGGAGGGAAGCCCTGCTGTCTGCATGGACCACTCCACTGGCAGACCGAGAGAGGGAGAGAGAGAGAGAGAGAGAGAGAGAGAGAGAAACCCAAAAACAATAAGAGAATGTGGATTACAGCTTGTCTCGCTTTTTTCTTTTTATCATTTGGGCAGAAGGAAAGGAAAACAAAGAAAGGAGGAGGTTCCAGGGTAGCATATTATCAGATGTCACTCATCAACTAAAGACAGTGGGGCATCACAAAGCCATCAACAACAATATGTCCAAAATGTTTTGCTAGATGTGGCGGTATGGAGGACATGCATGTGTGACGGCAGTAAGGATGAGAAACATCTCTTGCATGTTCATGTGTGTGCTGTGCGTGTATCTTAAATCACCAAGTTGGAGGTGCTCGGTCTGTCTAGGCCAGGAGCCAGCCATACTGAATCATATGGCGCCATCTACCAACATGCACGCGGTACATGTACATGTGAGCACACAAACACACACACACAAAGCGGCTGTATTCCTTACTTAGTTATGGCCTGAAGCGTGGAGGCGGAAGATCAGAGTAGATGGTTTCCAGGACAACAACACTGACCTCTGCCATTGGACATCCATCTTGGAGGCACTGAGGTCACATGGCAACGAAGCCCACATCTGCAAACAGACTAGCAATGAACAATCAAGAGGAAAAGGTTTGGCAATACCCAGTGTATAGGTGGTCACAAATTAATAATAACGGAGGCAAAGGCATAAAAGTTCACAGAAAGTGGTTTGTGCGAGAACTGCGAGAACATGCATTTGTTTATACACAGCGATGTTGGCGTGCATGGTACGTTAGCTCTGTGTGTGTGTGTGTGTGTGTGTGTGTGTGTGTGTGTGTGCTGTGTGTGTGTGTGTGTGTGTGTGTGTTGGAGTGGATGTAGATGAGTTTTCTCAGTGCTGTAGGGGAATGGGCTGCGGTTGGCTGGTCTGACTGCAGACCGCTCTGTGGAAAAGAACGACTTTTTAAATTACCCATATATCACTGTCAAAGCAGCACAGACTAGGGCGACAGCACTGCGCTTGCACACACGCACGCACGCACGCACGCACACATACTCTCTCCCACTTCTTACTCTCCGTTTGTCTCTCTTGCACATATACACACTAACACGCATTCACAAAACAAAAAATCAATTCCATGGTTACAGACATGCATGCACATGAAAAAACTGTTTGTGCAAATGCATTCACAGTGCTGAGCGTGTGTGTGTGTACACATGCACTCACACTATAGGCTATACAGCTTGTACATATACGATAAGATAAGATAAACCATTATTGATCCCCAGAGGGAAATTCAGGTGTCATAGCAGCAACAGTGACAATAAAAAACAGGAGAGGTACAGGTAGAGTCAACAACCAAACCAAGATTAATAATAAAAATGTAATAAAAATGTAGCGCGCACGCACGCACGCACGCGCGCGCACACGCACACGCACACACACACACACACACACACACACACACACACACACACACACACACACACACACACACACACACACACACACACAGTACAGTACAGTCTCTCAACAGTTATCCCTAACGGGCATAATTATAAATGATGCAATGTGCATTCCAGTAGTCTGTGTGCAAGTGTGCCAGAGTCCATGCTAAAGTCAGTAACCAAAGGTCAAATATCAGCACCAGACAGAACCTCCGATGGGGTCAAGCATGGTTGTGGAGCTTGACAGCCCCCAGCACAAAGGACCGCCAAAGCAATTTGTAGTGTGCCGAGAAGCGATGAATCTGTGGCTGAATGTGCTCATGTTTGCTACCTCATCATAGAGGATCCTCATCCTCCCCTCTGAAACAAACTCCAGATAGTCCAGTTCAACGCAAACTACAGAGCTAGACTTCCTCACTAGTTGGTTCAATTTGTTGGCGCCTCTTATGTAGAACATCTGTAGCAGCCTCAAGGAAGCAACCACGTGCTCAGGAGATACAAAATATAAAAATAGTAAAAAGGTGATCAATCGGGATAAGCCCCGATGAAGACCGGTATAGGTCGAAACATGTCGGTTTAATAAAGTTTTCCTCCTTTTAACTATTAAGTGTGCCTGTTGCAGGTGGAATGACCTGAGCCTTCTCATAAAGAACAGCTTGCTCTGTCCCTCAGTCACTAGGTACTCCAGTCTCCAGGATCGATATGCAAAGGTAGTCACTCACCAGGGGGGTGCATACGTTTGTTAGACATACTAACAGTCCGACAGGCATTAGTCCGACAACACCGTCGCTCCCCACATGCACGGCCGGTTACAACTAACCCGTGGCCGGATTAAAACTCACCCGTGGCTCCCGCCATGCACGGCAGGTTGAAACTAACCCGTGGCGGGTTAAACCTAACCCGTGGCTCCCGACATGCATGGCAGGTTACAACTAACCCGTTTTGGGTAGGGTGTCGGACTCATGACTGTAGGACTGTTAGTATGTCGGACCAAACACATGCACCCCTCACTAGGTGCTGCAGCCCCCCAAGATCTTCATGGTGTTTGATGTCAGCAACTGGCTTAGTGTGCCGGTACAATGCAGGAGGTATTTCAGAGCTGGGGCACCTCCTTCAGCCTCAGGGAGCGCCGGTTACAGAAGTGCAGCCTGGAAGGCTTCTGCCAGCATCATTTTAAGTGTGGGTAACTGTGGAGAAACAGCCTCTTGCTGAGCTGACTTTCAAGAGACATAAGTCATAACGTAGCAGATTTACATCCCAAACCAACACCAGCCATAGTGTGCAGTTCACAGCCACCGGCAGCTGGCTGAGTTTTCCTCTCGACTCCTCTCTTTTTCCTTCCTGCTTGCCATTCCTTGAGCTCCTTCTCTAACGAGCTGGCTCTTAATTGCAGGTAATTAAAGTGCTTGTGGCTTACTGAGCAGGAGAAGAGGTAGAAGCATGTGTCGGCAGTAAAGCACTGAGACATTACACAGCCAAGGGCTACCAGGGGTTACAGATGGTGGGCACATGGATGGATGTTGGTTCATTATCTTTCTGGTTAATCTCTCTCGTTCGCTCGCTCACTCGTTCTCTCAGAATTAACATGTAATTTGAGAATCTCAGGAGTAGAAGCATACGTTCACCGCCCACTCAACAAGCATGCAAATACACACGCCCACATGATCCCCAATTACTGCCATCTATATCAGTTTCATAGTTATCCACTGCCAGCTCTTGCAGTCCACATGCACCAGAGGGAGACAGAGGACACTAAAGGATTTTTTTTTTAAATGTGGTAGTGTTGGTCAGAGAGAGCAAAGGGCAGTGGGGACCTGAGAGCTCTCAGGTCAGGCACCATCCAATGAGATAGCTCATTGATATAGATTTTTCTCCATGCATGTCGGGCATGTGCGTGTGTGTGTGTGCGTGTCCTCTTTTATTGTCTTTGACAAGTCGAGTGGGCCCACATGATCCCCAATTACTGCCATCTATATCAGTTTCATAGTTATCCACTGCCAGCTCTTGCAGTCCACATGCACCAGAGGGAGACAGAGGACACTAAAGGATTTTTTTTTTAAATGTGGTAGTGTTGGTCAGAGAGAGCAAAGGGCAGTGGGGACCTGAGAGCTCTCAGGTCAGGCACCATCCAATGAGATAGCTCATTGATATAGATTTTTCTCCATGCATGTCGGGCATGTGCGTGTGTGTGTGTGCGTGTCCTCTTTTATTGTCTTTGACAAGTCGAGTGGCCCAACAGACAGGCCTCAACAACTAATTCTCTGAATCCTGTAACCCTTCATGCATATATGGATTGTATACTTTCCTCTCTCACGAATGTGATCTGTCCTCACAGATTGAACACAGCCTGCAGCAGGGCCAAGGCAAGAGGAGAAATACAAGACTTGTGCCCTCGCTGTTGTGATAGACAGTTTTCATGGAAAGATATCATAAATATTTTTGGATAAATCTCCACAGGGGAAGTGGAAGATTCCCTTTGAGTATTTTTATTTTTGTATTTGTCATTTATACTGAGATGACAAGGTGCAAACTGCTGGAGAGTGTCAGGGCACAGAGAATTTGAGGATTTATCAACAACTTACCCTCTATGTGAGCTTTTAGGTGAAACAAGGCCATGTCCCTTGTTAACCACTAAAGCTATAGCCAGTTTAGAATTCACCCACGACAAAACCGGAAACTACTGTAATAATTAATCCATTTGTTCTGAATTAAAATAATGTATAATTAATTAATACTATTACTTTAGCCGGTGCTTAGGAATCACATACTGATCCCTGTTCCCTGTGTGGCTCTTTAGCCAGATGGTAAAAATCCTCACAGGTTTCATTAATGTGCAATTTTTTAATGAAATGTATTAAATAAATACCATCAAGGAATTGCACTTAATCCATGAAGTAAAAAAAAAAAGTCTTTATGATTGTCTGGCTACATTCATTGCATACATCAAACTTCTTAGTAAAAGTAACTCAAATTCCACCTCAGCATTTTAAAATACAGTAAGAGATTACCAGTGATTTACCCACAAGGATTTGGTCAATCTCTGCCTACACCTGTTTAGAAAAGCCTAAGCCTTTATATACCCTGATTGTAGACACAGCAAATGTATTTAAAAGCCAAACAGCCCTGCTTTGCGTCAATCATTAAGTGAACTTCTGCTCACTGAGACAAGTTAAGCCAGCATATGCAAATCAAACAATTATAACTTTCAAACCTCTTTTTTTCCATGTTTCGTTTTGTGGGGAACTGGGGATTCATACAATTCTTTTCATACATATTTCATACATACATTATTCAAAATATACATTAAAATATGATAATATGACACATTTGCCAAACGGTGCGTGGCAACAGTAAATCTTATCACTGTGGATGAGTAATGCAGGACATTCTACAATAGGAAGAATTGATTCTGAGGTACAGAAGGGGTCTGTTGTTGAGAACTTGTGGATTTGTGGTTCTAGCAGGAGACAGGATTGATGTTTTGATAATATAATGAGATAGATGGACAGGCAAAACCTCATCACTGGTCCATGGAGCACTGTCCCCACCTGGTGGTCTGTGTCATTCAGTTCTTTGTCATTAGATTTGGTTTAGTAGTTCTATTGTGTGGGAAGCCGATAATGATTTATAAACCAAGTTTCAATCAGACTCTGACAATTGACCTCCTAAACTCCTCTTGAGATATTGATACAGTGTTAAGAATTAAAAAGAAATATATATATATATATGTCTCAGGATTACACCATCATATCTGACCATGGACTGTTAGTGTTGAAGTAAAGAGAAGTAATTCAAAGCAGAAGGTTATCATGTCAACAGGACATGATAAGTATTAGGTATTATTATTTTGAGTGTGATGCAGGGCGTTGCAGAAAAAGAGCATTCGTGCTCAGCGAACCTACCCTTGATAAATAAAGGTTTAAAAAGTTAAGTGACGAATGATAGATTAAAAAATATATCCATAGGGGCATTAGAAACAAATGACAATAAAAATGAAAAATTACAGGCTCTGGGAGTGTGTAGAATCTGGAATCGACCTGTAGTTGTATATAAATTATTCATTTGACATGGCAAATCAGCATCATAATGTCAACCTCGCTCTGTCTTTCTGGTAAAGCAGATTAGACACTGAGAGTGGAGAGGGCCAAATTATATCAAGCTATGAAAGTCACCTTTATCCACCTCATCCAGTGTACTATCCGCTCTTGCCAAATAAAAAAATACAATAGCCTACAGCCCAAGTACAATATTCTGCACATGACAAGATAAGATAAGAAATTAAGAGTTGAAAGACTGCAATAGGAGGTGTAATTTTCGAGGGTGTGAGTGCACAGATAGACAGACGATAGTGTTATCTGCCTTTCTGTAGGAACTCTGCCATAGAGTGGGTGTGCTGGAGTGAGAACAAGAAGATCTGAAGGTTGAGATTTATCCAGTACTTTAAAAGCCTAATACAAGCTCTCTGAGTTGATCAGAAAACCAGTAAGACAAGACATTTGTGGGGGGGGAGGATAAGCAAATCTTCAGTCAGGACTTCACGGTGTATGAGAACATCGTTTTTACCTCCAAAGGCTCCAATCATGCTGCTGCTAGGCCTGGCTCTCCTCCTCTGCCTCCTGGCTGTCTCTCCCTCTGCTGCTGCTCCCCCGCGGTGGAGGTCTGGCCGCACTGACTCCTCCAGGAACAAGCTGCTGCTCATCTCCTTTGATGGCTTCCGCTGGGACTACGACCGTGATGTGGACACCCCGAACCTGGACAAGATGGCCCTGGACGGAGTGAAGGCAACCTATGTCACACCACCCTTCCTCACCATGACCAGTCCCACGCACTTCACCCTCCTCACTGGTACTCACGTTTTTTATATAAGTGTCTAGAATGTAATCAAAATATTACCTATACTTACAACTAACCTCCAAAATAACATTTCATTAAGCCTAATAATAGATGATTACTTTAGTTGAAACGTTATAAAGCTTTGACTGGGAGCCCAATAAGTCTTGCAGACTTTTATTTGCCTAAGATAGCTTACTATCCCTTAATTTTAATCAAGGCTGTAGGTCCTGATCCAGACTGTCAAATTTCAAGACTTTCACATTTTGTTTAAACAAATAGCCCACATATCACATTAAATATTGAACAGTAATACAGTTAAGAAAGCAAATAAGGCTCAAATAAATTGTATTCTGCACACAATAGGCATATATTTGTTGATCAATCAAGGTCAAGCATGATGTGAGAATTCTGGGGTCAATGATATTTCACTGTGCATGCACAAAAATGTAAAGTCCAGTAGTGGTGCCAGTCCACTGGAGAGTAAACTGAATAGTAGTCTTCAAGGGAAAGAAGGTGGCCGCACAAGCGCACACATTGGTAGCTTTATTTAGGACACTGCGTCCAACGCAGTGCATTTCAGTGCATCTTGTCCATTGAAGACTACTATTCAGCCCATGACATTTCAAACATGAAACCACAGGTCTATGGTTAATTTATAACCGGTGACATAATAGGAGTATGAACATTTTCAGTTAAAAATACTAGATAATACTAGACCGGTGATCGGCTGTAGTGCAAGTAACAATGGAAGTTGGAGATCCATGCCCCACCCGGCTATGCCCGGTCCACCCATCTGTCTGTGTCCCTTTTATGCCTATATGGAAATGTCTGTGTCCCAGAGTGTTGTGACGTCAGAACAGGCCAGATCCATATATGGAGCCTGGGTAGGTTCCCTTTCCAGAGCCCGGGCAGAGGCCTTTTGTGGTGGTTCTGGACAACCGTGGGTCCGACGGACTCGACACCGGGCACTGCACGCCCTGTGGGGGTGTGGAACACGTGTGTCGAATTTGAAGTCGTGGGGCGAAAGATTCTCGAGTTACGTGCATTACAGCCGTACACACAGACAGAGACATGGTGCATTTATAGATAGATTATCCTGTAGATTGTAGAATATCGTGAGCTTTCTCTCCCGAAGGATAAAATTAGTATTGAATGATTCCAAACTTGAAAATGCATTTTATGTTTACTAAAATGAGCTGGAAAGGAAGCCCCCTAGGCTGTCATGAACCCCCATTTAATGGCATTTCTATCTCTGGGACCGTAATGCATATTGTAAAATATGTTAATTTAACTCTGAGAGTGTACAGTACAAATGGAACCAAATTGACCCATTAGGGTCCATTTGGTTCCATTCGTACACTCCGAGTTATACAGACACATAGGGTCCATTGAATTGGTTCCAAACTATCATTAAATTTTAGCTAGCCTGGGGACCCCCTGGAACTCCATTAAGGACCATTGGGGGTCCCAAGACGGCAAGACCCCACTTTGGGAACCACTGCTGTACAGTAACTCAAGTAAATGTAGCCTTTAGTTTAGGCTACTTCACACCACTGTTGGGTCAAAGCAACATTTGTGTCGTCGTCAAAAATGTTGCTTCGGGACCCTCGGTTACCTTTTCTGTATTTTGGACAGCGGTTACAGTCCAGTCGAAATTAACATTGCCTGATTGCCCCGCGGCCGCGGGCCATTAAAAATAAACTTGCCTGGTCGATTTGCTACACTTTTTGAAGAAAAGCAGGGGCTGTCTTCAAGGTCTTGGCGTCTGTTTTTTATTTGTAGGAAACAAACAGCTATAAGTTATAACACGTATTTGTTTACCTGCTGGTGCCCATGTTTTCTTTGTCAAACAAATATCCCGCGCAGGCTCCGCAGCTGTGTTCATTTCACCTGGAACATACCACTTTTTGTTGAGGTTTACTCAAAGTTGAGCAGTTAACGTCAAAGTAGCTAGCTACACTATCATACTGTAGTTAGTTACTAAGTAAAACTAAAGCTCAAATATACACGTCTTTGATTCTAAAAAAAAAAATGCCTGTGGTATCTGCCCGACTGCCCCAAAGTTTTTGGATGATGTTTACTACTTGGCTGCAGGCCAATAATGCGTCGTTCACCCCTATGGGAAGTGAGTGGACGCGTCATAATAAATAAAAAGCTGAAGCAAAAAAGACAATGTCACTTTTGGCTATGTTAGTCATTAAGTTAACATAGGCCCAGAGAAATAAATCTGTTATAGGCTACTTTAAAATAGTTCAATTCAAATCAAACTGAATGAAACATAACCTGTGTGTGTGTGTGTGTGTGTGTGTGTGTGTGTGTGTGTGTGTGTGTGTGTGAGAAATGAGTTACGGAGAAGGACCCAAAAGCAGGCAAATAGATGCAGAGCAGATTATAAGGTGTGCCAAGGTTTTTCTAAACAAGGCAAAACACAGAACTCACTAGGTCTACAGACCAACAAGAACACACTGCAAATAACGAAGGGCTTAAATGGACATGGGTAACAGGACACAGGTGAACTCAAAATACAATCAAACACAGGATAGGCTAACAGGCATACAGAACACAGGTGATTTAATAGGATACAATAATCAGGTAGATAAGACAGAACAGTAAACACCAACAAGAGAAGACAGGAAGGCACAGAACAATACTACAAAATAAGACAAAACCAAAGCAGAGTAACAGTAAACCAAAACCAAACACCACAAGGAAAAATACAGAACATACTTAAATCACAGAATAAATCCAAAACCTCCATAAAAGTGAATATGTGTTCAAAGGCAAGTGTTGCCGTAACACTAAGTGCTTCCTAGTTTCTTAACATTCAAGGCATTACAGAACATGAACTTTATAACCACAAAATGGTCATGTCATAAATGGTCACGCCATAATAAAAGTTCAGGGTTTGGAGTCATAGTCACGGTTCAAATACAAAGGCAGAGGAGCGGAGCGTGACACACATAGGCCTATATAACACATTACAATCTGATGTAGGCCAATATTGTTTTCATCTCTATTATTTATAGGATTACCACTGGCACTTGGACTACCATATTGTTCTATGTTGTAAATTGCCATTATTTAATTATTAACTTCCAAATAAACCTCTTTCCATCAGGGCGGTATGTAGAGCATCATGGTGTCATCCACAACATGTGGTTCAACACCACCACCCAGGAGAAGAAGCAGTACTATGAGACACAGTTTGTTGATTCCTACTGGGACAATGGCAGCTTGCCCATCTGGATTACAGCACAGAGACAGGTGCTCCGTCTGTCTGTCTGTCTGTCTGTGTCTGTCTGTGTCTGTCTGTCTGTCTGTTTGTGTCTGTCTGTCTGTCTGTCTGTCTGTCTGTCTGTCTGTCTGTCTGTCTATCTGCCTGTGTGAGAAAACATTTGGGAATATTTTGCTGTTTTGTTTCCATATTGACATAGCAGGTTGTTGTGTTGTTTTGTCTCCAAGGGT
Organism: Electrona antarctica; assembly: GCF_951216825.1. NCBI lineage: Eukaryota > Metazoa > Chordata > Actinopteri > Myctophiformes > Myctophidae > Electrona > Electrona antarctica. Next base: position 29,621,938 of record NC_136805.1, read on the forward strand.
GTAAAGGTAGGGTCTCTCCACTTCCCTGCTACTGCAGCCACCTATGGAAATGAGGCTGTGAATGTGAAGCAAGTAGAACCCCGTTTCTATGACCACTCCAATGAGAAGGACTGGAGACTGAACATCGACAAGGTGATTGGAGAATGGTTTTTTCAAAAGGACCTAGCCTTTGTCTCCCTGTACTTTGGAGAACCGGACAAGGCTGGGCACAAATTTGGACCTGACTCTCCAGAGAGGCGGGCCATGGTCCGACAAGTGGACCGCACCGTGGGCTACCTCCGGGAAAAGATTCACGAACATGGCCTCACAGACCACCTTAATATTATGATCACCGCTGACCATGGGATGACCACTGTGTACCAGGGAGAACTGGTTGAAGAGATCACTCTCGGTAAGATTCCTGGCTTCAGCTGGAAGGATGTGAAGTTCCATCTGGTGGATCATGGTCCTGCTGGGATGCTGCTTCCCAAAGAAGGCATGCTGGAGAAGGTCTACCAGGCTCTGAAAGGAGGCCACCCTCACCTACATGTGTATAAGAAAGAGGACATGCCAGCCAGACTGCACTACAGCAAACACCCACGTCTCCTGCCTCTCATCCTCTGGGCTGATCCTGGATATCTTATTAATGGGGTGAGTTGGTGCAGGGGTTCCCAAACCTTTTAATGCTAAGGGTCCCCAAATAGCCATAGTCTCTCTAGCTGTGGGCCTGGGGCCCTATTGCAAAATGAGCAAATAGACTATCTTCAAGCTCACTAAAATGCGCTTGTACATCAGCTTTTTACACTATTTTTATTGACATGGTTGAAAGTGGTTGGAAGAAATATTACCAAAAGCCTCCCAATTTTCATATTTAGTTACATTCAGGATGCATTCAGCCTAATTTATGTTCCACTTCCACTGTGCGAGGCATCTAAACAGACATCTAAGCTTTACATCTAAACAGGACAAACTGAGCAGTATTAACATGTTGCAGTGGAAAGAAACTCAACACATGAACCCCTTTCTTTCTCATCAACAAATAGCCTTTGGGTCCAGTACAGTTCCACAAAGGAGAGCATGGTTATGATAACCAGGGGCTGGATATGAAGCCCTTCTTCAGGGCAGTGGGTCCTGACTTCCAGGAGAACCTGGCAGTGGGGCCCTTTGAGACGGTCAACGTGTACCCACTGATGTGTCATCTTCTGGGGATAACTCCAGAGGTCAATGATGGACATTTGGACAACACCAGACACATGCTGGTCTCTAAGGAAGTCACTGGAGGAAACAATGATAGTAAGATATTTGTGATGAGTGAACATCCTCATTCGCATTTCCTTTTATTTTTATTTTTATAAAACATGTTTTATGTCTGACTTACATACTGAACACATTATGAATACAGAAATACAAGAACTACAGATCATACAGATCAATGGACCTTTGACATGACAATAACCCGTTGGACAAACCTTATTACCTTGAGAACTGCCAAAGAGAACACACATCTAAAGCAACAGGCTGTGGTGCTCCTTACGCCCTACAAGAGCAAAGTGGTTTGAACTGAGTTTGAACTCATAGTCCCCTGCTCACTTATCTGGCGACAAAAGTAAAACTTATTTTTAATGGCATAATTGTATATCTTATATTGGGCATTTTGTATAATCATAAATGAATGGGGTGCTAGAGGAAAGGACAAGGTCACAAAAGTTAGTAGAGTTCAGTATGCAATCTGCCTATTAGATTATTAGATGTGTGCAAAGTTGATATTTTGGCTGCGGGTGGTGCTAGAGGCAATGTCATGGGTCACTTAAATGGTTAGTGTTCATCCTCGTGGGGACCATGACAGTGCTCAGCAAGTTGCATGGCAATCTGCCCATTAGATTTTGAACTACCTTGTATTTGGACATTTTGGCCTAAGGGTAGCACTACAGCAAGGGCCATTGGGGTCACCAAAATTAGTAGGCTTTATCCTCAGGGAAGCGTGGATGGATTTGGCCTGTTTAATGGCTTCGATCGCAGATAAGCTGATGCAATAAAAGATTGCATTTTCTGTAAATGCACACAGCAGTCATCTGTGTAGATAAAAGATCATAATCTACCATAATGATAGCATCATATGATTACTATCACCCAACTGGACATTGCATGGGATTATCAGTCTATGAATGCACTAACATCTTTGGCCTACTTGGCTGCTTGTTTGCCTGCCTGGCCACTTGCTTAACTGTATGCCCTGCTGTCTTGTCTATACCATTCCAGATAGCAATCTTCCATGGCAAGTTTTTGTCGGCTTATCAGCGGTGGCTGGGTTTCTTGCACTAGTGTTCATAGTCACCACTGTCCACACCATGTGTCAAAGGACCAAGGCAGAAAGGAGGTGAATAAAATGTTTTATCTATTCAGATTATCTATGCTGATATAAAAATGTAATGAATTGAACCAGCCCTTGAATACAGCCCTCTTTTTATGAGACTCTTTACCTATGTACCTTTCTTTCTCTGTTCCCCAGGGATCAAACCAAAGGCACTCTTCCTCCCAAGTCTGAAGTAAAAAGCAGTGTTGACGAAGACGACAAGAACGTGAAAGAAACTAATTTTTGAGAACTTGAACACTGTACTTCACAGTCTTTATCAATGTTGCCTCTTGAACAAGCACCAACTGCTACAATGGAGCTGGTCAATGGTTAACAGTAGAATAGTGGTGGTAACCAAATACTGTACAAACTCTGTGATTGTAAAAGGTGATAAACAGTTGATACAGTATGTTTAGAATATACAGGAATTACTGTAACCAAAGACCATGTATGGTTTACTCTAAACAACTTTATGAGGCAAAATGCAATATTATATTATATAAGCAGGACCAATTGCACACAGCACCCTCAAAAACTCAACTATGATTATTACAATACATATATATCATATCATATTTCTTTACCTTATTGATTGTTGCTACAATGTTGAGGAATATTTTACTCTTTTGTAGGCTTGTGTATGAGATATAATAAATTAAATATTGAATCTTTATTGATCTAAAATAGAATCATCAACACTTACACTAACTTACATTTTCACAAACACCCAAAGTGCTACAGGGTTTAAAAACATAAAAGCAATGGCAACTTTGAGACTCTACTAGGGGTAAAAAAAAAAGAAAGACATTAAAAACGAAGTAAAATGTAATTACCGGTACTGTCAACGAGAAACCCCAGTGAGCAAAATGGTACAGTATAGTCCCGCTTGGAATTCCTGACAGTGTGAGGCCTGGGGAGAGTGTTGGCTCAGAACATACTGTGTATGGTGTGTTGCTGGCATTCCTCACTTCTGTTGGTATGCAGCCATTCTGTGAACCATCGGGTGCTGTTTTGGTTCCTTTGCATGCAAATACAGTGTATTTTGAGATGTGAATTCAATCAAACCATTCGCAGCAGTTTTCAATTTTCATCCATGTTTGACATGGTTAGTTCCGTAATTTGTTAACTGCCATATAGCCCCTGGGGGCTATATGGGGAGGAAGATATGGCAGCTGACCACTCAGTGTAAGTTTTCCACCCCTGGGCCCTGCATACCTTAGATATGTGAGTATAGATATGTGATTTGTATCAGACATGTGAAGTGGATCTCAGTGGATGTGAGAAACACTAGTTTATGAGATGGCCATTTGACAAGATTGATCCATGAGGCTGGCATAATTTGGGTTATAATTACTTTATCTGATCTCTCTTTCTCTCCTCCCTGTGTCCCCCTCCCATCTCTTTGTTTTTCCTCCATCCCAAAGAAGTGATGAACAGTAACAATAACTTGAGTAATACTAAATATTGTGATTACTTGAGTATCCTTTTCTTTTTTTAAACTTGACATTTACTTCACTACATCTCAAAGACAAATGTTGTACTTTTCCACTACATTTCCATGAAGGCTGTTACTTTTAAACATAGCTTTGAAGTCAGCTATTAAATGTATTAAGGAATTGTTGTATCCTGAGAGGATATTTGTGTGTGTCTGGATTCTTCTATAGGCTCTGTGTAGCATAGTAGTAGAAACCACCTAATGAATGCACATATATGCTTTCATTAGGTGGTTTCAAGGTTCTGTAAATACATTGTAATTTAAATGTAATTTTGTACATTCAAAAGTAACTGTACTTTAACTCAAATAAAAAGGTGCCGGAGCAACTCTTAGTGGAGTAATATTTGGTGAGAGAGCGAGTGCATTTTCCATTGATATCATGCTTCAACGACTACCGGTATCTATGCTTCAATGGACTGCCTCAAGTAGGGTTGTGTACTTTGTCCACCACTGAACACATAGATAATGTCTTGAGGCCCTTAGAGCTGACAGTTTCCAGTTTATGTTCATGAACTCCTAGGTAATCATAAGATAAGATAAACCTTCATTTACCCCCCTGAGGAAATTCTAGTGCCATAGGCTAGCAGCAACAGCAGGAAAACAAATCAGGAATGAGTGTGCAGATTATCAACAGTTAGTACGAGACTGTATTATTTACAGTATCAACAGGTATCTGGATAATATGTAACCCAAACCATGAATATAATATAAACCCAATGGGAGTATAAACTTCTGTAGTTTACATCCCAGTAATGCAAGTGTGCCAGAGTCAAGCAGGAGTAAAATCCCAGAGAATAGAACATGGTGGTCAGGCTTATTTGTGGAGCCTGATGGCTACTGACAAAAATAACTGTACAGTAAGTCTCTTTGTGCCTGGGCCATGGCTCAGTGGTCCAGGCACCTTGGCTGGTAATCCAGTCTGGCAGTGTGCCGCGGGTTCGACTCCCGATCCCGACGGCCTTTACTGCATGTCTTCCCCCCATCTCTCTCCCCATTTCCTGTCAGCCTACTGTCTGTCCCTCCATAAAAATATAAAATAAAGGCGAAAGCCACAAAATAAACCATTTAAAGAGTTGTCAGTCCAGCCCAGTTTGTATGTACTCTCCCAGGGACTTGTACTGTATGTGTCCACTATCTCCACTTACTCCCCACAGATGGTGATGCGAGTGTTGATGGCATCTTCATGCTCCACCGTTAGTCCATCACCAGCTTCTTGGCCTTTAGTCAATGTCGAGCTCAGACTGAAGAAGAGCCTTGTGCTCGAAACGTCACAGATCATTTTGGTGCAATAAAAAGCTTAGGTAAATGATGACATCATCCACACCAATGTTTGCCTTGTTATTCGGGGTCCAGGAAGTCACTCACCAGGCCCACCAGGACAATGCAGACGGTCTTCCAGTGCTGGGGCACCTTCTTCAGCCTCAATGAGAGGTTGAAGAGGTAGTGGAACACTGCTGCCAGGTTTGCCAACTGCCCGGTGCATGCCTTGAGCACCCTGATATGGAGATAAGATAAGGCGGCAGACCAATGTCCCATATGGAGTATAAATATTAATAGAAGGCATATCATCAGGCGGCAGGCCATAGAGTGCGTAAGATATCTCGCTCTTTGTCTCCTTTCGCACACATAATGGTTTGCGTCAGCTATACCAATGCAGTTAAGCGATAGAAACCATCAAAACATTTGCTGTGAAATTGAGGATTTATTCAATCAGCTGACTTAAAAAGAATATTGATTAAAAATAGGCGGCAGGCGACAAAACAACGTTCTTGGGGATTTGTTGTTGTTTTTTTTGGCAGAAGTGGATATTTTCCAGAAGTACAGAACGAATCATGCTGCTGCTAGGCCTGGCTCTCCTCCTCTGCCTCCTGGCTGTCTCTCCCTCTGCTGCTGCTCCCCCGTGGTGGAGGTCTGGCCGCACTGACTCCTCCAGGAACAAGCTGCTGCTCATCTCCTTTGATGGCTTCCGCTGGGACTACGACCGTGATGTGGACACCCCGAACCTGGACAAGATGGCCCTGGACGGAGTGAAGGCAACCTATGTCACACCACCTTTCCTCACTATTACCAGTCCTTCGCACTTCACCCTCATCACAGGTACACGCAATCACATGGTAGTGGTTAACCTCTTTCAACCTGGTGTCCCTATTTTGGTCATGTCAATATGTTTTTACATTTTTTAAAACGTTTGACAAATCTTCCATCTGAAAATAGCAGATCGGTAGATTTACATATCGGCAAAATTACACATGGATTTCAAGTACTGTATTGTGTTCTACCTGAAAAACATAGTTGAACCTGTTAAAGGACCACTTCATATTCAACTACATATATTTGGTCCTCACTAATGTTCATGATAAAACACCACCATTTTTTCCTACTCAGTCTGTGTCTCATAAGAGGGCTGTGGGCAGTTCGGACACCCGTCCACCAGTGACATCATCATTAGGCAGATTTCTTTTAAACAAGATTTGTTTTAAAATATATTTAGATTTTTATTATCGTGATAAGTTGGCTTCAACTTTTGCATTGCAACTTTTCAGGAAAAGAAAGCCTGCCGTTTCTATTAGCTTGGATTCCCCATCGATGATGTCACTGGTGGACGGCTTTCTGAACTGCCCACAGTCCTCCTATGAGACACAGACTGAGTAGGAAGAAATGGTGGTATTTTATCATGAACATTAGTTAGGACCAATTATAGGAAGAGAAGTTGAAAAGTGGTGAAGTGGTCCTTTAATGTAGCCTGGCATGGCTAGACTAATATCACTAGATATTAGTCTGGAATCTCTGTGCGGAACCTGCATTTCAAAGGGGCATCACCCGCCCCATATTTGCATACTGGGCCCTGATTGGTGCCCCACAACTTTGGGGGCAGCTAAATACAATCACAACCAAGCGGGGACAGACTAATCTGCAGAGGGAGGGCTTTTTATTGAATGTTTTGCAGTAACAGATTCCAGGCTACCATCCATTGATGCAGTATCATGTTCTATCTCTATCATGTTCTTATTTTCAATAGTCAAATCATGTCAACTTTCATTTGTGTTGTTAATGTCCTTCTACAACTGGGATACATTAGAATCAAATATTTTATATTTTGGTTTAATGTCCTTTAAAGCCACAGAGAATTTGTGCACAGAAAATGATTAACGTCTACCATCGCTCAAAGCCGTACAATGAAGTGTAATTTTGGCTCCATACTCCCTACTCCTTGGATACTTTAGATTTCTGCCTAATGTGTCGCACTCAACTTTAAGATGTTTCCCTTTCAGGACGGCATGTGGAGAATCATGGCGTAATCCATAACATTTGGTTCAACACCACCACCCAGGAGAAGAAACAGTATTACATGACACAGTTTGTTGATTCCTACTGGGATAATGGCAGTTTGCCCATCTGGATTACAGCACAGAGACAGGTGCTCTGTCTGTCTGTCTGTCTGTCTGTCTATCTGCCTGAGTCATAATACATTTATTTGTGAATATTTTGCCATCTTATTATCCATTTTTGGATAGCTTGTGTTTACTTGTTCTTTGTTTTGTTTTGACCTCCAAGGGTCTAAAGGCAGGGTCTCTTCACTTCCCTGGTACTGCGGCCACCTATAGAAATGAGATTGTGAAGGTAAGGCAAGTAGAACCGCGTTTCTATGACCACTCCAATGAGACAGAGTGGAGGCTGAACATCGACAAGGTGATTGGAGAATGGTTCGTTCAAAAGGACCTAGCCTTTGTCTCCCTGTACTTTGGAGAACCGGACACTGTTGGGCACGAATTTGGACCCGACTCTCCAGAGAGGCGGGCCATGGTCCGACAAGTGGACCGCACCGTGGGCTACCTCCGGGAAAAGATTCATGAACATGGCCTCACAGACCACCTTAATATTATGATCACCGCTGACCATGGGATGAATGCAGTGCTGCAAAATGGACTGGAGGATAAAATAATCCTCTCTAAGATACCTGGCTTCAGCATCAATGATATCCAATTTCCACTAACAGATTATGGTCCTACTGGGATGCTGCTTCCCAAAGAAGGCATGCTGGAGAAGGTCTACCAGGCTCTGAAAGGAGGCCACCCTCACCTACATGTGTATAAGAAAGAGGACATGCCAGCCAGACTGCACTACAGCAAACACCCACGTCTCCTGCCTCTCATCCTCTTTGCTGATCCTGGATATCTTATCAGTACGGTGAGACAGGCCAGCAATGTGTATATGCAAAGATGTGCACCACCTGTGACCTACCCATAGTAAGGGAATAGAGGGTATGCGCATGCTAAAAGTGAATGGCACATCGAGTGGCAAAGCAACATGCAACGTGAGTTAATGTTGTTTAATGCAATCAGATAGGACTTTTCTGTTTGGATGTATGAGCTGTCAAGGCCAGAAAGTCGTTTTTTGCCACTCAGTAGGCCTTCCTGCATAACTTCCTGGTTTGATGATGATGTCACACGCATACCCTCTATAGGGGGCATCTCCCCCCAAGATACTTTTTAAAACTCCATGGACAAAAAGAGTTTTGGTTTTGGATGATTATGGCAATATGCTTTCTAATCCTATCTAGGAGTGATATAAGCCTAACTATGGATATAATATTTTTTTTTAAACTAGCAATGGCAACCAAGAGGTGTGCAATGTTGATCTACAATCAACAGATCAGAAGTTAGAATAACAAAACACTCACACACATGACGTATCTCTTGGTGAAACTCCTAATCAGGAGAAAATGTGTGCCACACACTCCCCAGGGCAACAGTGGAGGTTAGCAGAGTAGAGACAGGGACCATGGAAATTGTTGGTGTCTAAATTGAGGAGAAGAATGGAAACAAAAACAGAAACATTTATATTATTTAACCTTCTTGACCTTTGACCAACAAATTGCACTTCACATCAGATATGAAGTTTGCCTTGTGTTGTGATTTCATAACCGTAGGCCTGTACAATACAATACAATACAATACAATACAATACAATACAATACAATACAATACAATACAATACAATACAATACAATGCAATACAATACAATACAATACAATACAATACAATACAATACAATAAATTGGCAGAGAAGTGATTTTAAAAAGTACTATTATCTCATTAAATCAGATTAAATTGCACAGAGAGAACATTTTGGTGTTGTATGTACCAGTGCTGCAGTGCATGTCCATTATCTTGGTTGTACATCATTTGCTTGTTACAGTTCCTCCCAGTGCAATTCCCCAAAGGAGAGCATGGCTTTGACAATGAACACATGGATATGAAGCCCTTCTTCAGGGCAGTGGGTCCTGACTTCCAGAAGAACCTGGTAGTGGGGCCCTTTGAGACGGTCAACGTGTACGCACTGATGTGTCATCTTCTGGGGATATTTCCTGAGGTCAACGACGGACATTTGGACAACACCAGACACATGCTGGTCCCTAAGGAAGTCACTGGAGGAAACACTGATAGTAAGATATTTGTGATGAGCATGTGGACATTCCAGATCAGATTACACTTTTTTTCACTGCAAATAAAAGCTAGGAATTTGCATGCAAGATTTCTTTTCAGGACAGCACAATGATTTAAATTTTAGTAACAGCATATTGTTGTTGTGATGAGGAGAAGAATGGATGAAAAAGGAAGGGATGTCCGCACACTGAATTGTAGCTCCCAGGAAGATTCTTTATTTGTTACGTAACGTTTCGACCACTGTGGGTCTTCGTCAGGTATGGAAGAATGGATAACAAAGCAAGGAAACAGGAGATCAATGTGTTGATCAAATATGTTGAAGATGTTGTACAGTGTACACCAACAATAACTGTCTGCAGTGAGATACCTGTAGATTAGAAATCTGATTGAGACCTGACTCAGCAAACCATAAGATCTTCTGATTAGATTAACACAGCAGAAATTTAAGCTACAGTACATACATTATTATGTCTAGATAAGAGATCAATCTTCATATGACCACCGCGCTCAGACTGTAGGTGCGCCACCCGATTTACAACATATCAGGATCAAGGAGATGGGTCGCACACACCGAGACTGTGGTTGAAAAAGTTTTATTTCAAACCATATAACAAACGTTTCGGCTATCCAGCCTTCATCAGTGTCACACTGATAGCCGAAACGTTTGTTATATGGTTTGAAATCAAACTTTTTCAACCAGTCTCGGTGTGTGCGACCCATCTCCTTGATCCTGATATGTCTAGATAAGAGACATCAATCTAACATAATGATAAGAACAGCAGGGTTATGCTGTAATTACCTTTTAATGGTCTAAAACAACCATTCACCAAAGGTGAATGATTGATAAATGGTTGTTTAGTCTATGTCCATACAGTACATAATACAAGTCAAGATTTAAACCTAGAAATGAGATAGAAGCATAGAATAGATTCATAAACCGTTTTGTTTTGTCTGTCACCTGCCTGCCTCTATTATGTCTGAAGGTCAGTCTCTCTGAGTGTGCTTTTTTCTCGTTTGCTTCTCTGTCTGGCTATCTAAACTAATGTCTGTCCCAATCATCTCTCTATACCATTCCAGAGAACAATGTACCGCTGATAGTTGGAGTGGGTTTGTCAGCAGTGGCTGGGTTTCTTGTTCTAGTGTTCATAGTCACTACAACTTACACCTTGTGCAAAACGACCAAGGTCCAAGGAGGTAGAGTATTAAGACTGATCATCTGATTATAATCTTTCTCTATGCTCATATATCAGATGTACACAAGGCATTCGACCTCCTAGCTAGGTGAACCTCATCCATCCACATGATGGAAAATTTGTCATTTTTACCTCCATATTAAAATCTAATAATCTGTCCTCCTTTCCCCCAGGTATGAAATGAGAAAGGGTATTCACTGCTGCAGCTATTAAGTGGAAAGTGGTGTTGATGAAGAGGAGGAGAACATGAAGTTCCATTTTTTATTTATTATTATTCTATAAATAAAAGATTATCACTGTTGCCAGATTGTGTGAGAGAAATAAGAAACATGGTCTATGAAAACAAGCCCAAAATAATCCGATCAGCAAACTCGGATCTTTTTTGGCGCTGCACTGCGGCGACATGGGCATAAGGGCTACGCTTGCATGCGGGCCCTTTGTCTAAGACACATTTTTTCCTCGGGAGACAGATAATAAAGAACCTTGAACCTTGTTGTGAGCTGACAATTTTGACAAATACATATTAATTTGTGGGTCCTTGACATTAAAATGTTTAAGAACCACTGGTTTAACAACATTAGGAAACAAGTCCAAATAAGCAAATACACTTTAGAAACAAGCCCCAAAAACCTACTACCAAATACTTACAAGCAACTTTACAGAAAAACAAGCCCAAAGTTGCTATAATAAGCAGACATGCCAACCATGCAGATTATCCTGAAGATTGCCAGTCATCAGGTCTGTGCCAAAATGTTGTTCCCAATAGATATGTGCAATTATTGGAGAAGCCAGTTGGAGTCCTTGGCTATATCTTTCATTAATACAAATACTAATTCATTCATTTAAGCAAGTAAAAGTACAGATAAGCATTTTTTTCCAAATAAACAGGTAATTTGCGAACAAAAGTATGATTCCAAATGTTTTCAAGTAAATAAATGTCTCTCTCTCATGGAAATCATGGAATCAATACTAGTTCAGCAGTGACATGTGGTCCGGGGACCACCAGTGGTCCTTGAGGAGGTTCCAAGTGGTCCCCAGCTAAATGATGGAGAGTTTGATAACCAGATGGACCCCTAGATCTTTAACTCTTGAGAGTGTAAAATGAAACCAAACTGGTTTCAATTTACACACTTCAATTATTGATAAATAGCTGCATTACTTAATTTACAAGAAGATACACAATTAGAGAATGTGAAGAAAGTGAGATGAGAACGTTTTGGGTCTGAGGCAATGTCATCCAATGGTGGTCCTTGGCTCAAATGACCAATGTACCTTGATAAGAAAAGAAAAAGGTTTGCACTACAGGGAGTTACCTTTAGAAAACACAAACTAAGGCCAACCGCACCACCTTGCGGCCTAAGACTATATTGCGTTTCCCCTGTTTAATAACAACAACAACACACCGTGCAGTGACCGCGAAGAGAAACAAAGCTGTCGGACTGTGCAGACCAGCCAGACACATACAAATGTGAACATTTGCAACATTCTAGAAGAATTAAACGTGTGCATTTTCTGCATAGGCTGCTGAAGAGGAACTCACAGCACCGCGGGTATGTAACATTAATCCATGAAGATGTACTGTAGTAGGAGAAACGACCTGCCAGGAAACGTACGCGGCCTTTCAGAACATTATCTAACAACCAAGGGAAAATATTGGGTCGAAATGCGATACCAAAGTACTTTACGAAGAAATTATATTTGTATTTATAGTATGCAACTGCATGAATCAGACCATCGCTTTTCCGCTTCAGCCTAGCCTTCGTGCATGTCGTCAACAAAATGGAGGGCAATAATAAGCCCCCCCATTCTTAAGTTTTACCATGAGTAATGTTGATGTAGTTGGTTCAAAGCAGGGGTTTGGTTTTGCAAGAGATAGCGAATGCAAATCGTTGTTGTGGTTTCCTGTTGATTGACAGACCGAGACAAAAGAGACACTCCCCCCTCCGGCTGCCGATGGGTTGACAGAAGAAGATGGTCTGCGTGGGCGTCCAAAACAAAGACGCAACCACCTGGCCCTCCCAAAGAACATAATAAAGGGGGTTTGATTCTTAATAGTTATGACCGAACCGCCGGATGAGGACTGTGTGCAGGTCCCGACCTGCAGTGGCAGCGGGGGGTCTAGGCTGAGTTTGACCGCAAGCAGAACGCTCCCAGGCCGCCCCAAAGGACTGTCACCACCCCCCTCCGCTGGCAGATTGACCTCTCTGAGGTCCAGGGACTTGACTCTGGGAGGCTTCAAAAAGCCAAAGGTAATTCAATTCAATTCAATTCAATTCATCAATTCCATAGATGAGATGAGGTCTTTGCTAGCTTTGGTCCATAGCCCTAATGCTTAATTCTGGTCCATAGCCCTAATGCTTAATTCTGCCTTGCATTAAGGCAGAAATAAGCATTATATGGACCAGACCTGGGTCTTTGGCTCTATGCTATGTATGTTGACTATAATTTGGGCAAAAATATTATTACAATATAGGCTATAGAAAAACAATGAAAATGTATTAGGGTTTGTAACTGTTGTAATCTCTAATTGGACCCTCGTCTGGTTCTGACAGACTGGTAGAGTGTGCAGGCTGGGTGGTGTGTGATAATCCGGTTGAATATTCCTTTGGTACGGCGACTGCGGCGGCGGGCCCGGGAGATCAATAACGCGACACGAGACAGTATCACGCTAAAGGTTCACAAAGTTTATTACACAAACAGGAACATATATAGTGCTGGATCATAACGTGACAACAAGATATGAGACATAGAAACGTGACATGATAATGACTAATGCAGCAAGGCTGACCTTGCTGGCGCTGAGATGTCTCTCGTAGCCTATCCATAAAGTATGCTACAGTACAGGCAGTACACAATACATATCAAGTACACTGTATCTCAAGTTCAAGTACACAGACTAAGATGTACATGGGCAACTCATGATATAACATAGCCCCATAATGTGCCCTCTCCCTACGCTCAGATACAGAATGAGCGTAGGGAGAGGGCACATTATGGGGCTAGATATAACAGTAACCATGGTGTAATAGCTGTAAATTACATCTCATCTCAGTGAACTTTGAGATGTGTACTAACAATCCCACTATTTCCGTTTCTTTCTGGGCAGAAAACCTATGAGCCGAACATCAAGGCTGTCAGGAAAGTCAGAGATGAGTGAGTAGCTGTCAACGACACAATAATATAAATAGCTATTTGTAACATTGGACATTTTTGCCTGCTGCTTGCATAGGGCTTCACTGATCACACAACCTTTTCAGGTCAAAGGAGGAGACTCAAGTGGTACCAAGGAAGGAGAGAAGAGAGAGGGAGGACAGGAATAGAGAGAACCGAGGCAGGAGAAGAGAGAGGCCTCCGACAATTCAGTCTCACTCCATCTTTGAACAAGGACCTGCGGACACCATACGCAAAACAGGTGAAAATAATTTAGCAAATTTACATTCCTTCCTCTCTTCTTGTTTCTTCATTTTCACAGCACTCACTCTTAAACAACTCTTAAAATCAATCAATCGGTTAGTCAATTCAATAACAAAACAAAATCACTCTAACCCTTCAGCTTGGCGGGGTCCCACAGTTCTCTGCGACACCTCAACCAGCTCTGAGTTTAAATTTGTTAAAAAGGAGAAAGGCACAGAAGAAGATGAGGACGAGATTCTCAGCAAACTGCAGCGAGATGACGTACGTACTTCTCTTTATACATCTACAAATGCAACATAACAGTTAAAACATGGGACTGTGGACAGACAAACAGTCTGTTGTCAATTTCACATCTTTAATTAAAGAAGAGGTGTATTTGAATTTTGATGTTGATGAAGGGGAGGAGACAAATGAAAGGGGGATGTTTAATACTAAGGTGTTGCTAATATTCCAGTGTACTCTACTCTGATCATTGTAGTGCGATTCAAACTCATATTGCTCATGACTTATCTTCGAAACCACAGTTTATAGATGACCCAGGTTTAAGGAACGATGACAAACTGAGACCTATCCAGCTGCCTCTGTGTCAGTCCAACAGCTTGTCAAAGACTGCAACGTCGCCAACCACCGCAACATGTAAGAAAGACCCTTCCTCAAGCTCAAAGGTTTCTTCTTTTACTTCATATTCACCTTTAAACCACCACCGATTTTGGGTATGTCATCTTGAGAAGAGCAGACTCATAGACCGTATGCAGAAGTTCTGTTTACGCCTGTGCTTTGTGGCCGTTATTACATCACTGACCTTACCTCTGCGTTTTCAACCCAGCTTTGTGGGTGTAGTTTCCATTGACATGATGCGATGGACTGATTACAGAGCACCCACACAACCTGCCCAGCATGGAAAAAACACAGTGGCCAAAGATACTGTACTGTATACTGTCTGTGTCCGGTCAAAATATACGGTTTGTGTGAGTGTGTCTCACTCGGATCGCACTGCATGACTGCAACATAAGATGCGTGGCGTTATTAGACGTGAGCGCACCGCAGGCAGGTGAGCTTCTAGTTATCCACAAGCACACAATGAGTCGTGTCACGACACGTGAGCTTGTAGATCGGCTATTTTTGTAGTTTTTTAAGTGGTCTGAATTTCATGCCATACAGTGACAGTCAACAACAAACAAGTGAGCCGGTGGCTCAATATATTATTACTGTACCTTTATCTGTAGGTTTGGTTTCTTCTGTTAACACATTTATGACCAGATCAATGACATTCTAGTCTATTCGATTACTGACAGGTAAAGAGGACATACCCTCCAGCTCCACTGAACCGCCCCTCTTTAGACCCGCCCCCTATGGGAGAGGGTCCCAGAGCAGGACAGAGCAACCCAGACCAGAGCAGCCGTCAGCGGCAGAACTTTTCAAGGGGCTCAGCCTGTCTGGCAGAGAGGAGCTGTTCTTCATCCAGCTGCCTGACTGCATGCCTGGCAGACCCCCTGCCTCCAAGGATGATTCCATTGGCCACATGCCAGAGAAACCTGCCAAGAAAGAAGGCAAAGTAGAAGACAAAAGGACAGCACATCTAAAATCACAAGTGGGTTAACTGACGTAACTCAGATTTAGTCCTGAAATTAATGTAATTTGTCATGATGTGTGTTTAGTTCGGGGCATTCTTTCCTTATCCAACTCTACATTTGCTAAATGTGTCATTCATATATCATGTTGTAAACATCACTCTCTTCCAGGACACAGTGGTTCAGGAGAGCTGTCCTGTTCTCTCCGACTTCCCAGAAGGCATGCTGGGCAAACTACAAATCAGGAAGTCAGGCAAGGTTCAACTAAAGCTGGGTGACATCATCATGGACGTGTCTGAAGGAGCTGCCTTCTCATTCCTACAGGTGTGTACATTATGTCTTATTATACCATGCTCGTTACACAGCCTAGTTGAATGCTTGATTGTGATTTGTCAATCACTGAATTCTGTTAGAAATCAGGCAAAGGTTGCTTTGAATGGTTTGGTCAAATTCAGTGGTGAGGACACTGTAGTTTATCCGAGTACAGAAAACATCAACCTTCAAAAAGCAACTTTCATGTTCTGAGCTTTCATGTTCTGACACTTTTTGAAAATCCCTACACTGTTTGAAAATCCCTTTGTGTCTAACACTATGGTGGATTATATACCATTTTATTTGCCGGGGAAATTCCTTCTAGACAGTAATGTCACTCTATTAACTTAAAATAGTGTTGACATTATTTATTATGTTATTTTCTCTTTGTCTTGGTAAATGCATAAGGATATTGGTAATGTATAGTATGTGACAAATAAAAGATCACCCTGTTATTCGTCCGTTGCCCTTTTTATCGAGCCAAGGGCAGGCATCAGCCCAAGCCTAGGCGAGGGCTGATAACCATGCCTGAGGGCAATGACGGGTGCCCAGGAGATAATGCACGGTATATACTGTATATAGATAGAAATTACCTTGCCATTCATTATGCAAGCTATTATGCAAGCATTTCTCTTTTCCTCTTGCAGCAACTGGTGTGTGTGCGTCTCTCTGATGGTCGAACAGGAGATATGACAGTACTAGGGAACGTTCAACATAAGCTGGTCTGCTCACCTGATTTCCAGGCTCTGTTGCAGGAAGCTCCACAGGAGACAACAGAACACAGATGATTTGTAGGGTCATCTGCTACAGTATGGACTCCAGACTGGCTAACAAACTTGAGTAATACTTTACTTAAAGGTCAGGTCGATAATGCATTATAATCGTATTTATAATGCATTGTAATGCACTTATGGTCTCATAACACTTGTTATAAATGTTTATAATTATGCATAACTGATAAGGTTTATAACCTTGCTTACTAAAACATTTATAAATAGTGTTATGAAGACTTATAAATGCATTATAACTGATTTTGTAATGCATTATATAGACCCGACCTTTAAGTAAAGTGTTACCCAAACTTGTTCTGTACAGCATTACCAGCTTTTCTACAGAGGATGTACGTATTCATTTTTATAGCTTTTGTATTAGAAAACACAATGTGGAGATTGGTCATCAGTGAGAAGGAACTACAAGGAACATGACACAACTACAGCACAAAACATTGATTCTGATACTGATCTAGGACGACTGATACTGAAGAATTGTAGCTTGTATATCTTCAGGAGCTGATCTGCCTTCTAGGCTCTACTCCAAACTGGTCCAACACAACAGATGGATCTGTTGACATGTTTGCAACACGTCTGTTAAGGCAGCTGACATTTTGTCCATTGACTGTTAAACAGCAAGCATTGATGCACTGATAATGTACAGTGTCTTAAAAATGTTACTGGAATTTAGATGTTTTCATTCTTTTCTTTTTCAAGTTTGGGACTCGGTAGTATCTGGAATGTAGAGATAAGAGATTAGACATTTAGGTTCCACACCTGAACCTGATTATTACCGTAGCCATATCCAACACACAAATGTTTCACAATTATCTTGGGCCTGATCAGATTGTCTATCAGCCACATGGTCTATTTTTAGGACAGTAGAAGCTAGTGACCTACAGTAGCAGGCATGGTGATGACTGAGCCATCAGTATTCTTTGAGACTTTGACTATCACAAAATTCAAAAGAATTACAAGTTACTTGGCTGTGCCAATCTAATTGCCTTTATGATGATCAAAGTGCTACTCATAAAATACTGCTTGAGGCCCAGACCGCTGGTGTAGCGGTACAGGCACCAAGGCCTTTGCTGCGTGTCACTCCCCATTTTTCCTATCAATAATAAAGGCATAAAACCCCAAAACTAAAAGTAGAATACTGCTTGAGGGTGCGGTCACACCGAGCGTGCAGCGGATTCCGACAATGCTTTTCAAAGGGAACAGAGCGGTTTGTTGCCATTTCCGCAAAAAGAAAAGAAAAAAAACGCTCCATTCCCATTTTGTTCCTGTTCCCAAGGTTGGTGTAACTACACCATGACCTGGTTTGTCTTTCGTTATTTCAACATTAAAACTGCTTTCTTAATAAATTAAAAAAACTTGTGGACTTTTTGTATACATTGCTTTTTAAATTAAATATTGCACTATACACAGCAAGAGATTGTATATGTAAATGTTTATTCAGTAAAGATAGAATACAAAAGTAGCACTAAATACAGTCTACAAAAGCAAAATCAATGTGTAAATTGGTTAAATGCAAATGTTTCATACAGTACTATGATTTACACCCAACACTGACTGTAAAGATGAACACAAAAACAAATACCAGATATTTTGGTTACTGGTATCTAAACAGGGAGAACACATGGAATACTTTCTTTAACTTTTAGGTAGCTGTGGAACAGGTTAGTGGTACAAATGACCATTTTACCAGTTAATCCACTGAACTGACCCAACGGGCATAAAGTAAGGATGTGGGCCAAGCAATATTCCACTTGGTGTAACTCATCAAAAATAATTATTTGGCAATAACAGCTCATTTTAAACAAAGATCACCGGAGCTTTATTGTAGTTACAGACATCATGAAGCCTGGTTGGAAAATTGCATTTAGCAGTTCCTTCTTTCAGTTTCAATGACCAGTTCAGTATATAGATTTCCACAAAGCACTTTGATGAATGACAAATATTTCACAGTTTGAATCTAGTATTGTGGAAGCTAATGCCACACTAAAATGATGAACTGAGCCGACTCTTATTGAATGACACAGGAAAGTGTTTGCTCAGGTTGCGAAGAGGGGGAACTGATTCTGTGGCACTTGACATATAGCAAAAGACCTGCTCCATCTCACTCTGGACCTCCAAACTACAACAGCATGGTATAATAAGACATAATGTAAACTTCCAAGATCCAAACTATACAGTATACAATACTAAGGTTAACATAAGATACAAAAAAAAAGAACCATGTGGTTGTTTTATGGGACGGCAACAATAACCTTCAAATCCCCTCAAGGTATGCTGTGGCTGTTAAACCTAAATCAAACTTTGAAGACATAACTATTTGTGTAATGTAGTACATCACAACAAAGCAAATCATAATGTTGGTATACAGGAAGACCTTTTTCAAATGGGTTATTCCTACTTTGGCTTATAAACCAATGTATCAAATGTTGTACTTGTTTGGGAGTTCTCTGGAAGCTTAAACAAAAGTGAACTCCTTTGGAACAAGCTTTAAAAAACATGCGGCAACTGAGGAAAAACAGAGGTATCTAATATCACAAAAGGTATTCCCTCAAGTTTTGTATACCTTTGTATAAGTTGTGTACCTGCCCTGACAGAATCTGAACATTTCTTTCCAGTTGAGATGTCAAAAGCTTCATTTATTCTTTGTTGTTGGACTCTCTATTCAGTAGATCTTATGTTTATTTTGTTCTCCGAATGGTCCCCGTTGCACCTCCTGTAGTTTTTGACTTTGACGACTTCTTGGATGCTGTAGATTTAGACTTAGCCGTCACTTTCTTAGCTGCAGTACTCTTTGCGAAAGCCAAAGCCGTACTTTCTGCCGCAGTAACCTTTTTTGCAGCCCTTTTCCTGTCGGTGAGGGTTTTTTCGCGGAGGAGGTCGACTCGTCCAATCTCCACCATGTGGTTCTCCCATGATCTCATCTCGTTCTTGTAACGAACAACATCATCCTCTGCTCGCTGAATGTACACCTAAGACATGAAGGGAAGCGAGAAGATGATTTGAAGGCTGAACAAAAAAAAAAGAGTTTAGTGAGTTTGCATTAGATACGTATAGTCTAACCTGTTTTTGATAAGTCAACAATCTTTTCCATTCGTCTCTCATTGACTTCATCTTTGCCTGAAAGACAGCAACAAAAGCATCATTATTATCTTTAACTGTTAACTGTTTTTTTATCCCACGATTTTGCAACCCATTTTTTCACCCATTGTCAATTATCTAATCTGTAATCCTGGGCGCTACACTTCCTCTGCCAACCATCCTCGTGCTTCCTTCTATGCATGAGGAGTCCAAGCTTCTTCTTTTCACCTGACAGGGGAGAGTTTCCCCGGCCGGACATAGCACGTGGAAGGAACACGTTATTCCGGCCAGTTCCTTTCCCCTCCATCAGGCGCCCCGGCTGACCAGGGGGAGGTAGTTTAGAGACCAGGATTACTGCATGTTTTTGTGAGGGTACCTTCTCCTTCTACTGTTATGCTGACGACGCCACCAATAATTCATCTGACCCCTTAATTAACTGCATAGATGACATAAAAACCTGGATGGCCGCAAATTTCCTACATCTCAATGACATTAAAACCGAAATCATCATCTTTGGACAACACCCCACCCCTGTTAACAACCTCGGCCCCCTTACATCCAACATCCACATCCATACTAATGCAAAAAATCTTAGCGTTGTTTTCGACTCGCCGACACTTTACTCGCCAAGATCAAACCCTTCCTCCCCCTAAACAATTTGAAACAGTCATCCATTCATTCATCATCTCAAGGCTAGATTACTGTAATGAACTATACTATGGTATCCCCCAATCCTCCCTCAGACGACTACAATTAGTCCAAAATGCTGCTGCCCGCCTCCTCACTGGTACCAAAAAGTTTGACCACATCACACCTGTTTTAACCTCACTCCACTGGCTCCCCATTAAACAGAGAATTGATTTTAAAATCCTCCTATTCTCTTTTAAATCTCTCAACGGCCTGGCCCCCCTATATGACCGAACTCATACAGCGTCACAAACCCTCAAGAGCTCTGAGGTCAGCTGACCAGTCACTGCTGACAACAACCCGAACCGTCAGAACAAAAGGTGACCGTGCCTTTGCTGTGGAACAACCTCCCCCCCATATTAGAGCTGCTCAAACCATTGCCATTTTAAGTCCCTACTCAAAACGCACAGTTTTTCCTTGGCTTTCAATGAGATTTGATTTTATATGCTATATGTTTTTCTATGCTCTGCTTGATGTATTTGTATTTTGCTTTAATTTCTGTTGTTGTGAAGCACTTTGGTCAACCCTGGTTGTGTTATAATGTGCTATATAAATAAAGGCTGATTGATTGATTCCTACCCTAGGGGACACCATACCCGCCTCGGGTATGGGCACTGATGACGCAGAGGAGAGAACACGCCCCCAGCACCCACAGCGTTCCCAGCGGGAATCGAACCCAGGACCTTCTAGCGTTGAGGCGACAGCACTACCGACTGTGCCACCGTGCCCCTCAATAATATTTTTATTGATTTTTACATTTTTTGACAAAGACAAAACAGAAATAGACACAGACAGCTTAGCTCAGACACGTAGTGGTTGCACAATATTGCAGAACATTATGGTTCACAATCACAGAATTTAAAATATCCAATTAAAAATATTTATTTTTACTGCAGATTCCTGAGGGGGCAGACAGAGAAAGCAAGAGAACAAAGGGAAGATGAGTCGAATGTTACAGTGGTATTAGAGATGGTGCAGTTGTGTACTGACCACAACGTCGTGTCCTCTAGCCTTGTCAAACTGCTCTGACATGAAGATGTTGAATGAACTGCGTTGGCCTTTGGGCTTCCCCAGACTGGTCAATTCCTAATAGGGACAAAGGAGAGAATAGAGAGAGGAAGCTTTTTTTAAAGATATTTTTGGGGGCTTTTTTGCCTTTATTGATAGAAGTACAGTAGGTAGACAGGAAACGGGAAAGAGATGGCCAGGAAGACACACAGCAAAATTTGTCGGGATCGGGACTCGAACCCGTGACACACTGTCATGCTGGATTACCAGCTAATGTGCCTGGACCGCTAATCCGGAATAAATTACCCTTTAACAATTTAAATATACTTCCTTGACTGGGCTCCCCTATACTTGGTTCCCTAGTCTACAACAATATATATATTTTTAAATCACACCTGTGTGAAGTGATCATCATACATCATCTCATTCCGGCCAATTCGAATTTGCGTCCTCACCTTCGTCTTCAGTGTTTGTGTTTACGCAATGTTTGTGTTTACACAAACAAACACTGAAAACTGGCCATTCATTGTCAATGGCATTTAATGTTTGTGTTGGGACAATGATGTAAAACTGGCCATTCATTATCAATGGCATTTAATGTTTGTTTTAGGACAAAGTTTGTGTTTACACTAGAGATGTCCCGGTACTGTATCAGTCCCTTTTTTGTCCTATTGGGTCATATCCCCTGCCATCTCCCCAAATACAGAAAAGCTAAACAAGGGTCCCGAAATGGGCTAGTGGTTAAATCAAGACTATATGGATAGACTTCCTCCCGTTTCAGCCTCCATTCCCCACCCTTATTCCATACACCAATCCCTCCGTCTTCCACTTTTCATCTATCCAGTTGTTCATCCCTTACCCTCTTCTTGCGTATAGCATTCCGCTTAGCCAACATCTGTCTCCTCTCCTCTGCCTTCTGTTCGATCTGGGCTGGGGTGAGCCGGGCCTGGTACTGCTCAAGGTCCTTTTTAAATTGCTCCCTGTCGCGCAAAGCCGCCACCTCAAATGGCTACATAGAGAAGAGAGATGGAATGTTTACACAGCCTTATGAAAACTCAAAAGACAATCATTTAATCACTTAAACCCAATATAGCCTAATTGTCCCCCAGCCATCTATAACTACTTTCAACCTAGCGTCCCTATTTTGTACATGTTTTAAAAAAAATGCAAAATAGTGATTCATGGTACAAAGATGTATAAAATACGGTTCAAATTAGGAGATGTAGATAATTTATCCTAACTTTATAAATAAAACGTACAGTACATAAAAGACAACCACTGATCCCGCATGGCTCATTGTCACTCAGCAAAGACTCATCTAAACTTCTAATGCTATCAAAGATAGAGGTTTACGCTCCCTGCGTTGCTCAGACAAAGCTTGTAATTCTAAATGAAGCCGACGGTTAGAACAAAGAATTTAGAGTGAGCAATTACCCGTTTCTCTTCTGGACTCAGTGTGTTCCATTGTTGACCAATCTTTCTGGCGACCTCCGTGAGTTTCATTGCTGAAGGAAATCACGATTCAATATTCAATACATTTTTACCAATTGTAAAACACTATGAACTACACCAGCATGAACGACTCAATTCAAATAGTAGCAGTACAGTAATAGTACAGTAGTACAGAAAATGCCAATGAACATTAGAAATTGAATGATCTCAACTGTATGCAATTTGTATTTTGCCTACCTGGGTTTTGTCTAACTACGAATGGCTTTTGTTGAACTGCATATCTAAAGTAAGAATTAATTGGTGCTTTTGGTCGGCCATCATTCGAAGTCGAAGTACTCAGACTCTTCCCCAAACTGAAATATGTTGCTGGGAGAATCCTGGTACTTCTGGCACATGCAAACAAAGAACACACAACACATACATATTCAATAATGGTGTAACAGTACGTGTAATATTGTGTATTCATTAAACTAACTTAAGTTAGCTAAATATGCTAAGTATGTAAATATGTAATAAACATATGTTTTGTTTACTGAAATGATACACCCCCATCATTAAAACACAGGGCTCAAGTAAAAACTGTTATTTGTATATCTCTCTAAGTCGTCCTCAGAGCAGGCTGATGTCATCCACGTAGTCTAGGTCTGTTAGGACTACTGCAGGGTGTCTTCTTGACCTCCTTGGTGTAAGAGTGATGCCAAGATCCTGCTCTCGTCCACTGATGGCCTTAATGAGCGCGTAGTCCAGGACGATGACAAAGAGGAAGGGGGCTAGGATGTCTCCTTGCAAATATACATATACCCTGTATATATATATTGGAGATGTCCAATTGTTTTAAGTGTTCAGAGGTGGGCCTCCAAAGCTGTCTCAATATTTCTCCCACAAATCACACCTTGACACCTCAAGTTTGCCCTACAGCTGCAATGTTGGTGAGTTTAACGTTGTTTAACACAATCTACTTGTAAGATATTTCAATTTGATCAATGAGCTGTCAATTGTCAATGCAACTCTAGATTCAACCCATTATAAAAAAATATCTAGTGTTGCAATGAGCAAATTGCGGCTACATGGAAATGCACACAATTGTATTCACTAAGAAAATATTCTTTAGTCTTGGGTCTAACTAAATCTCATCAAATGGTGGTCCGTGGCTCAAATGCTGAATAAATAATGGGCCTTGATGTGAAAAAAGGTTGAAAACTACTGGCCTAAATGTCTGAAAACACATAACATATCAGGACGAAACCATCATTATGTGCCATAATAAGACCATTGCATACTTAACACCATATAAGCCAAGACAGTAATGTTAGCTATATTTAACCACATATACATAGGTACAATTACTGAACCACTACCATGTGAACATAAAAGACAAGTAATATTACTCAGTGGAAATGTTTACCTTTGTATATCCCTTTGAATTGACTAAGCAAACGACCACATGTTGATGAATTATGTAATGTAAACATGCTGTAAATGCAATTGTGAAATGGTGTCTTATAAACCCATGAGGGTTGGGTACATTGTGTGCAGGACACGAAAATAAATAAACAATCAAAACCACATTGCGCTCTTCGTTAGACGTTACACTATTTGTTTTATAGTAATCAGACAGACAGGTGGAGTCTGCCTGGTTGTTTTGGCTACTTTTACAGCAACAATTACCTTGCAAGAATGCTGGTGCAGAACACATTGAAGGACTTAGCCAGGAGGCTAACGCCAGCAGTCATTAGGCTAAAGGGAGCCATGTCTGCATGGAGGACTGAGATTAGGTCGCTCTTCTGTATAACGAATGGACGGCTTTGCTGTCCCAGGCAAGTTCAAAAATTGCTGTTTTTGCAGGTGACTTAATCCAGGCCGCCTCTACTCCTCTGCAACGTGCAGCTAGCAGCAGGCTGAAAAACATGGATGGATCATTGAATGGAGCTGAGCATGAGCTGAGCAGAAGGCGCCTACTATTCTCCACCAGGTGCATTGTGGGAGAAGGTCAAGTGTGTTGTTGTGATGTTTAGTTTATGTAGTCTGTTTTTCGCAGCGCAGATTCGCCACAGATTCTGTGCTGCTGACACTGACTGAACGTCGATGAACATTTTTTTTATGCATTTGATTTTTTTTCATGGATACCCGGTAGTTTTGTTTGCACTTTTACCACTAGTTCTTTTTTTTATAGTCTATGGTTGAGTGACACACATTTTCTTTTTACCATTATATGGTGTTTTTATTTTGTTGGGTGTTTGAATGAGTAGGCCTATATCTTATAATTTGCATGAATTAGATCAAATATAAAATAAACACAAACTTGATATATCATATCAAGTTTTGTTTGACTGTGGATAGTCAGCTTAACAAAGTATTCAAATAAAACAATCGTCCAGGTTGGAGTGCCACTTTTTCCAACCCGGTGGATTTTTTATTTGAAACTAAATGTAATGACAGAGAAAGAAATTAATAGGAAGAAAACTAATTCAAGTAAACGAAGCTCTGGACCTCCAAACTACAAGACTTGCTCCTTGCAGAGACTCACCTGAAAACGTCCAAGATCCAAACTATACAGTATACAATACATCAAAGGTTAACATAAGATACAAAAAAAAAGAACCATGTGGTTGTTTTATGGGACGGCAACAATAGCCTTCACATCCCCTCAAGGTATGCTGTGTCTGTTAAACCTAAATCAAACTTTATCAAACTTAAAGACATAACTATTTGTGTAATGTAGTACATCACAACAAAGCTAATGTTGGTATACAGGAAGACCTTTTTCAAATAGGTTATTCCTACTTTGGCTTATAAACCAATGTATCAAATGTTGTACTTGTTTGGGAGTTCTCTGGAAGCTTAAACAAAAGTGAACTCCTTTGGAACAAGCTTTAAAAAACATGCGGCAACTGAGGAAAAACAGAGGTATCTAATATCACAAAAGGTATTCCCTCAAGTTTTGTATACCTTTGTATAAGTTGTGTACCTGCCCTGACAGAATCTGAACATTTCTTTCCAGTTGAGATGTCAAAAGCTTCATTTATTCTTTGTTGTTGGACTCTCTATTCAGTAGATCTTATGTTTATTTTGTTCTCCGAATGGTCCCTGTTGCACCTCCTGTAGTTTTTGACTTTGACGACTTCTTGGATGCTGTAGATTTAGCTGCAGTACTCTTTGCGAAAGCCAAAGCCGTCTTTCTGCCGCACATTCTGCCGCAGTAACCTTTTTTGCAGCCCTTTTCCTGTCGTTGATGGTGTGTTTGCGGAGGAGGCCGATTCGTCCAATCTCCACCATGCGGTTCTCCCATGATCTCATCTCGTTCTTGTAACGAACAACATCATCCTCTGCTTGCTGAATGTACACCTAAGACATGAAGGAAAGCGAGAAGATGATTTGAAGGCTGAACAAAAAAAAAAGAGTTTAGTGAGTTTGCATTAGATACGTATAGTCTAACCTGTTTTTGATAAGTCAACAATCTTTTCCAGTTGTCGTTCATTGACTTCATCTTTGCCTGAAAGACAGCAACAAAAGCATCATTATTATCTTTAACTGTTAACTGTTTTTTTATCCCACGATTTTGCAACCCATTTTTTCACCCATTGTCAATTATCTAATCTGTAATCCTGGGCGCTACACTTCCTCTGCCAACCATCCTCGTGCTTCCTTCTATGCATGAGGAGTCCAAGCTTCTTCTTTTCACCTGACAGGGGAGAGTTTCCCCGGCCGGACATAGCACGTGGAAGGAACACGTTATTCCGGCCAGTTCCTTTCCCCTCCATCAGGCGCCCCGGCTGACCAGGGGGAGGTAGTTTAGAGACCAGGATTACTGCATGTTTTTGTGAGGGTACCTTCTCCTTCTACTGTTATGCTGACGACGCCACCAATAATTCATCTGACCCCTTAATTAACTGCATAGATGACATAAAAACCTGGATGGCCGCAAATTTCCTACATCTCAATGACATTAAAACCGAAATCATCATCTTTGGACAACACCCCACCCCTGTTAACAACCTCGGCCCTCTTACATCCAACATCGATACTAATGCAAAAAATCGTAGCGTTGTTTTCGACTCGCCGACACTTTACTCGCCAAGATCAAACCCTTCCTCCCCTTAAACAATTTGAAACAGTCATCCATTCATTCATCATCTCAAGGCTAGATTACTGTAATGAACTATACTATGGTATCCTCCCTCAGACGACTACAATTAGTCCAAAATGCTGCTGCCCGCCTCCTCACTGGTACCAAAAAGTTTGACCACATCACACCTGTTTTAACCTCACTCCACTGGCTCCCCATTAAACAGAGAATTGATTTTAAAATCCTCCTATTCTCTTTTAAATCTCTCAACGGCCTGGCCCCCCTATATGACCGAACTCATACAGCGTCACAAACCCTCAAGAGCTCTGAGGTCAGCTGACCAGTCACTGCTGACAACAACCCGAACCCTCAGAACAAAAGGTGACCGTGCCTTTGCTGTGGAACAACCTCCCCCCCATATTAGAGCTGCTCAAACCATTGCCATTTTAAGTCCCTACTCAAAACGCACAGTTTTTCCTTTGCTTTCAATGTGATTTGATTTTATATGCTATATGTTTTTCTATGCTCTGCTTGATGTATTTGTATTTTGCTTTAATTTCTTTTGTTGTGAAGCACTTTGGTCAACCCTGGTTGTGTTATAATGTGCTATATAAATAAAGGCTGATTGATTGATTCCTACCCTAGGGCAGGGGTTCTCAACGTTTTTGGCCGGGGACCCCGGGAAATGCTTTGGCAATGTCTCGGGACCCCAGCCCCGCCCCCTCCCGACCCCCAATATAAATTGACTGCTACAATAACCTTAACCCATTTTGGGCGGGAACCCCTTTTGGTGTTTTAAGCATCGTTATAATTTAGCTATTGAAAAATAGCAGATCTACAAGCTCGTAGCGCGCCACTCGGTGGCGCGCTATGAGCTTGTAGGTCTGCTATTTTTGAAAAATCGTGAAAAAAATTAAAAAAAAGTTTTTAAAAAAAAAATAATTTGGGGACCCCCTAAAATAATTTGGCGACCCCCCGAGGGGTTGCGACCCACGGGTTGAGAACCCCTGCGCTAGGGGACACCATACCCGCCTCGGGTATGGGCACTGATGACGCAGAGGAGAGAACACGCCCCCAGCACCCACAGCGTTCCCAGCGGGAATCGAACCCAGGACCTTCTAGCGTTGAGGCGACAGCACTACCGACTGTGCCACCGTGCCCCTCATTAAAAACGCACAGTTTTTCCTTTGCTTTCAATGTGATTTGATTTTATATGCTATATGTTTTTCTATGCTCTGCTTGATGTATTTGTATTTTGCTTTAATTTCTTTTGTTGTGAAGCACTTTGGTCAACCCTGGTTGTGTTATAATGTGCTATATAAATAAAGGCTGATTGATTGATTCCTACCCTAGGGCAGGGGTTCTCAACGTTTTTGGCCGGGGACCCCGGGAAATGCTTTGGCAATGTCTCGGGACCCCAGCCCCGCCCCCTCCCGACCCCCAATATAAATTGACTGCTACAATAACCTTAACCCATTTTGGGCGGGAACCCCTTTTGGTGTTTTAAGCATCGTTATAATTTAGCTATTGAAAAATAGCAGATCTACAAGCTCGTAGCGCGCCACTCGGTGGCGCGCTATGAGCTTGTAGGTCTGCTATTTTTGAAAAATCGTGAAAAAAATTAAAAAAAAGTTTTTTTAAAAAAAATAATTTGGGGACCCCCTAAAATAATTTGGCGACCCCCCGAGGGGTTGCGACCCACGGGTTGAGAACCCCTGCGCTAGGGGACACCATACCCGCCTCGGGTATGGGCACTGATGACGCAGAGGAGAGAACACGCCCCCAGCACCCACAGCGTTCCCAGCGGGAATCGAACCCAGGACCTTCTAGCGTTGAGGCGACAGCACTACCGACTGTGCCACCGTGCCCCTCATTAATTTTTGTATTGATTTTTACATTTTTTGACAAAGACAAAACAGAAATAGACACAGACAGCTTAGCTCAGACACGTAGTGGTTGCACAATATTGCAGAACATTATGGTTCACAATCACAGAATTTAAAATATCCAATTAAAAATATATATTTTTACTGCAGATTCCTGAGGGGGAAGACAGAGAAAGCAAGAGAACAAAGGGAAGATGAGTCGAATGTTACAGTGGTATTAGAGATGGTGCAGTTGTGTACTGACCATATTGTCGTGTCCTCTAGCCTTGTCAAACTGCTCTGACATGAACATGTTGAATGAAGTGCGATTGCGTTTGGGCTTCCCCAGACTGGTCAATTCCTAATAGGGACAAAGGAGAGAATAGAGAGAGGAAGCTTTTTTTAAAGATATTTTTGGGGGCTTTTTTGCCTTTATTGATAGAAGTACAGTAGGTAGACAGGAAACGGGAAAGAGATGGCCAGGAAGACACACAGCAAAGTTTGTCGGGATCGGGACTCGAACCCGTGACACACTGTCATGCTGGATTACCAGCTAATGTGCCTGGACCGCTAATCCAGAAAAAATGACCCTTTAACAATTTAAATATACTTCCTTGACTGGGCTCCCCTATACTTGGTTCCCTAGTCTACAACAATATATATATTTTTAAATCACACCTGTGTGAAGTGATCATCATACATCATCTCATTCCGGCCAATTAGAATTTGCGTCCTCACCTTCGTCTTCAGTGTTTGTGTTTACGCAATGTTTGTGTTTACACAAACAAACACTGAAAACTGGCCATTCATCGTCAATGGCATTTAATGTTTGTGTTGGGACAATGATGTAAAACTGGCCATTCATTATCAATGGCATTTAATGTTTGTTTTAGGACAAAGTTTGTGTTTACACTAGAGATGTCCCGGTACTGTATCAGTCCCTTTTTTGTCCTATTGGGTCATATCCCCTGCCATCTCCCCAAATACAGAAAAGCTAAACAAGGGTCCCGAAATGGGCTAGTGGTTAAATCAAGACTATATGGATAGACTTCCTCCCGTTTCAGCCTCCATTCCCCACCCTTATTCCATACACCAATCCCTCCGTCTTCCACTTTTCATCTATCCAGTTGTTCATCCCTTACCCTCTTCTTGCTCGTAGCATTCCGCTTAGCCAACATCTGTCTCTGTATCTGTTCGATCTGGGCTGGGGTGAGCCGGGCCTGGTACTGCTCAAGGTCCTTTTTAAATTGCTCCCTGTCGCGCAAAGCCGCCACCTCAAATGGCTACATAGAGAAAAGAGATGCAATGTTTCAATAAAGTTTACACAGCCTTATGAAAACTCAAAAGACAATAATTGAACCACTTAAACCCAATATAGCCTAATCCATTGTCCCCCAGCCATCTATAACTACTTTCAACCTAGCGTACCTATTTTGTACACAAAAAAATGCAAAATAGTGATTCATGGTACAAAGATGTATAAAATACGGTTCAAATTAGGAGATGTAGATAATTTATCCTAACTTTATAAATAAAACGTACAGTACATAAAGACAACCACTGATCCCGCATGGCTCATTGTCACTCAGCAAAGACTCATCTAAACTTCTAATGCTATCAAAGATAGAGGTTTACGCTCCCTGCGTTGCTCAGACAAAGCTTGTAATTCTAAATGAAGCCGACGGTTAGAACAAAGAATTTAGAGTGAGCAATTACCCGTTTCTCTTCTGGACTCAGTGTGTTCCATTGTTGACCAATCTTTCTGGAGACCTCCGTGAGTTTCATTGCTGAAGGAAATCACGATTCAATATTCAATACATTTTTACCAATTGTAAAACACTATGAACTACACCAGCATGAACGACTCAATTCAAATAGTAGCAGTACAGTAATAGTACAGTAGTACAGAAAATGCCAATGAACATTAGAAATTGAATGATCTCAACTGTATGCAATTTGTATTTTGCCTACCTGGGTTTTGTCTAACTACGAATGGCCTTTGTTGAACTAAATATCTAAAGTAAGAATTAATTGGTGCTTTTGGTCGGCCATCATTCGAAGTCGAAGTACTCAGACTCTTCCCCAAACTGAAATATGTTGCTGGGAGAATCCTGGTACTTCTGGCACATGCAAACAAAGAACACACAACACATACATATTCAATAATGGTGTAACAGTACGTGTAATATTGTGTATTTATTAAACTTAAAACTTAAGTTAGCTAAATATGCTAAGTATGTAAATATGTAATAAACATACGTTTTGTTTTACTGAAATGATACACCCCCATCATTAAAACACAGGGCTCAAGTAAAAACTGTTATTTTTCATATCTCTCCAAGTCGTCCTCAGAGCAGGCTGATGTCATCCACATAGTCTAGGTCTGTTAGGACTACTGCAGGGTGTCTTCTTGACCTCCTTGGTGTAAGAGTGAGGCCAAGATCCTGCTCTCGTCCACTGATGGCCTTAATGAGCCCGTAGTCCAGGACGATGACAAAGAGGAAGGGGGCTAGGATGTCTCCTTGCATTATACATATACCCTGTATATATATATTGGAGATGTCCAATTGTTTTAAGTGTTCAGAGGTGGGCCTCCAAAGCTGTCTCAATATTTCTCCCACAAATCACACCTTGACACTTATTCAGCCTAATATAGCAAAAGAATATTTGTAGGCCTATTACACTTATTGGTGTTTTACGACAGCAAGTATTGATCAGATTCGAGGCAACGACAAAAGTAACATTAGTGGGCCTAAATCAGTGCTTCTCAACCAGTGGTCCGGGGACCACCAGTGGTCCTTGAGGGGGTTCCAGGTGGTCCCCAATTCCGTGCCATGATATTTTCTTCTAAGTGTTGGAGTTTGGAAGCACTTGTTTTTGGTAACGGGTAGCGCTGCTGCTATAACTGCAGTATGTCCAAATTCTAAACGGGTGGTATGCAGGGCCGTACAGTGACTTTGACGAGCGCTTCCAAACCCCAACACTTAAAATAATCACCTGCACAGAATTTCTTGACAGAAAGTTGCTCATGTCTACGGTGGATTTCCATGAAACAAACGCTTTGCAGATTGAAATAGGATAATTCAAGTTTGCCCTACAGCTGCAATGTTGGTTAAAAGCAGATCGGATATTTCAATTTGATCAATGAGCTGTCAATTGTCAATGCAACTCTAGATCTAAAAAAATATCTAGTGTTGCAATGAGCAAATTGCGGCTACATGGAAATGGACAAAATTGTATTCAATAACAAAATATTCTTTAGTCTTGGGTCTAACAAAATCTCATCAAATGGTGGTCCGTGGCTCAAATGCTGAATAAATAATGGGCCTTGATGTGAAAATGGTTGAAAACTACTGGCCTAAATGTCTGAAAACACATAACATATCAGGACGAAACCATCATTATGTGCCATAATAAGACCATTGCATACTTAACACCATATAAGCCAAGACGGTAATGTTATATTTAACAACATACAATTACTGAACCACTACCATGTGAACATAAAAGACAAGTAATATTACTCAGTGTAAATGTTTACCTTTGTATATCCCTTTTAATTGACTAAGCAAACGACCACATGTTGATGAATTATGTAATGTAAACATGCTGTAAATGCATGAATTATGTAATGTAAACATGCTGTAAATGCAATTGTGAAATGGTGTTTTATAAACCCATGAGGGTTGGGTACATTGTGTGCAGGAGACGAAAATAAATAATCAATCAAAACCACATTGCGCTCTTCGTTAGACGTTACACTATTTGTTTTATAGTAATCAGACAGATAGGTGGTGTCTGCCTGGTTGTTTTGGCTACTTTTACAGCAACAATTACCTTGCAAGAATGCTGGTGCAGGAGAACACATTGAAGGACTTAGCCAGGAGGCTAACGCCAGCAGTCATTAGGCTAAAGGGAGCCATGTCTGCATGGAGGACTGAGATTAGGTCGCTCTTCTGTATAACGAATGGACGGCTTTGCTGTCCCAGGCAAATTCAAAAATTGCTGTTTTTGCAGGTGACTTAATCCAGGCCGCCTCTACTCCTCTGCAACGTGCAGCTAGCAGCAGGCTGCAGAACATGGATGGATCATTGAATGGAGCTGAGCAGAAGGCGCCTATTCTCCACCAGGTGCATTGTGGGAGAAGGTCAAGTGTGTTGTTGTGATGTTTAGTTTATGTGGTCTGTGTTTCGCAGCGGCAGATTCGCCACAGATTCTGTGCTGCTGACACTGACTGAACGATGAACATTTTTTCCATGCATTTGATTTTTTTCATGGATACCCGGTAGTTTTGTTTGCACTTTTACCACTAGTTCTTTTTTTTTATAGTCTATGGTTGAGTGACACACATTTTCTTTTTACCATTATATGGTGTTTTTATTTTGTTGGGTGTTTGAATGAGTAGGCCTATATCTTATAATTTGCATGAATTAGATCAAATATAAAATAAACACAAACTTGATATATCATATCAAGTTGTTTGACTGTGGATAGTCAGCTTAACAAAGTATTCAAATAAAACAATCGTCCAGGTTGGAGTGCCACTTTTTCCAACCCGGTGGATTTTTTATTTGAAACTAAATGTAATGACAGAGAAAGGAATTAATAGGAAGAAAACTAATTCAAGTAAACGAAGCTCTGGACCTCCAAACTACAACACTTGCTCCTTGCAGCCACCAAGACTCACCTGAAAACGTCCAAGATCCAAACTATACAGTATACAATACATCAAAGGTTAACATAAGATACAAAAAAAAGAACCATGTGGTTGTTTTATGGGACGGCAACAATAACCTTCACATCCCCTCAAGGTATGCTGTGTCTGTTAAACCTAAATCAAACTTTATCAAACTTTAAAGACATAACTATTTGTGTAATGTAGTACATCACAACAAAGCAAATCATAATGTTGGTATACAGGAAGACCTTTTTCAAATAGGTTATTCCTACTTTGGCTTATAAACCAATGTATCAAATGTTGTACTTGTTTGGGAGTTCTCTGGAAGCTTAAACAAAAGTGAACTCCTTTGGAACAAGCTTTAAAAAACATGCGGCAACTGAGGAAAAACAGAGGTATCTAATATCACAAAAGGTATTCCCTCAAGTTTTGTATACCTTTGTATAAGTAGTGTACCATAGTACTCTCTATTCAGTAGATCTTATGTTTATTTTGTTCTCCGAATGGTCCCTGTTGCACCTCCTGTAGTTTTTGACTTTGACGACTTCTTGGATGCTGTAGATTTAGCTGCAGTACTCTTTGCGAAAGCCAAAGCCGTCTTTCTGCCGCACATTCTGCCGCAGTAACCTTTTTTGCAGCCCTTTTCCTGTCGTTGATGGTTTGTTCGCGGAGGAGGCCGATTCTTCCAATCTCCAACATGCGGTTCTCCCATGATCTCATCTCGTTCTTGTAACGAACAACATCATCCTCTGCTAGCTGAATGTACACCTAAGACATGAAGGGAAGCGAGAAGATGATTTGAAGGCTGAACAAAAAAAAAAGAGTTTAGTGAGTTTGCATTAGATACGTATAGTCTAACCTGTTTTTGATAAGTCAACAATCTTTTCCAGTCGTCGTTCATTGACTTCAACTTTGCCTGAAAGACAGCAACAAAAGCATCATTATTATCTTTAACTGTTAACTGTTTTTTTATCCCACGATTTTGCAACCCATTTTTTCACCCATTGTCAATTATCTAATCTGTAATCCTGGGCGCTACACTTCCTCTGCCAACCATCCTCGTGCTTCCTTCTATGCATGAGGAGTCCAAGCTTCTTCTTTTCACCTGACAGGGGAGAGTTTCCCCGGCCGGACATAGCACGTGGAAGGAACACGTTATTCTGGCCAGTTCCTTTCCCCTCCATCAGGCGCCCCGGCTGACCAGGGGGAGGTAGTTTAGAGACCAGGATTACTGCATGTTTTTGTGAGGGTACCTTCTCCTTCTACTGTTATGCTGACGACGCCACCAATAATTCATCTGACCCCTTAATTAACTGCATTGATGACATAAAAACCTGGCTGGCCGCAAATTTCCTACATCTCAATGACATTAAAACCGAAATCATCATCTTTGGACAACACCCCACCCCTGTTAACAACCTCGGCCCCCTTACATCCAACATCCATACTAATGCAAAAAATCTTAGCGTTATGTTCGACTCGCCGACACTTTACTCGCCAAGATCAAACCCTTCCTCCCCCTAAACAATTTGAAACAGTCATCCATTCATTCATCATCTCAAGGCTAGATTACTGTAAATGCACTATACTATGGTATCCCCCAATCCTCCCTCAGACGACTACAATTAGTCCAAAATGCTGCTGCCCGCCTCCTCACTGGTACCAAAAAGTTTGACCACATCACACCTGTTTTAACCTCACTCCACTGGCTCCCCATTAAACAGAGAATTGATTTTAAAATCCTCCTATTCTCTTTTAAATCTCTCAACGGCCTGGCCCCCCTATATGACCGAACTCATACAGCGTCACAAACCCTCAAGAGCTCTGAGGTCAGCTGACCAGTCACTGCTGACAACAACCCGAACCCTCAGAACAAAAGGTGACCGTGCCTTTGCTGTGGAACAACCTCCCCCCATATTAGAGCTGCTCAAACCATTGCCATTTTAAGTCCCTACTCAAAACGCACAGTTTTTCCTTGGCTTTCAATGTGATTTGATTTTATATGCTATATGTTTTTCTATGCTCTGCTTGATGTATTTGTATTTTGCTTTAATTTCTTTTGTTGTGAAGCACTTTGGTCAACCCTGGTTGTGTTATAATGTGCTATATAAATAAAGGCTGATTGATTGATTCCTACCCTAGGGGACACCATACCCGCCTCGGGTATGGGCACTGATGACGCAGAGGAGAGAACACGCCCCCAGCACCCACAGCGTTCCCAGCGGGAATCGAACCCAGGACCTTCTAGCGTTGAGGCGACAGCACTACCGACTGTGCCACCGTGCCCCTCATTAATATTTGTATTGATTTTTACATTTTTTGACAAAGACAAAACAGAAATAGACACAGACAGCTTAGCTCAGACACGTAGTGGTTGCACAATATTGCAGAACATTATGGTTCACAATCACAGAATTTAAAATATCCAATTAAAAATATATTTTTTTACTGCAGATTCCTGAGGGGGCAGACAGAGAAAGCAAGAGAACAAAGGGAAGATGAGTCGAATGTTACAGTGGTATTAGAGATGGTGCAGTTGTGTACTGACCACAACGTTGTGTCCTCTAGCCTTGTCATACTGCTCTGACATGAAGATGTTGAATGAACTGCGTTGGCGTTTGGGCTTCCCCAGTCTGGTCAATTCCTAATAGGGACAAAGGAGAGAATAGAGAGAGGAAGCTTTTTTTAAAGATATTTTTGGGGGCTTTTTTGCCTTTATTGATAGAAGTACAGTAGGTAGACAGGAAACGGGAAAGGGATGGCCAGGAAGACACACAGCAAAGTTTGTCGGGATCGGGACTCGAACCCGTGACACACTGTCATGCTGGATTACCAGCTAATGTGCCTGGACCGCTAATCCGGAAAAAATTACCCTTTAACAATTTAAATATACTTCCTTGACTGGGCTCCCCTATACTTGGTTCCCTAGTCTACAACAATATATATATTTTTAAATCACACCTGTGTGAAGTGATCATCATACATCATCTCATTCCGGCCAATTAGAATTTGCGTCCTCACCTTCGTCTTCAGTGTTTGTGTTTACGCAATGTTTGTGTTTACACAAACAAACACTGAAAACTGGCCATTCATCGTCAATGGCATTTAATGTTTGTGTTGGGACAATGATGTAAAACTGGCCATTCATTATCAATGGCATTTAATGTTTGTTTTAGGACAAAGTTTGTGTTTACACTAGAGATGTCCCGGTACTGTATCAGTCCCTTTTTTGTCCTATTGGGTCATATCCCCTGCCATCTCCCCAAATACAGAAAAGCTAAACAAGGGTCCCGAAATGGGCTAGTGGTTAAATCAAGACTATATGGATAGACTTCCTCCCGTTTCAGCCTCCATTCCCCACCCTTATTCCATACACCAATCCCTCCGTCTTCCACTTTTCATCTATCCAGTTGTTCATCCCTTACCCTCTTCTTGCGCATAGCATTCCGCTTAGCCAACATCTGTCTCCTCTCCTCTGCCTTCTGTTCGATCTGGGCTGGGGTGAGCCGGGCCTGGTACTGCTCAAGGTCCTTTTTAAATTGCTCCCTGTCGCGCAAAGCCACCACCTCAAATGGCTACATAGAGAAGAGAGATGGAATGTTTACACAGCCTTATGAAAACTCAAAAGACAATCATTTAATCACTTAAACCCAATATAGCCTAATTGTCCCCCAGCCATCTATAACTACTTTCAAACTAGCGTCCCTATTTTGTACATGTTTTAAAAAAAATGCAAAATAGTGATTCATGGTACAAAGATGTATAAAATACGGTTCAAATTAGGAGATGTAGATAATTTATCCTAACTTTATAAATAAAACGTACAGTACATAAAAGACAACCACTGATCCCGCATGGCTCATTGTCACTCAGCAAAGACTCATCTAAACTTCTAATGCTATCAAAGATAGAGGTTTACGCTCCCTGCGTTGCTCAGACAAAGCTTCTAATTCTAAATGAAGCCGACGGTTAGAACAAAGAATTTAGAGTGAGCAATTACCCGTTTCTGTTCTGGACTCAGTGTGTTCCATTGTTGACCAATCTTTCTGAAGACCTCCGTGTGTTTCATTGCTGAAGGAAATCACGATTCAATATTCAATACATTTTTACCAATTGTAAAACACTATGAACTACACCAGCATGAACGACTCAATTCAAATAGTAGCAGTACAGTAATAGTACAATAGAAAATGCCAATGAACATTAGAAATTGAATGATCTCAACTGTATGCAATTTGTATTTTGCCTACCTGGGTTTTGTCTAACTACGAATGGCATTTGTTGAACTACATATCTAAAGTAAGAATTAAGTGGTGCTTTTGGTCGGCCATCATTCGAAGTCGAAGTACTCAGACTCTTCCCCAAACTGAAATATGTTGCTGGGAGAATCCTGGTACTTCTGGCACATGCAAACAAAGAACACACAACACATACATATTCAATAATGGTGTAACAGTACGTGTAATATTGTGTATTTATTAAACTTAAACTTAAGTTAGCTAAATATGCTAAGTATGTAAATATGTAATAAACATACGTTTTGTTTTACTGAAATGATACACCCCCATCATTAAAACACAGGGCTCAAGTAAAAGCTGTTATTTTTCATATCTCTCCAAGTCGTCCTCAGAGCAGGCTGATGTCATCCACGTAGTCTAGGTCTGTTAGGACTACTGCAGGGTGTCTTCTTGACCTCCTTGGTGTAAGAGTGAGGCCAAGATCCTGCTCTCGTCCACTGATGGCCTTAATGAGCCTGTAGTCCAGGACGATGACAAAGAGGAAGGGGGCTAGGATGTCTCCTTGCATTATACATATACCCTGTATATATATATATTGGAGATGTCCAATTGTTTTAAGTGTTCAGAGGTGGGCCTCCAAAGCTGTCTCAATATTTCTCCCACAAATCACACCTTGACACTTATTCAGCCTAATATTGCAAAATAATATTTGTAGGCCTATTACACTTATTGGTGTTTTACGACAGCAAGTATTGATCAGATTCGAGGCAACGACAAAAGTAACATTAGTGGGCCTAAATCAGTGCTTCTCAACCAGTGGTCCGGGGACCACCAGTGGTCCGACACGTTAAAATGACCACCGCTGAAGTGCCCTTGAACAAGGCATTGAACCACTACGATGAAATGTGTTCTATGAGCAGGGCCTGGCTGGAAACAAGTTCTTGAGCTTAGCCCAGATACCCTGGGTAAATATAGTAATCATTTCATTTCATTTCATTTCCTTGAGGGGGTTCCAGGTGGTCCCCAATTCCGTGCCATGATATTTTCTTCTAAGTGTTGGAGTTTGGAAGCACTTGTTTTTGGTAACGGGTAGCGCTGCTGCTATAACTGCAGTATGTCCAAATTCTAAACGGGTGGTATGCAGGGCCGTACAGTGACTTTGACGAGCGCTTCCAAACCCCAACACTTAAAATAATCACCTGCACAGAATTTCTTGACAGAAAGTTGCTCATGTCTACGGTGGATTTCCATGAAACAAACGCTTTGCAGATTGAAATAGGATAATTCAAGTTTGCCCTACAGCTGCAATGTTGGTGAGTTTAATGTTGTTTAACACAAGCAGATCGGATATTTCAATTTGATCAATGAGCTGTCAATTGTCAATGCAACTCTAGATCTAAAAAAATATCTAGTGTTGCAATGAGCAAATTGCGGCTACATGGAAATGGACAAAATTGTATTCAATAACAAAATATTCTTTAGTCTTGGGTCTAACAAAATCTCATCAAATGGTGGTCCGTGGCTCAAATGCTGAATAAATAATGGGCCTTGATGTGAAAAAGGTTGAAAACTACTGGCCTAAATGTCTGAAAACACATAACAGATCAGGACGAAACCATCATTATGTGCCATAATAAGACCATTGCATACTTAACACCATATAAGCCAAGACGGTAATGTTAGCTATATTTAACCACATACAATTACTGAACCACTACCATGTGAACATAAAAGACAAGTAATATTACTCAGTGTAAATGTTTACCTTTGTATATCCCTTTTAATTGACTAAGCAAACGACCACAGGCAGCGGTGGCCGAACGGATAGCGATCGGTCTTGATACCGGAAGGTCGCCAGTTCGAATCAGCGGTCCGACACGTTAAGATTACCACCGCTGAAGTGCCCTTGAACAAGGCATTGAACCACTACGATGAAATGTGTTCTATGAGCAGGGCCTGGCTGGAAACAAGTTCTTGAGCTTAGCCCAGATACCCTGGGTAAATATAGTAATCATTTCATTTCATTTCATTTCCACATGTTGATGAATTATGTAATGTAAACATGCTGTAAATGCATGAATTATGTAATGTAAACATGCTGTAAATGCAATTGTGAAATGGTGTTTTATAAACCCATGAGGGTTGGGTACATTGTGTGCAGGACACGAAAATAAATAATCAATCAAAACCACATTGCGCTCTTCGTTAGACGTTACACTATTTGTTTTATAGTAATCAGACAGATAGGTGGTGTCTGCCTGGTTGTTTTGGCTACTTTTACAGCAACAATTACCTTGCAAGAATGCTGGTGCAGGAGAACACATTGAAGGACTTAGCCAGGAGGCTAATGCCAGCAGTCATTAGGCTAAAGGGAGCCATGTCTGCATGGAGGACTGAGATTAGGTCGCTCTTCTGTATAACGAATGGACGGCTTTGCTGTCCCAGGCAAGTTCAAAAGTTGCTGTTTTTGCAGGTGACTTAATCCAGGCCGCCTCTACTCCTCTGCAACGTGCAGCTAGCAGCAGGCTGCAGAACATGGATGGATCATTGAATGGAGCTGAGCAGAAGGCGCCTACTATTCTCCACCAGGTGCATTGTGGGAGAAGGTCAAGTGTGTTGTTGTGATGTTTAGTTTATGTGGTCTGTGTTTCGCAGCGGCAGATTCGCCACAGATTCTGTGCTGCTGACACTGACTGAACGATGAACATTTTTTTTATGCATTTGATTTTTTTCATGGATACCCGGTAGTTTTGTTTGCACTTTTACCACTAGTTCTTTTTTTTATAGTCTATGGTTGAGTGACACACATTTTCTTTTTACCATTATATGGTGTTTTTATTTTGTTGGGTGTTTGAATGAGTAGGCCTATATCTTATAATTTGCATGAATTAGATCAAATATAAAATAAACAAAAACTTGATATATCATATCAAGTTTTGTTTGACTGTGGATAGTCAGCTTAACAAAGTATTCAAATAAAACAATCGTCCATGTTGGAGTGCCACTTTTTCCAACCCGGTAGATTTTTTATTTGAAACTAAATGTAATGACAGAGAAAGAAATTAATAGGAAGAAAACGAATTCATTCAAGTAAACGAAGGAGTTTTGTAAAAACTTAGCTTATAGCAACAAATAATGATAAAACTCGTACCATTTTTTATTTAGTACAAAAGCTCTCCAAGACAAGGCTTTGGAACATAAAAATCAGCTTTTAAACATTTTGTGAGAGCAAATCTTCTCAGTGGGAAGGGGCCAAAGGGGGCATGCCATATTTACATAATTTAAATGTAAACCTTTAGACATGGATAATCATTAAATGTGCCTGTGTGAATACAACCAAAGATCTAACACTACAGCTGTTCCCATGCAGAGGTGCAGTGCATAGTTTTTAATGATATATTTTATATGATGTCTTGAAATTCTATTCTAAAGAATGGAGTAAAAATATTGGAGTGGTAATTTGTTGTGCTTCAAGAATGGGGTTCTCAGTGGAGTGCTAAACCCAAAATCCAGTGAACATATTCCCTCAAAATATGAAACGGGTGGCAAATCTCAAATTTCAATGACAAAATATTCACATTTCTCATATTTGTTTTGGCACATAACCTTCTTCAAAGAATTTACTCTTAAGAAGCGACTTAGTGCTGAAACATGAAAGTGTTTTTCTATTGGGATGCGTGCATTTAGTTGATTTGGACACTTGAGATGTTCTATTATGCCCAAAAGTTATGTTATAGAATAGGGCAACTGTAAATGTACATAAACTCGTGTTTATAACTCATTCAACTTTCAGCTTGTAGATCGGCTATAGAGGGTATGCGCGTGACATCATCATCATACC
This sequence comes from Electrona antarctica, assembly GCF_951216825.1. NCBI lineage: Eukaryota > Metazoa > Chordata > Actinopteri > Myctophiformes > Myctophidae > Electrona > Electrona antarctica. Next base: position 29,663,404 of record NC_136805.1, read on the forward strand.
CGGAAGTTATGCAGGAACGCCTACTGAGCCTACTTTGTCACTCACTTTGCCACTCGATCTTCCATTCTTTATGCATGTGCATACCCTCTATTGTTGCAGAACTATTATGATGCCCAGAATAGGGACGCTAGGGTTCCCATGTGGTTAACATTCCAAATTCAATCAAATATCCAAATTCAAAATCTTCCTATGTCAGAAACCTCTCAAACTGTTCAAAAATAAATCTCAGTATTTGTCCTTTTACATTATAGACTTTTAGCTGATGCCCTTATCAAGTGCGCCTTAGTGATCAGAGATGTATTCAGTATTTTGTTAATACAGTCATACATTCGTGAAGACTCTGAAATTCCAGTTATAAGACAGTTATCTTTCTAAAGTGCATTCAAGGTAAAAGGGCAGCTGAATGACAAATGTTGTAATTTATTTCTCTCCTCTCATTGGCTTCAGCGAAGAAAACTGACAAAGCAGTTTTGCTAAACTTAAATTTCAATAATACATACATAACACACAATAATCAAACTTCTGGCATCAATTCTGAAGGGTCTGTCTGTGTTTGCATTTACAGTCTACATCACATCCTTTTATCTCTACAAAAAAACTTGTCAGAAATGATAAATGAAACTAGGGAAAACAAAACAGACATCCAAATGTCAAGGCATCCCTTCCAGGCTGATAAACAATGTTTATCATCTGTGCAAAAATAAAATCACCTACACCTCAATTTGAAAACAAATGATAAGACATGGTTGATGACAGTACAAGATGATAGATGTTACCTAATATTACTCAATATATCCATTCTATAATTTACAGTGTGCTGAGACTGCTGAGGAAAAAAAATGAAAAGAAAAAGAAGATTTCGTTGTTTTCACATGGCATACTTTTGGGTCCATTCTTTTGCTAGATGGTTGTATCTGAGGGGGGAAGAGAAATAAATAAAACAGTAAGTGCATGTGCAACTGTAGTGTATACACTAACTGAGACATTCTTGATGAGTAACACTTTTTTCTTAATGACTACTAACTGAGGTCAATGTGTATAAAGGTGTTCAGTACAGTGACTGCATCTGATATTCCTGTGGCTTCATTAAGGTCTTATTTACTTTTACCATTTTACTTGCTTTGATTTTGACAAACCAAATGCAACTTTCACAGCCACTTTCACTTTCCCAGGCTTTCGTGGCTACTAGGTTGTGAAGTTTAATACTTATGATGACATAGCAAACCTTGCTACAGAGAGCTTGCTAATTGCCATGCAGCAAAAACAAGTCCTGATGCATAATATATTTCTGCCTATTTTCCCTACTGGTGTTGTCGGCTTGTCGCTGCACTTTTGTTGCAATAGTGAATTTATGTATAACATAACATACAGCCATTTCATTTCCCCAAAATTATATATCAGGACTACTTTTGGTTTTAGTTTTTCCTTCAACAATTTGACAGAATCTGCTTTGGTTGCATTTGTTAATGTGCTAAAAGTATGATCCTACGATCTATTTAGCCAAACAAAGAGAGTGAAAGGAATTGCTACTGGCATACATTAATAACAAATACCTAATGAGTCTTGACATTAACAATACTGGTGTAACCATTTAAGCTATTGCCTGAATAGTGTATACTCACTTGTCCTTGTCATTCTTGTAGGTGTGCGCTATGTCAGGAACTAAGGGGTCATCTGGGTTGGGGTCACATAGCAATGAGCATATGGACAGTAGAACTGAAGCAGAAAAAAACAGAAAATTACAAATGAAATAAGACTATAGGCATCTGACTGATGCCAGTTTGTGGTTCGATGCTGATCCTGATTTTAGAGTCTTAGACCACCAATTACAGGTGTTTTGAACAATATGTCAAAAGGTGCAAAATGGTAGATAGTTGACTTTATTGAACCATTTTATAACATTTTATAAAATTGCCGATTTACAAGCTCACAACAATGTGTCAGAGAATATTTTTGATTGGAAATGTTTCACTTATAATGACATGTCCAAATTAGGGATGTGAGGTTGGAATGCGTTTCGGTCTGGCTCTAAACATACTTATGAACATCTTCCAATAAGATATATTGCCAATTTATCTGTGTGCTCCAGTACTACTACTACTACTACTACTATGGTGCCAATACTATGATTAACATTTGTATGTATTTACTATTTATTTTTGAATCAAAACCATTCTACTACATGTCTGTTTTACAAGAGAAATATTACCATCAGTGTATAATAAACTGAAAGCCATACAATATCACTGTCAACTACAATGTGTCACTCAATAACTGTAATTTTATTTTCTGACTAAATTCTTTGATAAATATCAATGAACGTTTTGTTTCCCTCCCAAACATGTGTAATTAGAGCTTTTTCAATTCAAACATGACATCATAAACATTTTAAATGGGCTCATATTTATTTCCTGTCAGTGTTTGCGCATATCAATAGCTGACAAAAGGTCCATAGCGTCTTGTAACCAGTATCACATCCTTGAAATAAAGAGAGCTTTGAATATTTGTTATAATGCTTGATTTTATCTTGCCATACACAACAGACACAAGAAACCAACAGACTTCCTATTTCCTAAAGTATACAATATATATACACAAGGATATTGACTGCTAGTTTGCCAAGGCCTAAATAAGACTTGTGTTGTGTTAGTTACCTTTAGATACCGTTAGGGCTGGAGACCACTGTGACCGTAGAATGTCCAAACAGATGCTCCCATTGCTGTTTATGTTTGGGTGGTAGATCTTTGTTGTAAAGGCTAGCTGTAAAAAGATGATCAGTGGAAGATTAAATAATTTCCCTCAATTGATCTGATTTAATTTGATTATAAAGGCCTCATGGAATATTCACAAAACAAAGCAATGTGGCTTGAGATATACTTGCACTATAGAATAATCCCAGTAAGATAAGAGAACCCAGCTCTTGCCTTTGGTGGTTTGAAGGGGTAGTCAGTGGGGAAGTGGATAGTCAGAAAGAAGACTCCTCCTTGGTAAGGACTGTCACCCTGACAGGAGCAGAGACATGACCCAGAGTTCCGTCATTAGAACACGTCATTTAAAGGAATACTTCAAGCTTAATTTGCTGATGATGTCATAAGCAGGTAAATATTTTTGTTATGCTTTCCACAGACGACCTCTGAGACACATAGCAGTAGGAACATAACTGAGACACAAGTAGTCAGAAATGGTACCATTATATTGAGCTTTAGTGAAGACAGATACTACTGGAGATATACAGGACCATAATGGAAACAAGACCCTAGTGCTTTTTGTGTTATCCGTTTTAACAATCGTTGTAAAATCATAACGCTGTACCATTTGCAAACTGTTTAATAAAGTATTCTATGAATCAAAAATAAAAGGTTGAAGATTTGTTTTTGCAATGACTGAAAGAAGTGCACCAATAGAACATTTTTTGCTCATAAGCAAATGGTGGTGGTAGATTCTGGGTGCAACCACATACAATTATCACCTGCCACCAGCAAGACAATGGCACGTTTGGAACATTCTAGGCCTAGGGCATAGACTATTCTAAACATAACTGGATGGAAAATTCATGGAATGGGCTGGCGATTACTGGAATTTAAAAAGTGGAGTGATAGGCTGAACAACTAATATCCCTCGACGCCACTAATAGCCAGTTATTTTAATGGGCTCCTCAAGTCCTTGTGAAAAGACAGATAGCTTAGATGTGATAATACTTACTGGACCCATTATGGTTGCCTGCCAGTGAAACACTAGATGGGAATGAGAGAGAGAAACAGACAAACGGAGAGATGGACAAAGAGGAAGATTCAAACCATGTAATTTAGACACATCAGTACCTAGGAATGAAGCAATTCATCAAATAATAGATTCATTGAATGACAGAAAGCATATCAAATTAATATATTGTAATTATTTCTAATGTATGCTATTTACAATACCACCAAAATAATTGTCTTTCTTTGTTCCATATTACTAAAAGTAAATGTATGTTTGTGACATATGGGTATTGGATAAACATTTTGCAGTTTCAAGACTTCTGTTCGGGTAGAGATAACTTTAATGAGCATTTAAAGAACGCACGCAAGAAAGTCGTCACTAATGCTCATGATAAAATGGTAAAAAGAAAAAAAAGAAAAAAAGAATTGATGACATCAGCTGCTACCTTATATCCCCATGGCTGAGAGGTCGGCTAGAGGCAAAAAGTGTGTGGTTGCCTAGAGACGAGGCAGCCAATCAGGACGATAGGTTGTCAGTACAGCCAATGAGAAACATAGGTCTCAACTACAGCAAGTGGGCATGAAAGCACCGCAGAGAGAAAATTGACCAGCTGTGCTTACACAGCAGCTGATAATAAAAAAATCAATTCAGTCTGTGTCTCAGAGGAGGGCTGATGACATTTCATAATCTCATCTACCAGTGACATCATTGATAGGGATTCGAGAATCCAAGCCAATAGAAAATGCAGGCTTTCTTCTATTCCTGGAAAGTTTGCATGCAATAATGGAAGCCATTGTTCTCATCATGTTAATAGAAATCAAAATAATGTTTTTGAAAAACAAATCTGTCAAACGATGATGTCACTGGTAGTGTCCACAGCTCTCCTGAGACACCGACCAAGTAGATTTTATTTTACCATTTTATCATGAGCATTAGTGAGGACCAATTCAATTAATATAAGTTGAAAATGGGTGAAGTGACTGAAGTCTCTTTTTCTTACCTAATTTTACCATCAGTTTATGTTCTAAATGAGGCACATAGATTTAACAGAATAATCCAAAAAAATAAGCAATATAATAATTGATATTGAAAGTAACTTGTCTAATGAGAAAAATATCAATCGCTCTCCCTCTCTGCCAGAAGTCAGCTTATTGCTCGCTCTCCCTCTCTGCCAGAAGTCAGCTTATTGCTAGCTTGTTGCTAGCCTAAAACAATCACCTGTTCCCTTCCAACAACAACCACTCTCTAGTCTCAGGCTGCATTTGGATTATTTAAAAGGTAAATCAATCCAATGGACCACAGAGTTTTCTCTGCAGTGTTGCAGATGAGCAGCACCAGTTGGTGAAAGCTGGGGTTAATTCATTTAATTCCCAGAAGCCATATACTCTCCCAGTTAGAGTATATGTGTTCAGTTCCTGTTCCAGTATACATCTAGCTCTTATGATTTTATTATTTGGAGTGACTAATTGTTAATTTGCCCTGCATTAGTATTGTTTATGTAAATGAAAAGAAAGCAGGACAACCCTTGTCCTACAGTGAAATGGAGTGAATTGTAGTAATTGTAATTCTTGAACAAGGTCAGGTGAGTGTTATTAATACAGGTTCAACAGGTCCATTTACATTCTAGCATTGAATGCAGCCCCACAGTGGGAATGGAATCCATTCCTGCTTATAAAATAGAATGTTTGAGATGCACCACTCTGGAAACCAGTGTGTAAACTCACAGTCATCCCCCACTGGACCAGCAGAGCACTGGGCTGGAGGATCTCTCTGCAGATCATTCAGCTCCTGAGTACACACACACACACACACACACACACACACACACACACACACACAGAAATAAAATGTAGTATCTTGATTTAGACTTACATTAATAGTCTGTGGTATTAATGTATCTACAAAAAATACAGAAGTAATATATTGTAGCTGTTGTTTTAGTGTTTTTCATGGCAGTGGCTCCGGGGGGTAGAGCGGCCACTTTAGAACCAGTTTGAGTCCGGGTTCCGCCAGAGTTCGTGTTGGAAGTGTCCTTGAGCGAGACACTGAACCCCTATGCTTCAGGTTGGTGCCTTGCATTTCACTAATTTCCCCGATCATGTCAAATAGTGTAGAAACAACAGTACATTAAATTAAATTTAATTCAGTTGTAAACTGGCATAAACAAGGGTGGATTGTATTACTATATCCACATGGTGCACTGCCAACTTGCCAAGTGCCAACCAATTCTTCCTTTAAGCAAGGCACTGAACCCAAAATGCTCCAGGGATGCTGCACTGCGCTGACCATGATGCTCTGACCTCTCTGAGCTATGTATACTGTAGTATGTGTATCTAGGGATGAATTGACATGTTTGATATTTCAATTATAATGTTATAGATAGATAGATAGATAGATAGATAGATAGATAGATAGATAGATAGATAGATAGATGATTCTAGAATACGTTCTAGGTCTCTCGCCTTCACTGCTGTCAGGGCCACTACTCTGGTTGGGTCGATTAAACAAGACAAACCAAACAAACTAAAGCAGTAAAAAGTGGCAGTTTTACAGAAATGCAGCCAAGGAAGCACATTTTATTGGGAATTTATAGATTATGTAACGAAAGTCAATTGTAACAAGTTTCGGCATAGCTCTTGGGATACCGAAACTAAAGTTGTCATTGACTGTTGTTGCTATTCAACATGGCCGTGTCGACAAACGGACTCATATATACAATATAATGTTCCCAAGTACGAAATAAGACGTTTAGGTATATGAGAATACTGAAACCTTTTCAAATAAACGTTGTTTTTAACTATTGTACTATAGTAGTATACATTCTGTGTAAAATGCTGACTTACCTTCTGGATTCTTTTCAGTGCCATGTTGTCTGACCTCAATCGTGCCTGGACACAGTTTAACTCGCTATATTTTCTTTGAGTCGAAATGTGATATTATTGCTGGAGAGGTCAATACAATACATGTAATTTCTTCCCTGAGTATCGCGGTCACCAAGGGTGTGTTGTGTTTTTTTATAATAAACCTCTTTTGTTTCCGCTTTCTACTCCTGTTGACGGATGACCCTCCGAAGTGAAGAATCATGGTAAATGTAGTAGTTCCTCCTTGAAGCTATAGATGCAGTTTTGCTTGTCGCCCAACAGAGGTCAGGCTTGTTTCGGTTCAATTGTTTGCATAGAATGATAGATTTACAACGAATGAACACTTTGACTTTACACAGAAAAAAAGATCTGAAAATGTTGCATTATACTACATAGCCTAGTACTTTTGTGGAATTAAAAATACTTGAATGAGTGGCTGACATGTTTCTACATTGCAGCTTGATTACTAAAGTGTGTGTGTGTGTGTGTGTGTGTGTGTGTGTGTGTGCGTGCGTGTGTTTGTACATTGGTAAATCATCATATGGGCCTGGGCTGTGGCTCAGCGGTCCAGGCACCTTGGCCGGTAGCCCGAGTCTGGCAGTGTGTCGCGGGTTCGACTCCCGATCCCGACAGCCTTTACTGCATGTCACCCCCCCATCTCTCTCCCCCATTTCCTGTCAGCCTACTGTCTGTCCCGACTCCCTCTATAAAAAATATAAAATAAAAGCGAAAGCTGCAAAAAAAGAAATCATCATATGGCATAATGGTGCTAGCTTCCTAATGACCCTGTCTTGTCTATATTATGTAAGATGGACATTGCCCTAATAGCATAATTACTGTGTAAACAGTAATCATGCTATTATGAGAAGACATGAGAGGCTCAGCTGGAATAGCTTATGTTGTTGTAAACAAAGCTGTATTTTGTTGACCTTTCCCAGTATTTGTGTTATGTAATTGATTTTCCCATTAAGATACCATGATCTTTCCGACAGATAGGCTAATTGTCACTGCAATTGGGGAAATTGTTCTGGTAAAAGAGGATGCTCTATGTGTGAGATTCCTAGATAATTCATGTCCAAGGGAGTGGTTTGAGGCAGCAATGAATACATTTAAAATAGAAATTGTTTCCTTCACCAAAAATGTATCTTAAGAAGTGTTTTCATAAATCCTACTGTCACAGCAAATAACTCGTGTGGATTACGTGCTGAAGGGGAACACATTTATTCATTAGTCTCTCACCCTCTCAGATCTTCAGAGATTCTATAGTCACACATTTTTCAAAAAGGAAATATGCTGAAATATAATGACATTTTTAAAGTATTCATCAATAACACAAAAGCAATTTAAAGCATCTTAGAATAGAGGGTATGCGCGTGACATCATCATCATACCCAGAAGTTATGCGGGAACACCTACTGAGTGGCAAAAACTACTTTCTGGCCTTGACAGCCCATACATCCAAACAGAAAAGTCCTATCTGATTGCATTAAATGATGTTAAACAACATTAAACTCACTTTACCACTCGATTTGCCACTCACTTTATGTATGCGCATATCACATACACTTCACGTACACTTAGCACTGTCAGTGTCACAGGAATCAAACTGGTGAACATCCAATTACCGTACATCTGGACATCTCTTGTGATGTGTTTCCCCTAACAATCCAAGCAAGGAGATTGAAAGTTAAGGAAGGCAGGACGTTCCAAAACCTACAGTACTTGAAAAGGCTGTTAGTATTTATTATTACTAACAGCCTAAAAAATACTAACATTATTGAATTTCAGACATGACAGTATAGTGAGAAATGTACGTATACACACGCAAAATGTTATGTTACCTAAAACCTGTACAATGTAGCAGGGTAAGCAGGCTGTAAAATCAGGTGCACGTACAGCACACACTGTTCTTGATCTCCTGGCACAAACTTATCAAAGACATCCATATTTGCCATGAGGACATGACATGCAGAGAGTAAAGACTCACTTAAATTCAACATATCAAAGCTATCCTATTAATGGCAATTAATGCAACTATCTCCCAGAGCAGGTGGAGTGAAGTCGAACACATATCCAACAAATTAGCATGGCCTACATTTAGATAAGAGAGGGCACCACCCATGCTGTAGGTTAAGTCATTTGCATAACACTCCCCTGACCTACATACCTTTGGGGATAGGGAACACAAAGCCATGACTAGTGTGTCACCAGTGGCGGAAAGTAACGTACATAAAGTGCATTTACTGTACTGCTGAGTACAATTTTGACTTTTACTTTACTTGACTATTTCAATTTTTTGATACTTTTACTCCAGTGTAGGCCTATATTAAAGGCAAATATTTTCGTTTTTACTCCACTACAATTATTTGACATAGTTAGTTACTAGCAGCGTTAGGTGATTAATAAAAATATACATTAACCACTTAAGCCCCATTTTATACCTATTTTCATACTTGTAACAGAGTATTTCTATACATTGTGGTATTGCTACTTTTATTTAACCTGCAACTACCGCCCTGTTTCCATCCTTTGTTGTCTCCACCAGGCCGAAGGCATGGGGAGAGAGTATGTTTTGCACTCCGTCCGTCCGTGTGTGTGTGTGTGTGTGTCCTTCCGTCCGTCCGTTACCAGCTAATCTCCGGCACCGTTGGCCTGATCCATGCCAAACTGTGCACACACACTCCCTGGATGCCAACGACGAACCTCTGCCCCAAATATTTCTCAACGGCCTGTTATAGCGCCACCATGAGGCCGATTTAGGCAAAACACATTTCTGTAGATAACTCGTACACATTTTATCCATACATCACACAATTCGGTATACACTATCTCCATAGTCATGTGATCAACACAGATCTGCACAATTTCCCATCTTCCATCCTGATTGGCTAAGATTGGCTTCCAAAGCTCTCATGGTGGCGCTATAACAGTTTCTGTTTTTACCTATAACTGCATCAACAACTTATGTATGCGCACTCCCATGAGGCCGATTTCTGCAAAACACATTGTTTATGTTAGTCGCACAGATTTCATCCAAATCTCACGCAAATCGGTACACATGATCTCTGTAGTCATGTGATCAAGTCGAGCCTGTTGGATTTCTCAGATTCTACACTGATTAGCTAAGATTGCCTTCCAAAGTGTTCAGGAGTAGCCTGTTTTGTACAAAATGCTGCACATGTCCTGCTCATCCAGAATGCTATCCTCAGAGATGCTATGAGTGATCTGGCTCTGCATTTCCTCAACAAAATGAAGAAAATTGTTGCAAGAAACAAACAAACAAACAAAAAAACATGTTTATATTACTCCTAAACATTTTGCCAAACATCACACACACTCCTATCCTCCTGGTGGAGACCTGTGCCCAGAAGGGCACTTTTTCTAGTTCTCTTTGATTGATTGATTGAAAAGTTTATTAACATTTTGCAGAATTACAGTACATTTCAACTCAATACAAAGACTGTTAACTGTGAGTGGAGTCAATGGACGGCCCAATAAAGCATTACACTTGTTTACAAGAGGGTCCACCTTGTTCAATTCATCAAAACATTTAGAGACGTACAAATAGACACTTCTATATAGCCAAAGAACAGAACAGGAATTCATCATAATAAAAAAAAGGGAAAAGAAACATTACAAAACATACAGTGAGGGGGAAAAGGGGGGGACGGGACGTTATAGAGATTCATTAGCAAACAGATCAGTAGACTTCGCAGAACCAAAACTGCTGTTTGATCTTGCTTAACAACTCCACTGACTGTATTTGACCAACTACATCAAACGTGAGGTAGACTCAGGCACTATGGTCATGATGGACCTCCAAAAGGTGTTTGACACTCATTGTCACTGTCAATTCTACTGAATAAGCTGAAGGAGATTGGTTTTGATAACACATCTGTGGAATTAAATCCTACCTTGAGGGAAGAGAACAAGTGGTTGTGATCCTGTCAATGGAATCCTTATCCTATCCTTGTCTCTCCCAGTGAACTGTGGTGTTCCCCAGGATGTTAATGTTACTTCCTTGTATACATTAATAACATGAAAGCAGCCTGAAACTGCAATTTGTTCTAGTTGACTGATTAATCACCACTCCTGGTATCGGGCAAGGACAAAATGCAAGTTGAGAAAGCCCAAAGTTCTGAACTCAGCTAAATCTGAATTTGGCCTTATGATAACTGTTGTGTATTAATCATGCATAGCAGATATTACACACCATTCGTAATGCAAATGATTTCAAGGTCAGAGTTGACAATATAGTAATCTCAAGCAAAGACTTATTTGGGCTGTAGGCCTATTCTTGACAACAAACTTAATATAAAGGGGGAAAATTGCATCAAAAGTTATCAAGAAAGTCAATCAAAGAACAAGATTTTGGGCAGGATTTCCTCTTTTGTCAACAATGCTCTCAAGACTCTACCTGGAGCCCCATTTTGAAAAAAATGCTTCAAACCTCTCAAAATACCTCTCAAAATAATACTGATTACTTATCTGCCTTAAGTCTATGGACCACCTGACCTAAGTCCAACACTAGTTGGGTAGAAGACAGCTAGCAAATATCAATGGGATTGGAATTTCAGATAGTCAAAGGGACTTATGCTTTATTTAATGTACATTATATCATGGGGAGAAGTAGGTTAGACACTCTGTACAGATCTGTGATAAAGTTGTTCTGCCAACGAGCACAGGGATCAGACAATACTAGCTGCTTTAAGGACAAGCTGAACCAAGATAGGCTGCACCAAAACAATAGCTTTCAGGCCTAGCTGAGACATCTTATGATCTTGGCCACTACAAAATATGTCATATAATGTATTATATTGTACATGTACTATAAGTGATGGCAAATATAAAGGTTATAAACAACCATTATTTTACAGAGGATTACTGTATGGAATGGAATCTCCTTTCTAAAAGCTGCTAGCTACAGTATAACCAACTGTAGTTGTAGAACCAGTATTGGAATCCTGTTTATGTTGTAATTTTATTCCACTCTTTTACAATGACAATTCTGACACCATGCTTTGTCCGTAGCGTGCAGAGCCGGATTTACCTTGCTGAGGGCCCCCGGGCTGGAGCAAATTTGAGGGCCCCCCTTGGGGCGCGCGGCGAAGCCGCGCGTCCCGCGATTTGGCCGAGCGGCGCAGCCGCGAGGCCGAAAAAATTTTGGGCTATTTTGTTTTCATTTTGGGGTACCCAGGCCCCTAAAAAGAGAGGCAGGCAGGCAGAAGCTCTCAATGGTTTAACCATAATACAACTAAATACAATAACAATACACACATTTCACTTGAATTGGATTTCACTTTACAATTTTATAATTGTCGGGGGGGGCCCCCGGGCTTCAGCCCACCCTAGCCCAACGGTAAGTCCGGCTCTGGTAGCGTGACATGTGACATGCCATCAAAATCAACTGATTTATGATTTGTCCCCATTATTGCATTTGTTCCCAAATGTGTCCTATTGTATGTCTCTCTCTCTCTCTCCGATATAATGGAGCTTTATTGTTATGAGAAAACAAAACATACATTTACATTTCCAGATCAAGTGTCAACTGAAAACAAAAATGGACGTGTAAACAGAGCCTGCAACAAGCTGTTAGGAATAATATATCGTTATAGGTAGTACCGTAGTAGGCAGTAGGCACTAGTAGGCAGCCAAGGATAGCACTATATCTTGGTATAAATTAATTGACAGCACTTTCTCTGTCGCACGCACACACACACACACACGCACGCACACACACACACACACACACACACACGCCGCGTTGGGCTCGCGACCTCGCGTCTCCGAAAAGCATCGCTCATGATCACTATTTTGTATTTTCATTTTGTAATGGAAAGTGTTACACCGAAGCTGCCACAAACGTGTGTTTTTACGACAGTAGATCTGTCGTAAGTGTAGGTGGCTGTAGCATGCGTCATGTTACGTCGATCGCCGCCTACACTGACCTGAATATCTATCACATATGAGGAACACACGGATCTCTTGCAAGATCATGCATTTTAGAGCGATTGACAGTTTCGTTTTCCAACGATGAGCCCATGGGACCGAGGCTGCTGTGAGGAGCCATGTGAGGATGACAAGACTATCTGTCTAGGGACGTTATTGGTTTAGATTTTAGAATGCACAGGATCATCAAGATCGCTATCGAAACTGGACTAAATGGACTCGTATGTGGTTTTGGAGGGTAATAACGTGCTGTCCTTTCCCCCGCGGCTCTGCAATTAAACCTGACTGGATATTATCTGGATATATCATCACTCCCTTGTCATCAACACACACCACCATTATCCAGAGAGAGAGAGAGAGAGGCAGAGAGAAAGAGCTTCAAACATACCGAGGAGTGTTTACGTCTCTCCAAGCGAGGAAGTGGGATGTGGCTAGAATGTATTTATGCTGCTGTTCAAGATATGAAAAGCATTGAATCAGCACTGCTTTGGGTCTGGGAGCACTGCTTCATTATTGTGCACACTAGTAGTAGAGACTCATCGTCGCCCTGCTTGGGTGGGTTCAGTTGCAGCGAGAACGAGTCCTGTCGCCGGGGACGTTGGTCGGGGTTGAGCCTGTCCTATGAGGGGTCCTCAACCTCACGACACCACAGATTTATAAATTGTGCGGGGCTGCTATCTTCACTGGTGACGTAATAGCAATATGTGAATCTATAAATTCACATCAATTATCTTTTTTTATTTATTTATTTTTAATTTTTTGGGACTAGTAAAGTAAGAGCTTATTTGTGCGAATGTCGTCAACTCAGCATCAAGTGATGATGGAGTCCTCTTTGGCACTGGGCAGACTGGAACTGACCCCGAGCAGCCCGACAGCAGTGGGGGTCAGCCTGGGGCCGCTGCTCTCCTCCGGGGGCCCCCCGGCCAACGAGAAGAACGGCCAGCCGCCTCCTCCGGGGTCTCACCTGAACGGTTGTGTCCCGCTGTCTCATCAGGTGGCAGGTCACAAGTTTGGCGTGGATACAGTAGGTGAGTCAGTGCATTGGATATTGGATGTGGGACTTTGAATAAAATGTATGTAGGCCTACTTCGCTTAGTTTTCTCACAACAGCAGTTGCACAACTGCATGTCTGTCAATTTATCACTGATATGCATTGTTCAAAATTCATTCATTCACAGGAGACATAATGGTGATCAATGACTCCACTGTGTGTGTGTTGAGCTGCTTGAATTGAGTGGATTATATATCAATCAGTAACTGTAACAGTAAATGTCAGGTTCAGTTCAGTACAATCGCACCTGGATGAGTCATGGCAGTAAGCAGTTGGTCAATGAGTTACTTGACTAAATTACAGGCCGCTGACATGTCTCTGTTTGGATCCCAAAGATCTACTGGGTTTAAAACATGTTTTCAGAAAATGGTCTGTGTTTACTTGAGCCACCCTGTCGGAGGGCACCCATATACTAGTATTACTAGTATTCTATCCTACTACTAGGTAGTTAACCTCATTCCCATCATGGTGTCACTGTCGCAAGTGTAATTACTCCCTAATGATGATTACACACCAAGAATGACAAGAACAAATGTACTTCCTGGAATGGTAGGAAATTCACAGTATGAGGGGTCATCACCAATTTGTGAGGCCTCTAGGTGACGAGTATGACTCAATGGCTGGCACGCCAAGACCTGTCCATCCACATTCTTTATGGTTCTGTTAAATGTTGTCGATCTTCTTAAAGCAGAATACTGTTTACGGCATTAGTAAATAGTAATACAGCAATGTATATGCATTTCTGTATACATACACAAATTATATGAAACGCAAGAATATGATTCTGTGAGATCACATTTATCACAAAAGATTCTGAAACACACTTATAAAAACTTATTTATGACTTGTTCGTGTCCTTCCACTCTCCAATGCAACAGGAAATTATATGTAATATAACATGATGGACATTTTGGAATTCTCGCCAGTCGCCATGACTAATGTTCTCCTTCAAGGTGGACAAAACAAAAGCGTCAAATGGACCACTAAAGTTGAATAAAATAGGCAGGTTACATTGAGGCTTAGCCACAGAGTATAAAAACCTCAGTGTTTGAGTGTACAAATGTAACCAAATTTGTACAAATGGAAGACTGATATTACTGTATGAAATCTTCTTTCTACAAGCTGCTACAGTATAACCAAGTGTACTTGTAGAACCAGTATTGGAATCCTGTTCATCTTGTAATGCCACTCTGCAATGACACCATGTTGTGTCCGTAGCATTTAGACTGTCCCACTGTCCCCTTCCCTAGTTGTCATAACAATTATGGGCATGAAGTGACCCAGAAAGCTTCATGGAGCTTTACTGTATCTGTTGGTACTGGTAGTAGGTACCACATTACAAGGACGCTACACTGTAATATCCTGACTCCTGAGTAGTATTACTTCATAGCATATAAAACTGAATGTAGTCTGTTATACCATGATTTACATAAAACACATTTGCCTTCAATGCCGTCAAATCGTCAATGCACCACAACAGGCAGCTCCACACCTTTACCCTTTAAAATCCCTCATTTGAAGAATGTGTACAAACTTCTGAATTAGTGTACCATAATTGCTTATTCACTAGAGTACATTCATGAGGCGAGAAGTCTTTGTTACGGCCACAGCCTGTTATTTAGCACCAGGACAATTGTGAATGTGAATTGTAAATTAATTGCAATTAACTTTCTGTTTGGATGGAACACCAATAGTTCTTATGATCCTTTCAAAGAACCACTGCTCTAGAACCCCCAAGTCACATGTTAAAAGTTGTCATGGACAGTTTGATGAGGTCTGAAACTATGAATCCACAGTGGTGTGCAGTCACAGGGATTAATATGTGCATTGTGTGCTTCTTGTTGCTTAAGTTATATTTGTAGGCTTCAGCGGAATGAAGGAAATTGCTACGATCGATCGGCATGCCATTTGGAAATAGCTGAGACTGATCTCAATGAGCTTGTCAGGTCTTCTTCCTTGTCGGGTGTGAAATGTGTATTTTAGTCCATTGAAACAGATGCTGATTGTGTGCAGGGTTCATGAATTTTGTGCTGATTTAACGCTGACCCCAACACCTATGCTAGATTTGCATAGTGCTCTTAACGGGAATGCATTGCATACATTCTGGACACCTGTCGTCTCTTGTCTCAGACAGAGCTCTAGATCACTGTTTCCCAAGTAGTGGGAAACACTACCCATATGTGGGTTGTGGACCAATTTTTTATGGGTTGGAAGTAAACACCACTTAAAAAAAAAAAAAGATTTCCCCCCAAAACAATCACAAGTTAAAATCTAATGCAAATGTTTTTTTGGAAAGATAGAGGAAAAATATGCACCTATTAAAAAAAACAACATATTTGTCAGGTGAAACAAACGCTGTCTCTGTTGTGCATCTTTGCTGCTCTCCAGTTAGCGCATTAGCCGCGCTCCACTGTGGTGTGTGCATATGGGTGTTGGGTGAAATCAGCCCTTCCACAGTGCGTGTGTCATAGCTTAGGAGGCAGGCAATCATGACTAGGTCGCTAGTTGCTACTATGCGTTGCTACTAGGCGTTTCTGGTGGCGTTTCAGAGTATGGGTCAGACTCCCATTGGCTTAGGTGGCATGGGGTGGGACTCCCATTGATGACTAGCTCGCTCCATTGATGACTAGGTCGCTTATTTCATGAGCTGTCATTAGTCAGGTTTCACCTGACAAAAAAAGCCAAAGAAAAATGTAGGACAAGGCAGCAGTACCTTGTACGATATGCAGTTACAGTAACCTGCTGAAAGTTCACATATACCTGTCTGTCAGATTCCCTGATGAAGGCTTAACCACCGAAACGTTGGATTCTGTCTTAACCTGCTGTCCTAATAAAGTATTGGCACTCTGGCTATTGGCAAGTGTACTGTGTGGCCACTTTCTTGTGGTTTCAAGATTCCCTCTTCAATTTCTCTCCCGTGGGCCGGCACCGCTAAAAAGGACTTTGGTGTGCGTTAGCATCCTTGTGCACATATACCTGTCTAACATAGTAATTTGTAAAGACACAAAACTGTAGCAGCCGTGTTACGGAATTGGATGTACTGCTCCAAACATTACTGACTGAATGACCGAGACAGACAGTTGACGGTCAAATTGAAAGGAAAAGAGGGCGCTGTTATTCCTTTATGTATTGATGATGGGTTCTCAGATTGAGCGTTTACTGATGTTGGTTTTGCTTACAGTACTGATTGACCAAGTGATTGCTTGGCTGACTGAGACTGAACACAGCTGAATGATTGGCTAACTAGCTGGTTGAAAGGAAGACAAACCGGTCAGTCGCCTGTGCTGACTAACATAACTGGCATGACAAACCTTCAGATATGTTACACCCTCCTTAAAATCTTGTCCTGTTTCTCTCCAGGCTTAAAAATCTAAGACAGGTTTATGTTACTTGTTGGCCAATGCTAGCTTACCCAAGGCTAGCTTACTCAATATTTTAATATTGCATATTGAAAGGCATTACAATTAAATTCACTGTTTGCCATTTACTGTAGTTTACTGACTGATTTATTGACTGAAATAATCATTGTAAAGTACAACCTGAATGCAAATGTTTTGTTAGCAACACAGTTATGATGGCTTGTTGGCTTCCTATTACATCTGAGATCAAATATAGAAAAGTGGGTGAATTAATTGAAAAAATGAAACAGAAACCACATCAAAGATATTTTTACCTGTCCTTTGCAAATTACATTGTCTTGCTGTTGACTAACTGAATGAGTGGCTGACATGTTTCTACATTGCAGCTTGATTACTGTGTGTGTGTGTGTGTGTGTGTGTGTGTGTGTGTGTGTGTGTGTGTGTGTGCGTGTGCGTGGCACGGCCGCACGTGTTTCAAGGAAGGAGAAAATGTTCAAGTTTAAGCTTAAATGTTCTTGCACTCTGGGGGCGTTTATTCCGCACAATTAATTCACATTCTTTTTTGTACGACTCGCCCGCTCAACAATGTTCGTGGAGCTTAACTGTTGTACGATAAACTAAAGCATAAATGCATCAGCCTGCAAATAACTTTGTGTAAAGCAAGACATTCAAGGAGAGCTGCATATATCTTAAAGTATGTTTGTCTGTTAATAACACAAATAAACTGTAAACCAAAATGCTGAATTAAATGAAATAAAGTCAGGCAGCACATGTAAATGGTTTGCATGGTTACATGTAGGTACATAAGAGTGAAATTCTTCTGTTCTGGTTCATGGTTTGTTTATGTGCTGTGCTTAATGCATCTAGCTATAACTCTCATTTAACACAAAGTAGAATACTAACAACACATTTTAGTTACAGAATCATTATGGGAGGGTTACTTACTTAGCTCGTACTGCCACAATTTTGTACGGTTGGCTATTGAGTAACTCCATGCCTAAGGGCACCTTGAAGAAAGTTAGAGCATGGCTTGCTTATTTTTCTTGGCATTCAAACAGCAAACTTCTGATCACTTTATCAGCTTTTTTCTACCACCGCCTGAGCCTCTTCTGTGTGTTCACGATATATTTTGTGTGCAAATATTTGTGCTTGTATGGTATGGTTGCAAATGCATGTTTAGTTTGCCAGTGAGCTGCCCGTGTGTGAGTGCACGCACGTCTGTGTTTGTCTTAAAGAAAATCTATGGAGCAGCCAAAGAGTAGACTAATCCTCACCCTCCATATTTAATCAGCCGTGGTCAGCCCATGATGATGTAACTAGGAGAAACACGATTTCCTTACTTTTCTTCTATATGTATAAGTACTTCTACAGCACTAGCTGTAGGCTTAGTGCAAGGGATGGCGAGAGAGAATAATGAGGCTTCACATTGAGCTACAAGCCTTTTGCGTTAAAGCTCATTTGATGAGCACTGCCTGTTGTGTAAAAAAGTTGAAAAAGTGGGGGGATTTAAAATGAAATATGTTTCTTTTTTACATTGCGACTCTAGTGCTTTTGACCATCACACTGACAAAGCAAGAATGCTGATGGAATGAGAAAGCACCCTCTCCTTTTTTAAATTGTAAGGTTGCCAGTCAAATGACCCTTGTCTAATATTAAACAAACAAAGTAAGGCGAAAGGCACTCATGCTCATACTACTGTACAGTAAATGGCCATTGATTTAATTGTGCACACCACTGGCTGATATTAAATTTAAACTTAAGTGAAGAAGAGAGATTACTCTCTCTCTCTCTTTCTCTGTGATGGGCTTTAGGGCAAACATGTGTCTTTGTAGTGTCTTACAAAGACACATTTTTCTTTTCTTTTTTGCCATTTGTTTGGTAAATGGCCGTACTGTACATGTACTGTTACACCCTACTTCCTATTGAACCAGTTGCAAAATGCCTCTTATTCACAGATGACACTTTGTTTTGTGTGTGAGAGAATGTCTCCTAGCCTTATTGTTTTATGTGAAATATTGCCTGAGCTCTGTTGTTGTTGCAAGCATTGACACATTTCACAATTGGAAATTCATCTCCTGTTGCTGCTCAAACCAATATTTTTCCATAGCATTACCTGGTGTAAATAAATGAACTCAAATTATAGACTTACTTTATTACAGAAATACTGTAATTAATTTGCAAAAAGGCAGAAAAGTTAGCTTCTTTGGGGTAGAAATTTAACTAACTTAAACCAAGTCCATCACCGTACCAAGTGTGCCAGAACTATTCTTCCTGGCAGGATGGATAATGTGCTGAAATAATGTAGAAATTAGAAAACGTTTGTGGTTAAGAGGTCAAGCGGTTAAGTTGTTCAGACTGTAAAACCAGTGTCATCTCCTAGGGAACCTTAACACCACAGTGTTGTATACAAGTTCCCGTTTGTGTACATGCTGACCAATGAGTCTACAAGGAGTCAAAGACAGTACGTTAGTAGTTGGTTTAGTTCATGTACGAACAGCACTCAACACTGCTCATGCAGCAAATAACGAAATAAGTTAATATTTACCGCTTTTCCCTTCTTTTCTCCAGGTATTTTACAGCATCCGGACGGAACCGTTTTGAAACAGCTTCAGCCACCACCGAGAGGCCCGCGCGAGATGCAGTTTTATAGCATGGTAATAGAACGAAAAGAAAATACACACAGATGCTGCTCTCTATCACGGTTATGTAAACATTTACACACACAGAAACTTACAGAGCTGTTCAGTTACATATTATGAACATGACAGTCCATTTTTTAATTTAAATTATAAAAATAGCAGCGCACTGTACACATACAGTGCATGTGCATAGTTGCATACAATGAATCAAACTCACACACGCACGCTCTCACTCACACACACACACACACACACACACACACACACACACACACACACACACACACACACACACACACACACACACACACACAGACAGACAGGGTGATGCATCTGTGATGTAGACTACTACTCAAGCATTGTTTGGTTTAGGGCTTAGAAAAGCTGTTAGCCTCAGCAGCTCTCATACACACAACAGTAAGTCACAGCATTATCTCTGTCTATCTCTCTGACCATACCACTGGAATTCATTCTATATGTGGCCCAGGGCATACTGTAAATAAGCCCACAAATATGACTCTAATAAATATACGCAATACCTAATAAATCGGTTTAGACATAATTATAGATATTAAAAACACGTCACGCCACCAATGTGGTTCTGCTACAAGGATGTATTTGGGCATCATCATCAGTGATATTGTTAATGCAGTATTGGTAATTTTATTTATTTATTTAACAGGGACAATGCACATTAATCAACACGACATTTTGCAAATCCATGTAAATGGGCCAGAGTTAGCCATAAGCTAATTTTCATCTGTAGTCTCTGAGCAGGCTCTTAAATGTGGTAAAAGGGTATCCATACATAAACATACAATACAAAAGCAAGTATACATAGTACAGTACAGGGGGCAGAACAATTACAGTGAAAAGTGACACCAGTGACAAAGGGAGCTAGTAATAAATTAATAATTGCTCATGGTTACAGATTTTGGTAAACCAACTTTAACTTCCTTCTACCGTGTGCGTCTGTTTTCTAGGTGTATGCAGAGGACTGCTGCGATCCATGTCTGTTGGAACTCCAAAATCACCTGCCCAAATATTACGGCACCTGGTCTTCTCCTGACAGCCCCAAAGGTAACAGAACATGTTTCATTTGTTGGTGTGAGTCTGTTTTTAGCCCTGCTAGGCGGAGCTCCAGGGAGCTGCTGCGTTCGCACAAGTGGCAACAGGGCTACAGTATGAAACAGCCAAACGTGGCCAGCTACTTTGCTGCAGACTCAGAGTCACCATTGAAGTGTTGCTCAAACCACACTGTATAAATAAAATCACACCCGTGTGAACTGAGTGGTGCAACTCCCCCCCTTACACCCCCCCTCCCCCTCTCTCTCTCGCTCTCATTAGCAGGCAACAGTACAGCACTATTTCTCTCTCTCTGTTTCTGGCACGACAGCGCCCCTACTGGTACTCATGAGTCACACACAAACATAGGTTAACACGAGTCACACGGTGTCACGCGGACACGGACATTGCTGTTCCTTGGAGTGGTTGCACCACTCAAAAAGGGAAGGGTTAAATAGTAC
Source organism: Electrona antarctica (assembly GCF_951216825.1). Taxonomy (NCBI): domain Eukaryota; kingdom Metazoa; phylum Chordata; class Actinopteri; order Myctophiformes; family Myctophidae; genus Electrona; species Electrona antarctica. The sequence continues at coordinate 29,684,491 of NC_136805.1, forward strand.
AGGAAACTCTTAATGGCAAGAATGAGTTGAACGATGAACAAAGTTGAGACTAAACTCAATTTATATTTTGTAGCGTGTCACGCCCGTCATGCAGTGACAAGTGTTTTTAGTTGGGTGTGAGTAGCAGCACAGACTGGTAGTGAGGCTTTAAACTCTTGGAGCCTTGTGTTAACGGCGGATCTTTGCGCCATGGCGCATCGTCTTAACTTGCGCCTTGGCGGTGTGTCCACGCCAATTTTACTATACCGGACGCATTTATGTGGCCACACAATGTATTCACACCTGCTGCAACACGCTGTGACTTAGTCATGGGTGAGTGTGTTTTGAGCATTATATTAATTCATTAAATGAAAACAATCAAATTGCCCTTTGAAAAACGGCTTGAGGCACAGTCCTATTTTGGTGGTGGAGATGCACAGCGTTTTTCTAGTGACGACCACCGTGGTGGTGGCCAGCTACTTTACCACTGCACCATCCGAGTGCCTAGCGTCTAACTATTACTACTGACACACAAATGTGATATCTCTGACAAAGTGATTTTCATCTCTTCTCTGTTTCAGACCTGTACCTGAAGCTAGAGGATGTAACGCGTCGATTCATCAAGCCGTGCATCATGGACGTCAAGCTGGGCCAGCGAAGCTACGACCCGTTCGCCTCGCAAGAGAAACGAACAGATCAGATCAGAAAATATCCTCTGATGGAGGAAATAGGCTTCCTGGTTCTGGGCATGAGGGTGAGTGGGATACTACTCACTATGAAAGCACTCTCTTACTTGAGGAAATAAACCTCCTTTAAAGAAATGAAATGCCGATATTAACAGTAAATGTGTGGTATTATGTGTATATAATGGTAGTGTGTGCAAGATTAGAACAATTAGAATACTTTTTTTTAATCCACTTATTTCACAACTTCAGTAAAGGGCATTTGCCACCATTTTTATAGGGATATCATTGCAGTAGGCAACTGTTGACTAACATCAGCAGCAAATGCAGAAACACCATTCTGCTATTGACAGTTACATACTATATCAGATCATCAAATAGTGCTTTATATCAAAGTATAACATTGAATGAATTCACTCACCACTAGGGAATAAAGCTTGCTTCACAACAACAATCTATTCTAGCAACTCTTACACAACAGAAACTGTCTTTCCCCCGTGGTCAGTAGTATGAAAAAAAAAAGACCATGAAGCCAGTTGTTCTCCATCTGCCTCACGGAGGAGGATTACCTTTTGCAGGAACACAGGAAACAAGGACTGGAGCACAAAATATTCACTACACAATATAAAAGCCACTTGCCCTGCGTTCGTTCTGTAAATATCGGTCTAAAGAGGGACATACGAGGTGTTTTCAACAAATAAACTCCAGTCCTAATGGGAACTGAACTGGAATTATGATCATTCCACTCCCAGGCACAGTATTATATTAGGCTGGCTGGCTATTATATGACTAACATTGCCATTGTAGAGCATTATACTATAAACGTTATAGTATATAAGTATATAAAGATTGTTAATAAGGCTCATTAATTGCAAAGTGTGGTAGATTGGTGGTAGTAATGTACTCAAGTATGGTACTTAAGCACACATTTGAGGAATTTTTACATCACAGGATTATTTTTAATTTTCAGTACTTTTCTAGTCCACTACATCTCAGAGGCAAATATTGGACTTTTTACTCCACTACAATTATTTGAAAACTTTAGTTGCTTTGTAGATTTTTATTATCATTGCAAAACATGCATTAACCACTTTATCCCTATATATTTCGTCTATTTTCAAAAGATTTGTATACAGGTTTGAAGTGAACACTTGTGAAATAGGTTAGTTATTTTACTTTTGGTACTTTAAGTACATTTTGATGCCATCAGAGTATTTCTATATTGCAGTATTGATACTTTTACCTAAGTAAAACAAATGGTATCCAATTACATGTATCTACTTTCTATGCCTGAAAGCAGTGCAGTACAACTAACGCCTGGTACTGTGAGACACGGAGCAGCTGAGCTTGAGAATATTGCACATTAGTGATGGCTGTAAGAGGAGGGGAGTACATTACTCCCACCTCTGACTCAAACATTCCCAGCTGGCCTTATTTTGGAGAAAATAAAAGACACACACACACACACATACAGTGGTGTGTTTTAGTGGCTCTTTTTTCGGAGGGTATACCATAATTATTCCCTCACACATTCCACGGCCGAATGAAATGAAATTAACTCCCATGGCCAGCGGTCATTATCAACGCAATTATTAGCCACACATAAGCCTTCCCTTCGGACGCCATATCATCACATGAAAGAGGCTATTGAAGTCCACATGGACCTTCTCCTGTGTATCAGATACGTTACCTCGGATGTTTAATAGACTGTATATGATTGAATTTGTTTTCTTCTTCAAATTGTCTACGTATATACTGTAGCGTAACATGGCAGAACGCACCACACTGTATACACAATGTACAAAAACACCAACTACTGGCAAAGATACTGAGAATGATGGAGATAGAAAAGAAGGAGGAAGGAGGTTTGGATGAAGAAGAAGAAGAAGGTTAGGAGAGATGGATTGTAAGAAAGAAAGAGAAAGAAAGAGGGAACAAGAAAGCGATAATGTTGAAGTGGAGAGAGCTGTAGGGATCTTATCGGTAGGAACGGAAGAGAGAAAGAATTTGGTATCACTTCCATCAGTTTCCATAACGCTCATCACCATCATCAACACTATCTGCCTCCTTCCTGTCCCATTTCCCACGTGCAGCATGCAACACAGGGTGGCTTGGTGGTCTGACTGCTTCTGACTTAGAACATTACAAGATGTTCATTAAGACCTGAGGCCGATTCTACAAATGCCTTCTAAATCAGTAGTTCTCACACTTTCAACATTTTTCAAAAATGTTCAAGCAGACGAACAAGCTTGCTACGCGGCACGAAGTGACGTGCTGTGACCTTGTATTTCTGCTAACATTTTGAATAGCCAACGCAAGAAGCTACAATGACTCAGATGCTTTCCCTGTTTTAATGGGTTAATAAGGACTTACGTTCTGCATTTAGATGAAACCTGCATTTGTCTGGAAACAAAAGCTTTCTTCCAAATTGCAGATTCAAAACTATTAATCTCAAGTGCAAGTATGGACGTTATGCTTCGAAGTTAGTATGCTAAAGATAATATCATATGTCATAGGTTAAGCTAAACACAATTCTACATATTAATCTACATAGTAATATAATTGTTACTGGAGGACTCCTTTCACACTGTTTCACAAATCAGATGGGGACGGCAAAACTAGAACATATTCGTCTTTTTTAATATATAATATCAATGGTGGCCTTGTGATAAATCTCATTGTGGATTTGTTATCATATAGTGAGTTTTTGGTACCATGTGGCTAGTTAATATCACCATACTACAAGTTAATATACTCACCTGCTTGATCCACACCAAGCACATTAACAATAATTAGGTGAGCATCCACACTTATGTTGTGGTGTGGACTCTGCCTTGCACTTGATTTAGAAAGATGATTAAATCCATATAGTTCTAGTTGTTACTGTATGCTTGATGTGGATGGCCCATGAAAAGCTTTGCCCCTGCTACTGTGCCTTAGACATTTTCAGTGCAAGTAGAAACAACGAGAGAAGGTGAATGTAAAAATATGACAAGAATATAATACTATATCAAGGGCTTTTTGAAGAAGTCAGCAATGGGTGGACATTGGGTCGTCCTTTGTATACTGTAAAACAGAGCCTATTCCTCAATGGGTGGACATTGGGTCGTCCTTTGTATACTGTAAGACAGAGCCTATTCCTCAATGGGTGGACATTGGGTCGTCCTTTGTATACTGTAAGACAGAGCCTATTCCTCAATGGGTGGACATTGGGTCGTCCTTTGTATACTGTAAGACAGAGCCTATTCCTCAAAGACCCACCTAGTGTTTGTCTTACATCGGGCCCTGCTAATGACAGTGACTGATTGGACGCTTGAGTCATGACCAAAATGTCCACACCTTCCGTAAACCCACTCGACTACTGTCTACCTATGGTTAAGTGCTATGACATTTACCCATAATGCTTCTCATTGGAGCCTTTGCAAATTCTTATGTAATTAGCCACTGGACTTTGGCTCCGTCAGCTGTGGCGAGTAAAGACGTGATCTACCAGTTTAGTGGACATGCTACAGTACATATGGATGTTATAGGAATAAGTTATATTCGTATAGCCATTTCGCCATCACAGTAAATGAAAGCATAACTATATTCTCTCAGTTCATAAAAATAAAAACCTTACATACAACAAACCCTATTCATTGTTTAGCGGCAAGCCCAGGATTACTCTGTGTTTGACATGTCATTATAGGTGACGTTTTTTTTAAAATAGTGAAATTAGCAGATCTACAATTAGTACAATATAACGATGCAATCTCGATGTGAGCTTGTAGATCATCAATTTTAGATATTTGTGGTGAAGTATATACAGTATGGTTTTAAGTGGTTACGATTATTTTCTAGTCGTTTTTTTTTTACCACAGGTGGCTGGGCAAGGGCTCTCTTATCTGGCTGGCACACAGCATGGAAAATGTCTCGTGCTTAGCTTGTTTGTTTAGAGAGAGGAGACTCATTAGTGGTAATGACGTTCCTGATAGGGATGTGATAAGAAAGAGAGAGAGAGAAGCCATGGCATCAGAGACACATGCTGCCCAGTACCCACAGATTACATGTATACAGTATGAACACCCAAAATGTGATAATAACATGAGTCATGACTAATAAAAAACACACAAAAAAACCCCAAACAGGAACGTTTATATCTTCTGGGTGAAGTACAGCAATGAGCTACTTGTGACAAGAAAAGGATGTCTAATAGAATGCAACCCCTGTACAGACCATCAATCATCTGTGTATTCTTGCACTGATGTGTGTATGTACTGATCTTAGTACATACTGTAGACATACTGTACATACAAAGAGACCGGATACCTTTACACCTCTCAACTTTACCCCATTTCAGTGAAATTGTGCAATGTAACAGCTCTGTTTACACATTTCTTTATTCTAGTAGCGCAAGGCCTATATATCTTTAATTGTACACACATTATTAGTATTACGTTGTCCACACTTGCAGAGAGAGAGAGATAAACTTTAGATAAACTTTAGATAAACTAAGGGCAGAGAATGTGAAAACCCATGTTGTTGTTTTGGGTGTATGTTATTTCCCCACTAGATGGAGACATTGTTCCACACCTCGATTTAATCTGTTTATGACACTTGACACTTGCAATCCTTAAAAGTGATTGATTATCCACAGGTGTAAAGATAATAGATACTCTGCTTTGCTGTAAAAGTTATTGTGGAACAGAACATGAGCATTAGCTAAATGACTCAAATGTAAACGCATAAAAAGAGAAGGGTTAGCTGTTCATCCGAATGTGAATGACAATGTTATGTACTGTGCGTTATTGATGTGTGTTATCATTGTATTGTTTTTCAGGTATATAAGGTGTGCAATGACAGTTTTGACTCCTATGATCAGCACTATGGAAGAGGACTAGTTAAAGACACTATTAAAGACGGTATGAATAAATCAGCACGTTCACACTGAAAGTCTAAAGATAAGCCTAAAATTAAACTTATCAGACAGGCAGTTATTTTCACCTGTTAACATGTTCCAAGTCCATTTCTAGGAAATTTTGTATAGTGTATACTGTATAGTGAATTATTTGGAAATTGTTACTGTTTTGCTCTTTTCACTGGTGCCGAGTCACATCATTTGAGTTGTTTCCATAATAACATTTGAGCAAGTGCTTGTGTCTGTAGTGAAATATTAATTTAAAAAAACACCTGTCCACAGGGGGCTCTTAAAATGATAGGATAGGAAATAAAATGGGAGAATTGTCCTGTAAGTCCACATGGGCTGGGCTTCCTTGCTTGGGCCCATTACACTTTAATCAAGTTTAGAAAATCAATCGATCATGCAGATAACCAAAAAATGCAATAAATAGAAAACATATTTAAAAATGTGGTGGGGGGGCATAAGAAAGGAAAGAAAATGGAAGAAGGAAAGAAGATAAAGTTTCTCTCTTTCTCTCCTCAACCTTTCACCCCTCCGTAACTCGTCTACTCTCTTTCCTCCCTTGCTTTGTCCTCGCCAGGACTCTCCAAGTTCTTCCACAACGGTGCAGGCCTGCGAAAGGACGCTGTGTCGTCCAGCATCCGCAGGGTGCGCCACATCCTCCGCTGGTTCGAGTCCCAGCGTCAGCTGGTCTTCTACGCTAGCTCCTTGCTCTTTGTCTACGAGGGCTTCTCCGCCTCCCCCACCTCCTCCTCTTCCACCTCTCCCTCCTCTTCGTCTCCTCCGTCTTCTCTTCCCAGCACCCCCTTGATCAGCCCGCCTACGGAAAAGCCTGCCTCGTCGGAGGTCGACGACGACGACGGGAAGGGGAGGCGGGGCCACGCGGTGGGCCAAGAAGAGGACGTGGCCGAGTACAACAACAACAACATCCGGGTGGCCGTGCCCCTGGACTACAGCCTGGCCACCATGTATGCCAACCACAGGAGAAGTGGCCATCATCATCACTACTGTGCCAAGGGGCAATTCCATGGCAATGGAGATTCGACGACGAAAACGTCGGGTCCGGTGACGAACGCCATCGCGCCTTCGAGCGAGGAAGACAATTCGCCGTGGAAGCACATGGCCGGGAGGCGGCCGCAGCCGAACGGAAATGGCATCCGCTCACAACTGGAAAGCGAGGATGAGGAAGAGCAGGAGGGACGGCGCAAGGACGAAGGGGAGACGGAGAGACGAGCGACAAGGAGGGACACGAGCAAACAAAAGAGTGATGGAGGGAACGGAGGAGAGGAGGAGGAGGAGGAGGAGGTGGAGGTCCGGATGATTGACTTTGCACACGTGTTCTCGAGTGATAGCCATGACCATGGCTACATCTATGGCCTGAAACACCTGCTGGCAGTGCTGGAGCAGATTCTACACGAGTCCTCCTAGGGGTCTCTCTCAAAGACTCCACCACCGTGTCCCTTCTCGCTCTCCTCCTGCTCTCGTCCACCGTTGCCTCCTCTCTCCTCTGGCCACGTTAGTTCTGCGCGAGACTTGAGTATCTCAAATGCTGTCTGTCCTCAATAATCTTTCCCATACTCTGTCATTGCGCTCCTTCGCCTCACCCTGTTTCCCCGTGACCGTCTTTTGTTTTGGAGCAGCAAAGGACTGTTTTGTTTAAAATCGTCTCAAAACCCCTCTGAGCAGAAAGAGGAATGAAGGAAATTAAAAAAAAGAAAGAAAGAAAAAAAAGAAATCTAACATAACCTCATCTGTTCATTTGATGGTCTTGTGTGTGTGTGTGTGTGTGTGTGTGTGTGTGCGTGTGTGTGTGTGTGTGTGTGTGTGTGTGTGTGTGTGTGTGTGTGTGTGTGTGTGTGTGTGAGGTAATAAGAGTTGGCTAGTCTCTTTTCTTTGTGATCTGCAGCAGTATCTTATGCACTAATCATACCCATGAAGGCATTACAGCCTTTCTCTTCAAACAGAACACGTCCTCGACTGCTGCTTTACACATGCTCACACTACTGTAGGACTGTAACATGGAAGTTCATCTTTCAATTGAGATTGATGTCCATCAGCTAATGGCCACTTCTCCTGTGGTTGGCATACATGGTGGCCAGGCTGTAGTCCAGGGGCACGGCCACCCGGATGTTGTTGTTGTTGTACTCGGCCACAACTTTGATTCTCATTTACTTTTCGCCAATTATTTGCAACATTCTCCTGTTAAAACAGGGTTTTAATTGTTAGACACTGGATTTGATTGAGGTGAAAGTGAATTTATCTTAAGACCTACAGTACTACACTGACAACCGACCACTGTGGTGCACTTCAGGTTGTTTAGAAAGTTACAAACAGTTAAAGATTTTTTTAAACTTTTTACATTACACTCTTGTTGAGGTTTTATGGTTGTTGTATTTTTTATCACAGTGTGCAGATAAGGGTTCAGTGCCTAACTCCAGGTCAGGACATGAGACACCTTGATGACTACATTATGACCTTCCAGTTATGGCTACGGTGTGTTATGGTGTGAGAAATTAAAAATAATTAGAAAATGGACCTACACAATAAGCGCCTATGAAATGCATCCACACCTTTAAGATTCTGCAGTAAAGCAGCTTGGTCATTCTGCTGTTAAGGGTAATTCTGACCGCTGCGATCTTCCTCCACATCTGTCTGCTTTCGTTTAACACAATACACTGTCCTACGACAAAATATAAATGAGAAGCGGTTTCATCTCGTTGCAAATCTTTGGTCTGAACTAGGCTTACAAATTGATGACTGGGTCAAAAATAACATTGCCTCACGTTGACTTTTAGGACAATAAACAGTTTGGTGAGCATGTACTGAAACCACCACGTCAGAGGACAGTTCTGTTTTAAGCTGGGTCATTGTTTCTTCATAACTCTTTAAATTTGTTCTGTTTTTGTTGTTTTTGAACCACTACAGGTATCTAACTCAGGTAAATTTACTATAATCAAAACATCTTAGTTGTTAATATTAGTTATCATTGTTATTATTCCTAACAAACCAATCCACATGTTTTGTACAATTTACAAAATGTTAATGATTCATTTTTAAGTGTTTGTTTCCCCCATAGAATAATTTTCCTGACCTCTTGTCAGCATTGATTCCAGGAATGGTTGCTGGCTTTTTACCACTGCTCATTATTATATTAATCATTATGTATATTCTTAGCTGCCAAATTGCCTGCCCTTTGAGATTTTATTTTTTCTTAATCTGAATAAGGCATAATCACCCTACTCCCAATCACCCTACTCCCAATTACATACATTTGACATATAAGTTATGTTGCTGCTGATATGTGAAAATCCTAATGATTTATTTTACTTTAATTGATACTGTCAGGGGTCTTCAACAGGGGGTTCTCAGAGTTACTGTAGGGGGCCCGCCAAATCTTTGTGTGATGGGAACTTATATTTTTTTACATTAACTACTTGAACCCTAGCCTCATTCTGTGGAACATTAGCCGGAAATAGCAGATGCAAGCTCATAACGCCCGTTGTGAGCTTGTTGATTGGCTATTTTCTGCAGAGGTTTGGTCTGGAGGGAAAAAGGAGAAAACCAAGTACAGAACCAAAGGTCAGGTTTATTAAGTATTGAGGGTTTTAAGTGGGTAAATGTACAAAAGAAAAACAAAGTTACACAACACTAATGATAGTCTATGAAGCTAAGTTTGATGTGCAACACAATGTTATACAATATGTATTAGGGGGTCCCTACTTCGTCTCTCAGCTAAGGAATCCATGACCTGAAAAACGTTGAAGACCCCTGCTGTAAGTTAAATTGGTCCTGGGAAGCTGCTTTTATGACAACAATCTAACAAACATACTACAAATAGAGAGATAGAATGCTTGAGAGATGAGGACATGTACATGATTGCCTTTTTTTTCTTCTTTGCTTTGGTCAAATCTGCAGAATGCCAAAGTATTGATTGACTATATGTAAAGCAAAAGTGTGCATTTGTCATTATGCAAAATATACAAACATTGTATTACCGGCTGAAAGATTAATTTGAATGGTTCTTTAGACTGAACGGAAGGCAGTTTTCTCCCTTACCTCAGCTGTGCAAAATGAGCATTGGCAAAACAGAACACCAGTCATGACTGAACTAGTATAAAAATGTGTTGAGAAATGCAAAGGTGAACTTTGAACTTAGCAAGTCTAATCAGGAAAAGGTGCGTATTCATAAAGCTGCAAAATGACCATGTGATTAAGTTTAAATCAATTGCGTACACTTTGCTTTCCCATAGCCACTTAATCCCTACGATGAATAGAGAAAGTAGTCCACTTTTAATGTGTTATCTTTGAGCGTTCACTGCCCAGGCTGGTCACAAACCTTGAATTTATTTTGATACAATATGCACATAGATTATCTTCCTCTTATGCAGCTTGTAACATCAGTATAATTAACAATCTGAGAATCTTTAGATTTTTTTTGTATTAATCAGTTACATGTATGTATGATTTTAATCTAATCTTAACCAAAGGATACAAATGTTTTTTTGTTTTGTTTTTTTGTTGACTTATTCGAATTAATAAACGATTATTTGCTAGGCATTGGAATCATCAAGGTGAAGTGTTTACAATGTTTAGAGAATAAATTATTTTTTTGCCCTATTTTCTACCACTGCCTTATTTCTGTCGAAGATGTCTCCATGTTATCCATGTTTTGAATAATTATTGAACATTTTGGCAGCTTTGTAAACCTGTACTCATAGAAACCTTCCCCCTGTGTTTTATCATTGCAATACAAGGTATTGTTGAGTTCAACAGTTGGTTGAACAAACAATCTACATACATTATACACCGCTTAAACATTTTGTGTATGTCATTTGAAATTAGGCTATTAAGACATTTGGTATTGATGTAGGTGGGCAGTTTTACAAGTATGACTTTATCATATGTCTGTGACACGCCCAATGGCAAATGTGATGATGAGCAATGTGGCGTTCTGCCATTTTCACACCTAGAGAAAAGTTTAAATCTTTCAAATGTAGCAGTAACAGCTGTAAAATGTATCCCCAACATCAATGCAAAAGATCACTTGTTTGAATATTAGTCTGTAAGTTTCTATAATGATTATATATCTTGTTTACAACTCAACTCATTTTCAAAACCAAACATGTCTTTGTAGCTCTTCTCATGGCCAGATATTTGGTAACATGATGTACTAAGGCCAGGACTTTACCTGTTTTTTGGACTTTTTTGTTTTGATCTGTAATGCACTGAAAGACTAATGGAATAACCAATATGTAACATCCCTTTTGTTTTGCATTTCTTTGAATGGAATAACTAACCAACCAGTCGCTACCCATTATGTGGAGACCAAGAAGGGAAATGTTGGGAGGGATATTAGGAAACAACGTCAGAATTAATACATTCTGTGATGAGAATAATATGAAAGAGCAAATGAGAACCAATTGAACTTTACATGTATTTGAGTAAAGGACTAGTCACTAGTGAGTCAGAAACAATTTGAAACATTTACCCATTTGATATTTAGGAGAACGGTTAACGTGGAAATCAATTGAGGCCACCATACCCACCAACATTTTTCTTCTAGGCTGACCATTCCACTTTTTATCCACAAAAGTGTCTTTATGTAATGTCTGAGTTGAAAAAATAAGTATAAATGCCACAATCTGTTATTTGTGAAGCATAATCTCATTGACCTTGTGTCTCAGTTAAGTATAGGTATGCTTGTTTTGTTTCCAATATTGTTTACACAATGCCATTATGAAATGAATTACTGCAGTCCTGCTAGGTTTGTGTGATCGCTTATCATCTCCATTGACATAATTAAGCTAGGCAAAATAATGTGAAGTCCACAATATGTTTAAGAAATTGTCTGTTGGCCTTGCTGTGCAAACCAAACTAACAAGACCCTACTAGTTCTGTTTTGCTGTGGAAACAAATCTATGTAAATTTTGAATGTGGTTTTTAAAGAAAGCCTGAATTTAGACTGGATTTATTTGACAAATGAGCCTAAAGTTGAACTGAGAACATCATCCGTGTACATAAGGATAACTCAAAAACTCAAACATTCTCTGCTAAAAGAAAACTTATTCTTTTGCAAGAATAAGATTTAAATGTGTTCATGAACAAACTAGGTGTTTGCTGGAAGCATAGACAGTTTTCATTTACATTTCAAGTTGATACAGTCATCAGTGAACTACCATTTCAACAAATACTGTATATCTGCCCTCTTGAAGTACATCTATTGCATATAACACCATGGGAGTAGCATTAGCCAGGATGCTCTCATCAATGGTTCATCTATAGTGGAAGTCCATTAACACCAATGTGACTAAGTTGTCATAAAGTTAAGAAACCTTCTCAAAAGAATTACTTGATGAAAAAGACAAAAATATAGACTTCATTTGAATAATTAATAATTATCTTAAGATACTAACTCATTTTGAGATATCCCATTATGTTTGGAAATATGATTTTAGATAGCATTTTGAGTTTTTCATTTTAAGAAACATTGTCATTATTTATATCAGTCAGTATTTTTAAAAGGTTTCCAATTGATTTACAGAAGCCCTTTTCTCATGTGTAGAAATAGATATTCATGGCTTTCCTGATTGGAAATAGAAAATGTTATAAGCTACAGTAGCTCATTGCCTTACAATCCCAGCTCTCTTTTTACACTATAGACTTACACAGTCTTGCTAAAACAACAACATACATTTAAAGCTGTTCCTATAGGCCTACATTAGGATTCAAGTTTTGGAAAGCTGGTATTAATTAAAGGGCGGCTCCACTCCTTTACTGTATCTTCAGTGACATTTAATCATACAATGTGATAATGGAAAGAAAATGTGAACGTCATAGCCGAAAACGTAATTTGATGTTTTGGTGACATATTCTCAACTAGACGCCTTTTTCAGTTGAAAGTATGTCATTTTTGTGGTCACTTTCTTTTGCTGAAGTAGCCTATAAATTAAGCGTATCAATCCAAAGCTAAGCTGTTCTGAGAGGCTACGTTATTATTTGTTTGGTCCTCTACTGGACACACACACACATACACACACTAGACATTGCAAACAAAACAAATACCACTTAACAGAAAGTATTTTTGAGTTTTGGTAGTTACTTCTGGTGCGCGCACACACGCACACACGTTACATGTTCAGATTTAAAGAGGGTTGATGATGATTTCCCCCCATGCATTCTCCTTTTAATTATGTATTGAATGGTCTTCAGGTTACACTGTTCTCTCATGCAGAGATATGGAAAACGGTGGCCAGGCAAATTTAACCAAATTATGGTTAAAACGTAATATTTTAATTGTACATATCATCTCAAATTGCCCTGTGTATATAATATAAATATATATGAAGAGTAAATTTCCTAAATATACTTTTGTGGGCAAAGAGGCAAAGAAGTTGAACCTGAAGTTCATCACTCAATATTTCTAAAATGAACAGGATCCAGTCTATTGAAGCTATTATAATATGGGACCTCAATTACACTCTGTCCCAGTTTGTAATTAACCACTTTAACCATGACGTCCCAATTTCAGGCATGTCATTATTGGCATAAATTAAGATTACGATTTTTCTGAAATACCTGATCTAAGCTCACACGACATGTTGTGAGATGGTAAATATTTCAAAAATATTTGTGGTTAAGTGATTAAGGTCTATTACCAAAATTTGGTCCAGCACCAACCTTTGTTTCAATTTTGTACTATCAATCATTTTACAATGAGAGTGTCAAATGGTGGATATGCTGTATCATTTTGAAACAAAACTCTATACAGTGTGATTTTGCCTGTTCAGGAACTACAGGGTAAATATGTCATTCTAAATATTGACACTCTTGAAAAATAAAACAAAGGTGTGTTGATATGAAGCACATCTGGATGTGTTAAGACATCCTGTGTTATTTTTTAGAATATATGTCTCATATCGTCAACAGAATGGAACCTTCTAATGTTAATCTTTTTGTAAATTACATATATGAACTGTACAATATGTAGAACATTCAATAACAGGCTGTATATTTGGCAGATGAATAACTATTATTACTAATAAAATATATTCCCAATAACTGATCCCCTTCTTGTGCGTGTTTTATTATTCATCAAATTGAATTTCTGTTGTTAGACAGGATAGTGTGAGGGCTGCAACACCATCTAATTAGCAGACATAACGGAGCCCTGTAAAGTAGGAGCCCATTATGACGATTAACATAAATTTTTTCTTTTTTTTACCATGAAAGGAAAGATATTATTATTATTTTGAATATCGTGAACATATTTTAAGTAGCTTAATAGTCGATTTTGTCAAATTAGAGTGTGGTTTCCACCAGACAGCTAAGTATAAATGCACCAAGTCTGTGTGTGCGCGTGTGTGTGTGTCTGTACTTCTGGAACGTTGCAAGTTGGAAATGCATGCCCCACCCAGATATTATGTCTGTGTCCCTTTTATGGCCATATATGGAGTTCTTTGTCAGGCATGCCCAAATATGGAGTCTATGCAGACGTCAGAATGATGTCAGAACAGGCCAGCTCCATATATGGACACTGGGCAGGGGCCCTGTCCAGAGCCCGGCCTTTTGTGGTGGTTCTGGACAACCTTGTGTCCGACTGACTTGACACCGGGCACTGCACTCCCTGTGGAGGTGTGGTACGTGTGTGCCAAATTTGAAGTCGTTGGGGCGAACGGTTCTCGAGTTACGTGGATTACAGACGTACAGACACACACACACACACAGAGACTTGGTGCATTTATAGTTAGATGTTCTGACAATAAATACCGTAAACACAAGACACGACTTCATGTTGTCCAGGTATGCCACCTGACATTTTGTAACACCAGTACAGCTTTTGTACAGACTGTCCACCTCAACATCCTGAGTGTTCCAGAATTCCTTGACAAATTTGAAATTATGTGGTGATATTTGTACTGTGAAGCAGTTTCCAAAGTAGATCTGTCTGAAATACAATATATTTTCATGTAGCCTACAGTAAGTGTAAATGTATGTCCAGCTAAAAAGGAGTAGCAGCATATGGTAATTATGTATAGGCCCCAGGTGCACCCCAAACGTTCTGTGGGCAAAAATAGCAATCTACAAGCTCAGCCTGTACTGTAAATCAGCTATATTGGGTTAAGAGATTTGGGGAAGAGGTAGGGTTGGATGTCCCCAATGCACACATCGTAGAGGAAAAAAATGATTGACCCTGGGGAACCACGGTCAACTAAGCATAGGGTAAATGGTGCATTTATATAGCGCCTTTATCCAAGGCGCTTTACATAGATTGTGCATTACATTCACCCATTCACACACACATTCATACACCAATTGCGGCGGAAGCCATGCAAGGTACCAACCAGCACATCGGGAGCAATTTGGCGTTCAGTGTCTTGCCCAAGGACACTTCGACATGTAGACAGGAGGAGCCGGGATTCGAACCGCCGACCCATGGATCATTGGACGACCTGCTCTACCTCTTGAGCCACAGTCGCCCCATAGGGTTTTAGTGGCAGTTATAATTTCCATACTTTTTTTTCCTGTGAGAGATTGGTCACCACCATACTTTAGTTCTTAGCAAGGGTTGTCTGATTAGCCTACAGTAGGTGTCACTGCAGTAGCCTGGCTAATAAGCCAGACCGAATCAGGCTATCACTGAAGGTACTCTGCTGTATTCTCTGGCATGGAGAAAGTATTATTGTTGGCTAATATTATTATGCCGACTTATCACTTCCCTGAGGTTACAAATAACAACAGTTTTTATTGTATATTATTAGTTTTATTATTAAAATACAAAAATAACATTTTCCACATATTTATGATGAGTAAGTACAGTAGACACGAATCGGTTATTGTAAATTTAAATTGTGGAAAATGTGAAATATAAAAATGTGCTGTCCGTAAAGAAAACATGATATGAAAACAATTATTTTCATGATTACGATTCAAATAATGTTCTCTGCGTGTCAAAACATTCTGATTTGTACAAGTAATATTGATTTTGAAAAAGATCACTCAGAAAAATCATTTTCAGATGAATTTGAGAAATGGCAGAGCAAATTGTTTAAAATACAGAATAATTTCGAACCAGCAACATTTTAAACCAGCAACATTTTTAACATAATTTCCCTCATCCCCTTTGTAATTGTTTTTGATTGAGCTGTTGATTTGACTGAATATTTTATATATATATACAAAAGACATTATTACAATATGCATATTCCCCACTATGGCTACTAATGAGTCTCAAGTGGTGCCTTTCCAGTCACTATAGCCTCTTTTTGTCTCTTAAGAAGATAGATGTGTTGGCTCTCACAATTTTCAAATGCTTCCGCCAAACAGTCTGCACTTCGGAAGCTCTGAAAACAAGTAGAACATAAACGCGATGCCACATCATGTCCCCACTTCCATTTTGCCTTTGTAGTTGCGTGAATAACTCTCACTGGAAACCAAATTATTCTATATAGCTAGTTGCCTTAGCAGAAATGGTAATTCTAAAATATATTTTAAAGCTATTTTAAAATTGTTTTTATAAATATAGCATTGTGATTGGTCCTGTCTAAAGAGTAGATGACAGCTTCTCGTTCTCAATATTTACCGGGCGGAAATACAGATTCTCTGTAGCAGTCAAAGATTGTGGGAGAGAGTGTTTGTCTGGATAGTCTGTGACTATTCTTCATAGCTTGTGGGTAGTACTTCAGGAAGATCCTGTGGGCAATCTCGTAAGTGTCTCCCAGAGGTTTGGTGGGGTACTTTCTGCCATTGTAGATGAAGCCCTTCTCTATCTGGAATACGGCCTGGTTAAATGCATCTTGATTAAATGGCCGTCCCCTGTCCAGGCATTCCACCAAGGTGTTGACAAACATGCTCCAGCGCTGAGCATAGTAGTCTCCCATCAGGCCTCCCCACTCTTTACTGGCGTAGTCCAGTATCTCACCAGCCGGACCCCATAAAGTGATCTGGTTCCTGGCGTTCATCTCATAGAGCTGAGCCTCCTTCTCATCCAGTCCTAAGGAACGTGCCTGCTCAATCCACACCCCCAACAGGAAGTTCCGGTCGCTCGACAGCAAACGGTCAAGCTCGGGCAAGAGGTCATAGACCAACACGCCACCGGCAGTCAGCAGCTCAGGTAATTTATGTGAATGGAAGGCCTCAGAAATATCCAGGTAAAAAATGGTTGTAAGATCCTGCAGGACTTGCCGTGTCACATCTACGAGATCATAGCGAAAGGTTTCCTTGGACATGAGAGACGGAGCCTCGTCCACAAGGAGCTTCCAGGCTTTGATCAGTTCAGCTGGGTCATACCAGACACCAGTGTTCAGGCGGAAGGATGGTCGGCGCACTAGTGGACTGTGGTTGTGATTTCTGTAATGTGGGATAGTGCAGTTGTACACACTGGCAAACAGAAGCCTCCATGCAGCAGCTAAGTTCTCATCTGTGCTACCATAACGTCGGTAAGCATACAGTGATGCCCACTTGGCCAAGTTGACGGGTTCTTTGCGCCAGGCAAGTTCGGCCATCAGTTCGTACACCACAGGGTTCTGCTCAATACCCTCGGGTGTAATGCCTATGCCCACCATGGTAGAGTTGGGGAAGTTAAGTGCTTTGAACGGCCCCGAGTTGATGCTCTCCACTGTGCCATACAAACCACTGTTGCCCCCAAAGTTGTGCAGCATACACCAGATGAAGGGCTGTCCGTAGAAGGACTCAGTGTAGGAGAAGATGGGCTCCGTCTCTGCAAACAAGTCCAGCACGATCATACGGCCAATAGGCACTCCTTGCAAAAGGGCCTTAATCTGGGCCGGTTTCCAGAATCCGGAGGCACTAAAGAACAGCCAGCCCTGCATCAGCCAAACGGCCTGCGGATCAACTACGGACAAAAAAAATTGCATGTGAGAGAAGAAAGGCACAGTTTGAATGTAGCTACAAAACAGGAGTGGGGTCAAGAGGGGCCGTTTGTTGGCAATAGGGCAGTGTGTCACCCCCGTGTTATGAAACTGGGGCAGTTATTGAACTTATGAACTCAAAACTCTGCACTGTCTGCAGGCCTTTCCATGGCACATTTACTGCTTGTAATACTAACCAAAAAACTGCACTGCTGCCTGTGACAGGCCGATATATCTGCCAGACTGATATCAGTAATCAAATGGTCTAGCACTGAAGCACTCTCCAAAATATGGATTGGCATCAGACCCAAAAATCGGGCATCGGAATTATGTACTCACCCGCGGTCATGGCAGCAAAGACAGAACGACTGACTGCCGACAGGTAGGCGGTGTCCGAGGACGGAGGAATCATCTCGTTAAAGGTGTCCGTGTTGTAGATGTGATCCGTCCCAAACTGCTTCACCACCTGTGACAGATAGAGAGATCCGATCTGGAGGAAAAGAGGGTCACGGGGATCCAAGATGTAGGCACACGAGTAGCTGCAGTTGAAATGAGCCCAAGGCCCCAGTCTGGTTATGTTCGCTTTTGGATGCAACCTGAAAAGCCAATTCAGATACAGTTTAATGCTGCAAAGGGTGAGGCTGATCAGAGGACTATGAATTCCTCAGAAACTATAATAGATTACTATAATAAATATGGGTTCAGGCATTTAAACATATTGAAACATACAAGTTTCATGATGTTGACATTATGCATAATATTTACTGGCCAACGTCAAATAGTCTTCAGAAACAGGCAGTTAGTACAGTTTTATATTAACCTTAGAATGCCCTTGGGAATGTTGCCAGAGAATGCCGGCAGAACAGGGATCATTCCGAAGGATCTCATTCTCTCCAAGATTTTAAACTGGAAAGACAGAGAAATGATTATCAAACAATGAATTACAACATACATTTTGGAAATGTTTGGCCAGCTGATAATCATAAGTCAAGGTTATCATAGATGATAGTATTATTCCATTTAAATGTTTTATATAAGCTGTATGAGGTGATATTATACCTGGAGATAAAGCTGCTTGACATGCCACGATTGCGTTAGGGGTCCTCCATAATCAAACATGTTCCCCATGCGATTCCAGGCTAAGAAAGCAGGCCCAGAGAAGAACTCTTCAATCTCTGACTGGTTCAAACCAATAGCACGGTAAACCTAAAAAAGGATGCACATACTATACTTAATTTAATGTTTACATAATACATATTGCAGCAGACCAGTCTTAAGTTAAACACTTACACCCTGGCGTCCCAATTCACCGCGTTATTACAGCCACACATTTTCAAAATGTTTCAAAAATAGCCGATTTCCGATTAATTTCTAATCATTACGAGGCATTTTGAGCTTGTAAATCAGCTATTTTTGTTGTATACTACTTATTGGGGCTTAAGATAGTGGTTAATTGGTGATAATGCACTTATTAACCCATTTTGAGCGGGAACCCCTTTTGGTGGTTACATACATTGTTATAATTTAGCTATTGAAAAATAGCAGATCTACAAGCTCATAGCGCGCCACTCGGTCTGCTATTTTTTTTAAATCGTTAAAATGTGCTAATGTGCTAACTAATGACAAGTGATAATGCACTCTGAGCTTTCATGATACAGGAACATTCGTCTGCGTGTATTGTATGTCATTGTTAGTCCTCTCAAATCACAGCTCTTGCCACCATGTTCATGACGTGACAACACAGAGTAAAGAAAATTCATGTCTGCACACAGTATATAATTCTATAAACCTGATGAAGCCCATCCTGGGTGAAATGTTGTTTGTTCACCAGTTCCACTCTGTTTCAGTCTTTGAAAATTCTTCCCATTTTTGATATAAACAAACTTCAAATATGACTTTTTTTATTCCAATCAATTCATAAACTACTCCCAGCCTGTTTTCAAAATGTATTCCATTTTAATAACGAAATCCATAATCATTACACCAGAGCATCCATTGATCAAGTTCAGAGGACCTCACATATCAGAGTCTGTACTAACCTCAGTTCTTTCAAGAGACAATTACTGCAATTTGTATTAACAAGCTTGGGCACAATGGGCAACACGTCCTAGTCATGTTATTATTGATATTATTATTAGTCTTTTTATTAATCATTATTTTTGTGAGGATGTGCATGTATATCCTACATCTGATCTCTGCATCACAAAAGATAATTAACTACCTCCGACCATAAACAAACAAGCGCAAGAAAAATGAAGTGAAAGACAGTGTGAATTGAAACCAATGTTTTTGTGGTGCACTTGTCAGCAGAGCATTATGTTATGTTATGTTCAAAAGAAGACATGGCCACAAGCAGACAGTATATCAATATCAAGTATATTATTATTACCTTTCCAACAACAGCAGAGTATCACTATCAGCATATTATTCACAAAACTGTATCATCACCTAGCCCCTCATATCATGTATCAATGTTTGTCTCATTCGTGCAACTGTTGTTTACGTAGCCTGCAAAGCTTCCTTTCCAAAGTGAGAGTACTGAGGTCCCAAGCAGAGATCACAACACACTAATCCATGTAGCATTCAGGAAAAACAATGCAAGAAGAAATGCATTGAGAGTAACCAATTAGTTAGCCAATTACAATGCATCTGCCCCACCGGTTTATGGGATCTAAACATCACATGGCCATCCCTTCATGTTATGTTGCTTATATAAACAAAGCTATTTGCAAGTTTTTATTAGAGAATGATGACAGTGGCAGAATGCTACCTTCAAAAATAATTAAGAATATTTGGACACCAAGAACTGGCCAAGATTTAATAACGAAAATCACACCTGTTTGAAGTGAGGGGCAATCTTATCATCATACATGTCATCTCATTCAAATTCATTTCTGTAGGCCTACGTTTTGCATTTTAATGGCTGAAACCTTGTTGTAAAAGGGGCTTATCGAGTGTTTGCGTTTACACAGACCCTCAAAGCTGGACATAGGACGGGCTAGCGCCCCTCAAAAGTCTGGTCAGGCGTCACTGATGCAGAGTGCGAGCATTTTAGCTTAGTATCTCTGCCGCTGCGTTCCAGGGCCACTGTCCAGCTCTGGGGACCCAGAATAATCCCTCCCACTACACTCTGGGTAACATCATCACAACACACCCAAACGAGATGATGTACACCTCACTGGATGTCTTACCTCTTGCCACAGAGCCTCTTGACCAGTGAAAGCCAATGGCAGATTGATGCCATTGAGGGCCATCCAGTCGATCTCTCTCTGCCATCGTGGCCAGTCCCACCACACAAGCGAATAGCTGGCAGTGCATACATTCTGGTAATATCGGAATCTGGAAAACGGAACAAACATAATTCACTTTATATAATAATTAAATGTATTACATGCAGCACAGCTGTATTTTTCTGTTGTATTATCATTTTTAGTGTTTTCCTTTTTCTTTCCCTTTCAGCAGTATGGGGGTGGGGGTTGTGTGTATGCAAGTGAAAATTGTAAATTATATAAACTGTATTTTTCAATACTATTTTTCTGTTGTTTACAACAGAAAGATTTGCTATGTTTTTCAGTTTTCAGTTCAGTTTCAGTTTTCACAGACCTAAAGAATGCAAAATCAAGAGGTTAGGTTTTTATATTGCTTGAAAATGGGCAATGTTCAAAAGCTACGTTTCAGTAACATTTCACTTGTCTTTATAAATCCACTATCAAAAAACATGAGAAGCTATAACTGTTAAGTATGAGGACATGACAGTGAATGTAGTTGTTTATTACATGACAAACATTTAACCTACCTAAAAAACATGCAGACAGACAGACAGTAGAAAAGCTGACATACGCCTTTACCCAAACCATGGCATGTTCCTCGACAGAGCCATGGGAAAAACTGTTCCAATGGCATGCATTTTACAATATAACCACTGTGCACATGACATAACTGAAGTGAGCTGATGCGAACCTAATGCACGACATGTTCACATAACAATCACAGTAAACAAGAAAATCTCATGTGTGACAACGATCCCCATTTGTAACGCACCCATGGGTTTGGCTTTGTAATGTAATGCAGTGGAAGGGCCTGGGATACAATTATGTTTATAGCACACACCACTTGCACCTAAAACATGTATCCACTAAATAATAAAATACAGGAGTCGTAGGCTTAGCAAGGCTACTCAATTGATGTTTTGTTTTTTCACCCGATTTTTGGTTATTATTTTACTGTTATTATTTATTATTGAGAAGCACAATAAAGCACGTACACCCACTCACTGAAAACCAGGTGCTTTGCAGAGGTTAGAATAATAAAGAAGTGGTTCCTTTACACCATGGACGTGACGTTTCAAGCCTCTGATGAGGAGCCAAGAGGCTCGAAACATCACGTTCATGGTGTCAACGAACTATTTCTATAACTTTTGGAGCAACATCCAGTGTGCATACCTTATCTTTCTTCTCTTCGTTGTTACCTATGCTGATGTACTGTCTCAACAAAATGTACTTTGTAAGATCTAAGATGGCTGTCATGGAATTAGCCTCGTCATAGCTGACAGTCTTACTTGGTCCAAGGCATAAAATGTGAACAAAGGTACGTACAGTATGCAAGTTCTTCTAATGCAGGGCTGCCAACACAGTCACTCTGAAACAAGGTTTCAGCCATTAAAATGCAAAACGTAGGCCTACAGAAATGAATTTGATGACTGAAGAACTGTAAGACCCATCTTTAATAATAACCATTCATTGTTTAAGTGAACATCTCTGTATGATTGCATGCTGAGGGTCCTCCCCCAGAAACTTTTTAACCCATTTTGACCTGAGATCAGATTCTAAAAATGTCTTCTACATCCTGACAGTTTTCTGAAAAAGCTATGTTTCTATGTCAGTCGTTCTTCGATTTTTCAAAAATAGCAGACCTACAAGCTCGTAAGCGCGCCACTTGTAGATCTGCTATTTTTCAATAGCTAAAGCATAACATATATGCCCATATAGTAGATGTAAGTTCCTGTGTTCTGTGAATTTTGAGAGTTTGACGCCAAATCTAGGAGAAATGACAATGCAGGAGTCCTGCAGGATCCAGGAGTGTTGGCAGCCCTGTTCTAATGGTACAGAAGACTAGTAGCCGGGGAGCCACAGGCCCAAAGTTGGACAGGACCTGTGATGTCATGCCGTACTTTTTATTTGTGTTTTTTCTATTAATTTGGTCATTAAGGTCCACAGAATGAGAGGCCTGCTCTGCCGGAAACATTGCGAAAAAAATTTTTGGCCATTTTTGTATAGCCTACCACACCATAGACAACCAATATAAAGCAACATTTCGCAAATTTCATCATGCTTTAATTAGCATGTGACAATTGTGACATGTCAAACTAGGGGTTTTTCATGATTCTGAATCCATTCCAAGCATTAGTTTTGCACGAAAAACACTCCTTGGCCTAAATTCGGCCAAAGCCACTTGTCAAAATGTGCTCAAATGTGCTGACCTAGAAGAGTAGTGCTGTTGTTTTTCTTTTTTTGGTTATTGTTGTTTTGCTTTCTTTATATCAGTAATTGTCTTGTAATGTTCATTGTTTGTATTGTCATTTGTGTGGAAAAAGGAAAATAAATACCTTGTTGAAAAAAAATAATGTGCTGACATCATCACATTTGTGATGACAGCTATGGCCCTTTTTAGGCCAAGGAGTGTTTTTCGTGCAAAACAAATGCTTGGAATGGATTCAGAATCATGAAAACCCCCTAGTTTGACATGTCACATGACTCACATGCTACTTAAAGCATGATGACATTTGGGAAATTGTGCCTTATATTGGTTGTCTCTGGTGTGGTATAGAGAAATGGCCATAACTTTTTTTCGCTGTGTTTTCGGCAGAGCAGGCCTCTCATTCTGTGGACCTTAATAACCAAATTAATAGAGAAAACACAAATAAAAAGTATGTCAGGAGTCATGAAATCACAGGTTAATCCTTAACCGTTGAGCTTTTGGGCCAGTGGCTCCCCGGCTATAGTAGAAACACCTGTTTATTTTACGAGACAAAAACACAACAGAAAGTGCTGAATGGCATGTCATGACATTTGGCCCACAGTATATTCTGGCACTCATCCAGCATTCATATGGCTCCTATGGAATAATGTCCAAAGGGCTGTTTTGAGAATACATTCCAATTAGAAGAATACAATGCATTGCAGAATATAGATCCACATCTAGCCACTGACTATTATAACTCATCAACTTACCGGTATACAACTTTAACACAAGTTTGGATGGAACTTTGGAAGTTGGAACAGCACTGAGATTGTTTGGACTGCATCAAAAAGATTATTTAAATCAAGCAGAGAACATACAGCCCCAGGCCCCACAGTTTGCAACTGAAGGTTGTATGTATGCCACTTGATAATGAAGTTTAGACTTTAGGTCACATACACCCCTGCAGCAACAATGTCAGTCATTCATCATGTGAATGAAAAACTGCGTTTATTTCACTTTGCATTGTTATTTATTTATTTCACTTTGCGTTGTTTTTACTTCAACAATGTGGTCAGACTCCTCCTTGACTTGAGATGCAGCATCTCATTTTAGAGGGGGTTCAATACACTGATAAAACATTGCATGTACAGTACATGTACAATACAGATACACAACAATACAGATACATAATACACAGTACAGAGTCAGTATACATACATGTATACAGTCGATGCAGTTCCCTTGATCATCCTCTCCCACCCACACACCCGACCCCAGCCCTCAACTTTTTCAAATTTTAAGCAAAGAAATGGAGAATACAGCACAATAGTCAGAAAAAGTCAGAAATAAACAGTAATACGAGCTGTATATGGCATGAACAGGTGTTTCGAGATGTGAATAATACAAGCAAGGAAGTCCTGAAGCGGCCAAGAGAGGTATTACATACATATATAGGTAACAATAACAGACCTGAGAGATTGATTGATTGAAATATTTATTAACAGTTTGCAGAATTATAGTACTACATTTCAAGCACAAACTCAATACAAAGACTGTTAACTGTGAGTGGACGACCCAATTCAGCATTACACTTGTTTACAAGAGGGTCCACCTTGTTCAATTCATCAAAACATATAGAGACGTACAAATAGACACTTCTATATAGTCAAAGAACAGAACTGGAATTCATCATAAAGGAGGTAAAAGGGGAAAAGAAACATATACAGTGAGGGGGGAAAGGGGTGGGTGGTGTGTGGGGGGGGAAGATCTAACAGTTTATCTAACTCACTTGTGCTGTGTGCTTATGCGTAGAACCCCGGTGATCTTGGGTAAAGGACGAGGGACATCAAGCTGGTCACCAGACCAGGACACATGACAGTTGCAGAAATATTTGAGGTAGTTGTAGATTCCAGATGCAACGGCCACCCCGGTGCTTCCTGTGGCGACTATCTTGTCGTTCTTACCGGAGCGCAGCTCGCACATGTCCAGGCTGTCATTGGACATGGTTCTGTTGACAGAGACAATGAACTCTCGGTGTCTGTCCCCCAGCAGGCGCTTCACAAGTTCCACCACGGCTCTTCTCTGGGTCTTGTCGCTGGCTTGCGGTCTCAAGTGATCCAGAGTTTGAAACTTGCAATGAACCGAGACGATCAGAGCGAATAGAACCAATAAAGCGATGCTACAACCGCTCCGGACTGACATTTTGATCATACTTTCAAGCGAGTTGTTGTTCCCACTTCATGATATAAGTTTCATGCTCGATTGCTGCAGAACCACAGCAAAACCAAGTAAAACCAAGTAAAACCAGGAAGCGTTTGCTCAGCAATGCTCACTAAACAATCATTGGGCCAATCAAGAAGTAGCTTCGCCGACACATTCAAGACTTGGGCCAATCAGGCCAGAGAGTTTGTGTGAGACTTGTTTGCGTGAAATGAAATGAAATGAAATGAAATGAAATGAAATCTATATTTACCCAGGGTATCTGGGCTAAGCTCAAGAACTTGTTTCCAGCCAGGCCCTGCTCATAGAACACATTTCATCGTAGTGGTTGATGCCTTGTTCAAGGGCATTTCAGCGGTGGTAATTTTAACGTGTCGGACGGCTGGTTCGAACTGGGAACCTTCCGGTATCTAGACCGCGCCGCTATCCGTTCGGCCACCGCTGCCACTTATGATGTGCATATGATGCATGATGTACTGTAATGAATGAGGAAAGAAAGCTCAATGATCATCACGTGCATGATCCTGGATGATATTTTAGATCCTGTAATACGATACAATATTTTCATACGTACGTTATATAATGTGTATTTTGTGATCAGATGCTATTCTTGAGACTGTTTGTTGGTGGACTGACCAGCAAATCCGAGCCGCTCTGTCTCTGACCATTTGAATTAGTTGTCAGGCTCAGGGCCCGCGGTGTGAGTACCAGATGTGCCCATTTAGGACTGAGATTTCATTTCATTTCATTTATTTATTTCGAACATATTAAAACATAAAAGAACAGGCAATGGAAATAAAGGAAGAACTAGATTTAAAATAATAATAAAACAAGAAATAAAACAAGGGATATCTAATATCCTTATAGTTTATGTTCGAAAAAGGGATAGGAAGAAGTTTAGTTAAAAACTTATCGGGTCCTACCCCTTCTTTGTGTATCAAAAAAAATAATATAAAATAAATAGTCAAGCATATACTGTACAAGACAGTCAAGGGTCAAGGTTGACCCCTGAGGACATACATTTATACACTCACAAAAACGTGTGCGTACACACTGTACCCAGCTATTCTATCCTATATATATATTTATTAAATCTTTTTTAAACATTTTTTTAAACTTATTCCATGTTTCACATTGTTTCAATTCGTCTTTGCATTCCACAGGATAACCCCTTTCACTGAAACACGGCTGTGGTATTTTGCATTGGTCCTCACTAACGGCTGATTAAACATACATACCCCTCTCAGATCATTGGTCCTCACTAACGGCTGATTAAACATACATACCCCTCTCAGATCATTGGTCCTCACTAACGGCTGATTAAACATACATACCCCTCTCAGATCATTGGTCCTCACTAACGGCTGATTAAACATACATACCCCTCTCAGATCATAATGACTCTCTCTCTTCTGGAACAACCTCTGGATGTTGTTTGGTAATCATTTGTTTTGTGCTTTATACGTTATTTGGACTGTTTTCATGTCAACCAGATCTTTACATTTTAATGCTTTTAAATTGATAAAGAGTTGGTTTGTTGGTTCTCTGTAGGCAGTTTTATTTACAATTCGTATTGCTCTTTTTTGGAGGA
The DNA here is from genome assembly GCF_951216825.1 of Electrona antarctica. NCBI lineage: Eukaryota > Metazoa > Chordata > Actinopteri > Myctophiformes > Myctophidae > Electrona > Electrona antarctica. The sequence continues at coordinate 29,711,191 of NC_136805.1, forward strand.
TAAATATTGATTTAGTATTTGTTTTATATGTGTTTCCCCACACTTCCACACAGTATGTTATGTATGGCAATATAAAAGAATTGTATAACATATATAGTGAACTTTTATTTAAGAAATCTTTGACTTTATATAGTATTGCTATTGATTTGGCTATTTTAGTTTTTATATAATTTATATGAGGCTTCCAACATACTTTATTATCTATTATTACTCCAAGGAATTTGACTTCATCCACTTGTTCAATTTCCATTTTGTTTATTGTAAGTTTTTTATTTGTATTAGTTATACGATTTCCAAATATTATGTATTTTGTTTTACTTAAATTTAGTGTCAATTTATTAAATATATATATATATATATATATATATATATATAGTAAGACAACTATCATTCATGAAGGACGTCCTCCTTGGTCGAGCGAGCTGGCTGAGCGGCAGCAGAATCATGTTTCTTTATATTTGTGATCCTCTCATAATACATCCTCTACAACACACAAATACTGAGTCATCTGCCACCTTGGTTGATTTTTTTTTTTTTTTTTTAATATCCACCTCCTTGCTGATCCTTGAAAGACCAGAGCTGGATTTTTGTTGTGCCCACTTTAGTGTATGAAGTGCAATGGTGGGTGTTGTAGTATGGGTCATCTGTGATGAATTTCAGAGCAGAGTGGTAAATGTCTATACCACCCTTCTCTCATCATCCACCATGCAAACTTTTCAGCCACCTTGTTCTAATCTTATGAATGTCAATATCCATTTCTAATAAGGTGAGGTTTGAGAGTCTGGCCTCCTTCATGCAATCTAGATATTAGTTTGGACTGGAGCTGCATGGCTTTATGTAGGTGTGTCTGTCCGTTTAAGCATGGAATGTGATGTATGATGATGTATGATAAGAGCGGTGCTCTTATCTTTTTTTGTATGGCATAAAACTTGTCAGGAGGCATTTTTAGAATCGGCCCTTGAGACTGAAGCGATCAACCCCTGTGTACTGATTTAATCGTGTCTGTTGCTGCCAACCCCGGGACTGTTGGCCTGGGCAGGGTGTAGACAACCATGTAACTCATTTGATACACATACAAAGTATTCATTAATTGTCTCCACCAGGCCGAAGGCATGGGGAGAGAGTATGTTTTGCACTCCGTCCGTGTGTCCGTCCGTCCGTCCGTCCGTTACCAGCTAATCTCCGGCACCGTTAACCCGGTCGATGCCAAACTTTGCACACACACTCCCTGGATGCCAACGATGAACCTCTGCCCCACATTTTCCAGAACGGCCTGTTATAGCACCACCATGAGGCAGCTTTTCACATGTTTTACCTAAAACTGCACTGATCTGCGTGAAACGTTGCATGCACACTCCCTAGAGGCCAAGGACAAATCTTTGACCTGCATTTTCCGCATCTGCCTTTTATAGCGCCACCAGGAGGCCGACTTTTGTAAAACACATTTTTGATATTACTCCTCCAGATTCTGTCCAAAAATCTCACAAATCGTATGGTCATGTGCTCAAGTCGGATCTGTCCGATATTTCATATTCCAGCCTAATTGGCTATAATTGGCTTTCACAGTTTGCAAGATTGCCCCGTTTTGAACAAAAGCCTCAAATCATGAACGCAGCATGCAATTTACGTGAAATCTTTCACACATTTTCTTACTAGGCTGAGGAATATATCCCACCCTTTTCACATTGGCCTGTTATAGCGCCACCAACAGGTTGATTTTTGCAAAACACATTTTTGGAACAAAATGCCTCAAATCATCCAATTGGCGTCACCAGGCACTCTGCATTTCCTCAACAAAATGAAGAAAATTGTTGCAAAAAAACATGTTTATATTACTCCTAAACATTTTGCCAAACATCTCACACAGTCCTATCCTCCTGGTGGAGACATGTGCCCAGAAGGGCACTTTTTCTAGTTAGTGCCATATTATCAGCTGCATAGCTTTATTATGTGGCAGCCCCTCTTCTCAATTCTATAAAACACAAAAACATGAGACCATTAATGATTAAAAAAAAAATATATATATATAATATGTTTTTATTTGTTCAATCCCCCAAAACAGAAGCAAAGACTATAGGGTTCATACACATCCATATTCAAAAATAATTTAAATATACATAACTACTTCTGGCTTCCTCCTCGACTACAGACGGACAGACAGAAGAAAGCATTTATGAATTTAAAGCAGTTGAACAGCTGCAATGTAAAATGCAACTAATAAACAAAACACTTGTGGCATTATTATGTCTTTCTTCTAATTAATCAGCACGATTCATACGAGTACTACATTATTTTGAGTGTATTTCCAGTTGTATTTTTAAATGATGCAACCATAAAGACCACTGGTGAATAGCACAATTCGACTGAGCTACGAATAAAATACACAATGAATCTCTCTTTATGTTAGGCCATTGCTTAACCTTCCATCCAGTGTCTATGATCTGTAATGATTTGTAATGCAAACTGCATTACAATCATATAAATTATTAAAATCAACCAAGGTTGCAGTTGCTCTAGATCAGGGGTTCTCAACCCGTGGGTCGCGACCCCTCGGGGGGTCGCCAAATTATTTTAGGGGGTCCCCAAATTATTTTTTAAAAAAAAAGGTTTTTTTTTAAATTTTATTTTCACGATTTTTCAAAAATAGCAGACCTACAAGCTCGTAGCGCGCCACTCGGTGGCGCGCTATGAGCTTGTAGATCTGCTATTTTTCAATAGCTAAATTATAACATAATGATTAAAACACCAAAAGGGGTTCCCGCCCAAAATGGGTTAAGGTTATTGTAGCAGTCAATTTATATTGGGGGTCGGGAGGGGGCGGGGCGGGGGTCCCGAGACATTGCCAAAGCATTTCCGGGGGTCCCCGGCCAAAAACGTTGAGAACCCCTGCTCTAGATGCAGTAAAGCAACAGTCCAAGTATGTGAGAATGTATTTTTGGGAGAGCATGCGTGTGAGTATCCACATGCTCGTATACATTTACTCCAACAGCACTTTGGTCAATCTGGATTGTTTTAAATGGGCTCTATAAATAAAGCTTGATTTGATTTGATTTTTATACCTTTGCTTTAAGCAGCTGGTTAATCTATACTCGACTGTGTTCTATGAAAAAAAGTAGTATTTTCATTAAAAAAGTGTCAACGTATTTGTTTATGCATAACCATTTAATGGTGCACATCTGTTCATTTCCATACTGGCTAAACGGTAACCCCCCCCCCCCCCCCCCCCCCCCCCACCCCAAGCCCTTTGAACAGGCCTGGCAAGATGGGATCTTTTCGACAAATGGTTGGCAACCCAGTCTCCAGAGTCCATGTGGCGTTTGTTCATGGTGGCATTTGTGGAGGGTTTCAGAGGGAGATGTCTGAGGAGACATGAAGCTGTTGTCCTTGTTTGCTCCACTTGGAGCTGCGTCTGCCACCATCTGCCCTCCTGTAAGGCTGGTTCCTTAGATCTACAGAGCAGAAAGACTGTAAGGCTGGTTCCTTAGATCTACAGAACAGAAAGACTGTAAGGCTGGTTCCTTAGATCTACAGAGCAGAAAGACTGTAAGGCTGGTTCCTTAGATCTACAGAGCAGAAAGACTGTAAGGCTGGTTCCTTAGATCTACAGAACAGAAAGACTGTAAGGCTGGTTCCTTAGATCTACAGAACAGAAAGACTGTAAGGCTGGTTCCTTAGATCTACAGAGCAGAAAGACTGTAAGGCTGGTTCCTTAGATCTACAGAACAGAAAGACTGTAAGGCTGGTTCCTTAGATCTACAGAACAGAAAGACTGTAAGGCTGGTTCCTTAGATCTACAGAACAGAAAGACTGTAAGGCTGGTTCCTTAGATCTACAGAACAGAAAGACTGTAAGGCTGGTTCCTTAGATCTACAGAACAGAAAGACTGTAAGGCTTTACAGGAGAAGCACTGTTTATTGATTGTTGTTGATTGATTGTGTTCACAAACCATTAGAACCCAATAAATGTAAACAATGGAAAACAAAATTACAGGCTGTAATGACAAAGTGAAGTTATTTTCAGCGAGCACCATGCAAAGTAAAAATTAGCAACGATCAAGAGAGATAGTGAGCAAAAGGAAATGTACAGTAGACCTACGTGTTAACAAAGGAACTAGGAGAGGCTGTCGTCACTCAAGCCAGCATCACAGAAAAGACGTGAGGAACGCTTGCCAGAGCGAGCCGTGAAGGGCACACACTTAAGAGCTTGACGCCAGAGATAAACAGATACAGAGAGAGAGAGATTATGAGGGAAAAGCCGGCAGAAAGAAATTGGGGAAAGATTTACAAGAAAGTTTAGGAGTAAAGATCGAACTACAAATGAAAACGTATATAACAGAGACGTTAATGAAAAATCCATGGGGATTACCAGCAAAAAATTAGGAGGAAAACAGATGAAGGAAGGGAGAAGGGAGAAGCAGGATATTGGAGGATTAGTAGCATAAGCACGCAAGTTTGACAAAGGAACAGAGGAAGGGAATTAGGGATTGATTTGCAATGCCTTCCTAAACAGGGAAGGGAGGGGGGTGGTCTAGGCAGTGGAAACTCTTTTCTTAATTTTTATTGGCTTTCCATACGTTGTTTGGTCGTATTCCAGTTATTCATGTCGTAAAATTGGGGCGTTTCAAGGAATATTTAGTCAGTTTCAGCCGTGACATTTATCACATCATCAAAAATACTCTGGGATCAGCTGTTTACGATCACTTCATAAATGCTGTGTCAACGTGACCGTACACCAAAACCCATGCTCGAATTTAAGGCATAATTTACACTCCATTGATAAATGAGGGCCTAAGTCTTTGACTAATGACTGTGGAGGATGTTTTATTAGCATTACTGTGTGATGGGACCTTTCTAGTGACGGACAGTTTGACCTGTCCCTCTTTGCATGGTATGATACCTGTGATGATGTCCTCTATGGCTCCATCCTTGCCCTCCCTGACCAGCGGACTCATTTGTTTCCTCTTCAATTCTGCTATCAGATCCATCTGTGGGAGCCTTGGCATCGTGGAAGCCTGAGCGTTTTAAGGTCAGTGACAAGAGATCTTTCAGTGAACTGGACAGCGGTGTAATACTAACATCATCATGAGCTTTAAACATTTGCACCGTTTTTGCATAGAATACAGCTGAAGGTATTTTAAAGCTGTGTGTGGTGTGTTTGCAGGGTCAATTTACAGTATGTGCAGATGTAGGCAACAAGTCAAAGGAACGCAAACATCTCATCATTTCAGAAATATCTGAATGATGCAGACAAGTAAATGTAACCAGTTACCGGCTGGACCCGGTGGACCCTCTTGTAAACAAGTGTAATGCTTTATTGGGTCGTCCACTCACAGTTAACAGTCTTTGTATTGAGTTTGTGCAAACTGTTAATAAATATTTCAATCAATCAATCAATTACACTATCTTGTATGCTTCGTCTCCTTTCAGACATGTTTTGTTGCCAGAATGCGAGTGCAACCTTTCTATTTCTTAGTTTGTTTACAAACTTTGAAGTACTCAACTAGCTCTATTATTGTACACGTATGTAGCCCACACTGTACTGTATCCGAAGAGAAGCTAAGGTAATACCTTATTTCCTAAAGTTACTTCAGGCTTGGGCGGAGTGGATGGAGCTTCCCTGTTCAAGTGCTGTTTTTTCCTCTGTTCATTCTCCTGTTCAGCTTGCTGTCATAGAGGAAAATAATTTGTATTATTTATTTGTGACATACATACATTAATAAGTACTGTGACAGCATTACTTGGCATTGTACTTTATGTATGTCTAATGGTGTCTATGAAACTAGCAGCAGTTTGAAATTGACTTGATTGTTTTGGCAGCGAAATCTCTCATTTTAATTTGACTGTGTCAACCACCAAATCATTCAATTCATCAAGCAGTACATGTCATCTGACCTTATATGCCTTTATGAAGCGGGCAAAGACAGGGAAAAACATGGAGGGAGGCGTGGTTTTGGGGTTCTCTCCAAGATACTCCACTGCAGAGTCGTATGCATCCTGTAGGGAAGGCAAAAAGAGCAATCATACTTTCATGTCAGCATAGTGGGCAGCATACACAAATAATTATGTCTGCAGGAGATCATGTTTTCAATCCTCTGTGTGTGTGGTGTGTGTGTGTGTGTGTGTGTGTGTGTGTGTGTGTGTGTGTGTGTGTGTGTGTGTGTGTGACTGTGTGTGTGTCAATCTTGCATACAACTAAGTCGATCATCGTCAAATTTATCGTGCACGTCCAAGCTGAATAAATGGTCGGCAAGTGGTTAATTGAGTTCATTAGTGCGGGCGGCAGTGGCTCAGGAGGTAGAGCGGCCACTTGGGTTCAACTGCTGAGCAGGTTGGTGCCTTGCATAGTTTCTCCCACCGTTGGTGTGTGAATGCATGCGTGAATATAATGCACATTGTCAAGTGCTTTGAATAAAAGCGCTATAAAAATGTATGTAACACACTAATGCATTGCATTTAGCAATGCGCATGCATGAAATAAATCTATATACAATAGTTTAGTACATTTAGGTTCATTCTGTTTCCAAACAGCACTGCCTATAGGGCTGACCTGAGCAGTCTTGCCATCAGCCACTACAGATTCCAACAGTGCATTGTTGTCGGTTAGGAACCTTTGGAGTACGTGGTTGTCTTGCTCTATGGAGAACTCTTTCTGGGTGGCCTCCATGCCTCTCACCAGGGCATGCACATCCTGCAGAATGCTGTCCAAGGATACTATAGGGGGGAAGGATAGCAGCATGAGAAAGGGGTAATGTAAGCATAATTGGTCAAAGTGCATTTCGGAAGTGCTGAGATTCATCTTAAAATGAACATGAATATAAATTGTGTTCATGTACTATTACGTTTTCCCCTCTACCGATCTACAAGCTCACACTATGTCGCGGTGTGACTTGTTGTGAATAGAGGGATAGAGCTAAGATTCATTCAAGAATTAAACATAAGAACAACTGCAACCTGTTTGTTTTAGTCAATGAAGAATTCAATCAATCAAAACATGCTACAATGCTAGAATACCTAAATTATACAAATCGGATGGTAAGGGTCAGAGATGTCAGGTCTTCTTTGTAAAAAAGGAATTTATTCGTTAACCTGGTAAATACAGGTTATAGAAGAAGAAGATAGAGAAAAAGCTTAAATGCCAGGACCTAGGCCCTATTTTCGCCAGGGCTAAACCCCTTATCCCTAAACTTCTTTGCTTTTTTTAATATTTTGAAAAACATTTTTGAATAGTTCAAATAGCCGATCTACAAGCTCACAACGTGTTGATGTAGATCGGCTAGTTGAACAATGTTAATGCTTTTCAAAATAGTGAAAAAAAAGGAGAAAAAAAGGCAAAAAAGTTTAGAGATAAGGGGTTTCTTTTTCATGTCAAGGACCCCTAAAATGATATGTATTTTGCCGCGGACCCCCATCTATAAAATATAATAAGCAGAGGCCTCGTACCAAGAGCAGCCTTGTCCATGAAGTGTAGTTCTGCATAGAAGGACTGGATCTGGGGGTACTTCTCCTGGATGATGCCCACAATGAAGTGCAGCAGGGTCTGCTTGCGGTCTGTCGATTTGGTGTCCAACAGCTGGACAGAGGAGAGACAACAGCAATGATGTGGTTGTATAAATAACATTAAATAAGGCAAGACATATATAATACACCACTATAAGAATAGGTACAAGAGGGTACATTATTTTACATTTAACTGAGGACAGACACGTGCAAGTGCCTGAAGTGGCTTTGGAAATTCTGAATGTTAGACAAATTACATTATTATTTTCATAATTAATACAAAATACTGGGGGCTTTAATTTGTCATTATGTTTTCTCTTACCAAGTCTAGACTCTGCAACCTGAAGCCATAGGCTGCCCCTCGCTTGCTGCTGTTCATGTAGTTTCCAAATGCCAAGATGATCTGTGGCACATCAGAATCAGTCACAATTCTTGTCAAGGACACAACATGCAGTGCATGCTGGGATTTCTCAACTACAGTCGCTGTCAATTGGCAGCAACACATTTGTACAGAAAGTAACAAGATATAAGATACAGGGCATCATTCGTACTCTGCCTCACATACAGCAACCACTGGTGGGAACCACTGCTGTTGTCCTTTTAGCTTTGTACTGTTAGCAATCTTGTTAATTAAGTATTCAATCAATCAAATCAAAGCCAATGTTTACCTATACATCTGTGTTACTGTGTATAATGTATGGAGATATGATTTCACCTCTAAGACCTTCCTCAGCTTTCTGGATGATTTAATCGACATAGAGGCAGCAATGATGGCATCAAGTTGCTGTCAGGACAATGAAGAATATAGTTACTTGTTTGTTAAACAGTATGAATACAATCAGTACAAAAATGTGCATGGCATAGAATAGAACAGAATCTCTATTGTCCATCCATGTGAATGTGCCTTTGTCTTTACTATGAGTATGACAGAAGTACAAATTTAACGTATGGAATGTAATGGAAGGTACAAGAATACACATGGGGCCCTATCTTAGCCAATCTACATCGACACGTTGTGAGCTTGTAGATCAGCTATTTGAACTATTTCAAAATGTTTTAAAATAGTAAAAAATGGCAAATAAGTTTAGGCATAAGGGGTAAGGGGTGGCGCAAGATATGGACCACAGTCCATGTCTTCTACTGTAACGACAATATATCTGAACCTCCAGGTGCAAACATATGAACAAAAAAACAAGATTCCTGTCGGAAAGCCGCCTGATTCAGAAGTAAACCAGGTCTTTGAAGCCGTCTGCTGAAGCCCCGTGGGAACTCACAGGCTGAATTAGCTGAATAACGTCAGGGAAGTTGCCCATGAAAGTGAGAGTGCTGATGCGCTGGGACAGCCGTGGGATCTTCCCAAAGCACACCATGAAGTGGTCCTCCATGCTGAGCTCCTCTGGGGGCCGGCCCTCACTCTCGTAGCTGTGGATGAGCTTCAGCTCATACTCTGATGGGATGAAACGCTCCAACAGCTCCAGGAAGTCCAGGCTCAGAGCTTCCTGGTTGTATCTAGTATACAGAGGGGCAAAGGGGCACAGTGTAGGGGCCATTATGGCTGTACTGTATCTACAGTAGCATAATGGAGAGCAACAAAACAATACAATCAAATGTAATCAAACAAACAAAAGATGTCATCAAATTATAGGATGTTTAAAGGCAGCCAGGATGCACCCTGAGATAAGGCACGTGTTGATCAGTGTTTTGATGAATTGAACAAGGTGGACCCTCTTGTAAACAAGTGTAATGCTTTATTGGGTCTTTGTATTGAGTCTGGAATTCTGCAAACTGTTAATAAATACTTCAATCAATCAATCAATCAATCAATCAATCAAAATCAATCAATACAATTGGGCCAAGTGAACAAAAAACTTCTTTGAGAAGACGGGAGGAGATGTAATCTGTGCATGGGGCAGTTTGTAGACTGCACGTCAGAGAGTGAGGGGGAGGGTTACTGGCTGAAACTGATCAAAGACAGCAGGAGGGCATGGAGAAGATGTGCGATCTGGAACAGTAAATGTATACGCTGACCTCAGATCAGTGATTGTATCAATGAAAAACCTTCAAAGGTGTAAGGGTCAATACTGGTTGTATCTAGAATATGGTGGGTAACAGGTCTCAGTGTAGGGGCCATTTTGTGACCTGAAGATCACAATTTCTTTTGAATTTGAATTCCCGGTCCCACGATTATACAAAATAGAATGTAATAGTTGTTTATTGTCCACAACCCTAACTCTTGAGTGGGAACTGGTTTATTATGTGTATGCATTGTTTAAGAACTTGCCCTTTTACACATTTTCAATCAAATATAAAACACATGTAGAATGAAAATCAGAGAAAACAGGCAAGTACATACGTCTCTATGGCAGTGCAAATATCAGAGGCAGCCATTCCTGCTTTGCGTAGTGTAATGGCCAGGTTTTTGGCCCGGTTGGGATCCAGTAGGGACACCTTACTGGGTGTCTTGTGGGCTGCCTTCATCTTGATAGTACCCAGTACCCCAGTAGGGGCTGTTTGGGCCTTGGTCTTGAACTGCTCTTCAAAGGAATCCATGTTTAGTTCCTGGCAGGGAAGAAATGACAAAAAGAATAAAAGGAAATGTCTTGTACATTTCGTAATATTAATTAAAGGAGCATTCAGTGATTTGGGTGATTTGGAAAACCACCCAGTCCGCCCCGGTAACAAAATGTGCACATGCACGCTCTACAGTGGGGGGAAGTGCAACAGGCCAACAGCATGTGCACCAAGGCCCGCCCCCACTCGATCATGATTGGAGGAAGGCCCCTCTCATCCTGATTGGATGAAGGCTTTGCCACCCGCCACCAAAACTGAAACTAGGGTTTTTTGACCCCAGGGGCTCACTGGGGACAGGGAGGATTTTCTTATATGGTCAGCACACTCTATAGTAGGGAGGATTATCCAGAAAAAAAGAAAAAATAAGTGATATTTGAATTAAGTCAAATCACTGAATATACCTTTAATATCCATCATTACATTGTGAAAATCTGTGTCTGTTTTTCTGTCTGTCTGTCCATAACTCAGGCACTTGGGTATGACAGGCGTGTGCAGTGCCAAGTGGGAATCGGTCAGACCGATGATTGTCCAGAACCCAAAAACTAGGGATGGTTTTATCCGTCTGTCCGCGGGCCTGTGGAGGATGCACTCAATCTTTGGGAGGGTGGAGGCAAAGGTTTCCCTGATTGGCCAACTCAACCCATCGGCTTCAGAGATTGGCAGAGCTTTGAGTCACAGGTCTGTCTGCAGGTCCATCTTTCTCCCATGTACTGTATGGTCATATACTGTACATCATCAACACCAGTATTCATTTTGACAGCAATTTGATTTAGTTTAGTCTTTTGAATAATTTTTTATTTAGGTTTAGTCATATTTTAGTCATCTGAAAGGTGTTAGTTTTAGTCGAATAAGTATCATATGATTTTAGTTGACATTTTAGTCTAGTTTTTCTTTGTTGACGAAATTGGCAATATATTTCGTCTTTCCCTACGTTTTAACAGCGGCAACTCTGGGCGATAAAAATCTCCTAGTGGGCGTTCCTGCTGTCCTTACCGTAGATTGAAATGTAAGGGTTTGAGAACCATTGACCTAGACATTCTAGAAGCAGTGACACAGTGAGCAGTACAGTGTTGCTTCCATGCTCTCACCTCCAGCACATGCTCATCATCCAGTTCATGGAAGATGGTCCCGGCCACCTGGTGGGGTTTCAGCGCCTGCCAGTTGAACAGTGGCATGCGGTATTTAGTCTGAATGGTCCTCTTCTTCCTGGGGCCTGAGAGAGAAGAACTCACCATCACACACTGAAACAACACGGTGCACTTTCATGTAGGACTGCAACTAACCATTACAGTATATTCACACTGGATTCATCAGATTATTCCATTAATCCACTCTATGCCATTGATTTTGATAATAAAATGACAGTGAAAGAAGGTAATGAAGTACAAAATGATGGTAAAGTTACAGTATCTGAACCCAATCAGACATCTTACAATTGCTTAAGCTCACCTATCAGTCAAAATACATAACTTTTCATCTTATAATAATACCATAAAGACCAACATTTAGATTTTGGTTAATTTTACATTATGCCTTTTCTAATGGTTGACTAAATATTTGATAATATTATTTCGCCCCTAGTTTTTTGATAAAATAAAGGAAATAGTTGAGGTGCTTCATAAATTCAATGCATGAGCAACAAAAACAGTCTCGGCTCCTTTAGCTCCTCACCCAAGTGTCCGCTGGGCGCACCTACTACCGGCAAGGGTGCACCACCTCCTGGGGCCAGCAGTGATGGTGGAGGTGGAGGAGGGGGTGGAGGGGGAGGGGGAGGTGGTCCCGTCGAGCCTGGGGGGAGCGGAGGAGGTGGTGGGGGAGGAGGTGGAGGAGGAGGAGGAGTTGATGGTCCTTCTACAGAAGCTTCTGGCGAGAGGGGATCTGTGGAGGTGGCATTCTCAGTACAGCTATCAACTGCATTATCTAGAGATGGGGGAGGGGGAAAAAGGTAAAAGAAAATGTTACTAAAATACACTTTTACACATTTGGTCTATGATAACATTTAAGAGTATCTGTTAATTCTGTGACCCGATCTGATCCAGAAATGAAAACAAACGAGTGCATACAATCTCCATTGGAGCCTTTTCAAAGTGTTTTCACAACATATACTGTAGCAGACGTGAACCAAGATATGCACGCACGCACGCACGGACGCACACCAATGCCAATTATCGCAGAAACTGAACAGAAGTTTGCCAATGCCTTAGCTCTTGGCTTGGGCATATAGTGCTTAGTCATTCAATCAGTTCAAGTTACTTTAGCTTCTAAGTAAAACTGGCATTCTAAATTAATTAGCCAAAGCGGCTTGTGGATTGGAAGTGCCATCTTTCATATTTTATTAGTTATTTTTTAATTGGCTGTTATGCGGTCTCACAACATATATATATATATACTGTATATATTAGGCATACGACCATACGTGTGTCTCTGTCCAGAATCACCTGTGTGTGGGACGAGTTGGATAATGGGGACCACTTGGATGTCCAGGCTTCCAGAGGGCCTGCGTTCCATTCGGACCAGACCCTGCTCCACCAAGCCTTGAACTTTGGCCTCCAGCTCTCTCAATGCTTGGGCTGAACGGTCCCTGTCCATCTCTCTCTCTCTCTCCCTCTCGCGCTCTATCTCTCTCTCTCGTTCCCGCTGCTGCAACACAGCTACTTGGGAGCAGGACTCTCGTAGACTCTCCTGCAACACAGACAACACAACAATATACCGTATATGATATGACAGTTATAACTTGGCTTAATCCATTTTGGGCGGGAACCCCTTTTGGTGTTAGCATTATGTTATGCTTTAGCTATTGAAAAATAGCAGATCTACAAGCTCATAGCGCGCCACCGAGTGGCGCGCTACGAGCTTGTAGGTCTGCTATTTTAGAAAAATCGAAGAACGACTGACATAGAAACATAGCTTTTTCAGAAAACTGTCAGGATGTAGAAGACATTTTTTAATCTGATCTCAGGTCAGAATGGGTTAATACACAGTATCATCAATGAATCAGAACAAGGATGTTCTCATGATCATTTTTCTACCCCTATATTTGACCTATGGTGAAAGTTACTGAACAAATTACAAGGTCAAGAGGAGGTCAATTATTAACACATTGTGTTACGTAACTTCTGAACTATTCATCTATTCACCACTGAATGATGAAGTAAGTAATAATGTTAATCACTTTACATCATTATTGTCATTTGGCACTCGATGGCCCAACTGCACTATATGCACACCTCTACTGTAGGCTGCCCATATCTGTGTCATAGGAAGGTCAGTGTGATGATGGCTGTACTGTACCTTCAATAGCTCCACGTCTTTGGTGGTCTGAATGAGTTTCTTCTCCAGTTCTGATACTTTTTCCACGGCCTCCCTTTCACTCTCCTGGAGTCTCATGTTGAGCTGCCAAGCACACACACACAATGGAAACCCAGTCTGGCTCATTGAACAACAGGGATTCACAGTTTATATACCTGCCCACAGCTACAACTAGGAATGTCACATGAGGGTCTGTTGATTGATTAGGTAAATTAGATCAATAAAGAACTGAAGAAACAATCACTACTGTCTTAGAACAGTAATAGGCAATTAGCATACAGTAGCTGAGCAAACAAAAGTAAAGTAAATTCTCTAGTTCTCACTAGAGATGACGTCCTAATGTTACTTAATAATGTAAAAAATACGTTATTATTAATAAAATAATAATAACCAATTGCCTATTGGAATTTGTAAAATAATTACACATTTTCTATCAATTGCACATCCAAAGCAAAGCAAAGCAAAGTTACTATATTTACCCAGGGTAACTGGACTAAGCATCAGATACTTGTTTACAGCCAGGCCCTGCTCATAGAACATTTCATGGTAGTGGTTCAATGCCTTGCTCAAGGGCACTTCAGCGGTGGTAATTTTAACGTGCCGGTCCGGGGATACGAACTGGCGACCTTCCGGTATCAAGACCGCTCCGCAAACCGTTCGGCCACCGCCTTGAATTAATGGAGATTTCTTTGTCACATTCCGAAGCCAATAATGTGATGACTTAAAAAGTTTAATGTTTAATGTTTAAGGGGGGCACGGTGGCAGTCGGTAGTGCTGTCGCCTCACAGCTAGAAGGTCCTGAGTTCGATTCCCGCTGGGGGTGCTGTAGGCGCTGGGGGCGTGCTCCCTCCTCAGTTGCCATACCCGAGGCGGGGTTGGCGAAAGGGCCTTTCTGTGTGGAGTTTGCATGTTCTCCCCGTGTCCCCTAGGGTAGGTACCCTCACAAAAATCATGCAGTAATCCTGGTCTCTAAACTACCTCCCCCTGGCCAGCCGGGGCGCCTGATGGAGGGGAAAGGCACTGGTCGGAATAACATGTTCCTTCCACACGCTACATCCGGCCGGGGAAACTCCCCCCTGTCAGGTGAAAAGAAGCAGCTTGGACTCCTCATGCATAGAAGGAAGAATGAGGAAGCGCAGTGCCCAGGATTACACTAGGTCAGTGGTTCCCAAACTGTGGTGCTCGAGCACCTTCTTAGGGGTGCGTGGCATGAAAAGGCTAATGGTGGTGCTATGGTTTTATTTTAAATATATTAACATGGCCCAGGCGGTGGCGTAACTGTCTGGGCACCCGACTGGTAATCCAGTCGCAGTGTGCCGCGGGTTCGACTCCCGAGCCCGACACGGCCTTTACTGCATGTCTTCCCCCATCTCTCTCCCGTTTCCTGTCAGCCTACTGTCTGTCCCTTCAAAAACCAATAAAAGGCGTAAGCCGCAAAAAAAATATCTTAAAAAAAAATATATATATATTAACATATGCCAACATATGGCAAGTATATGCAGAATATAGCCTATGCTGCATATACAGTATATGCCATATTCAGGTTCATATACAGTATGTACATACAGTAGGCCTACATGTGGATATACTGTATAGGAAATATGTCTCTATATAGCTTATGCAATTTTTTATTTCCATATGTGGGGGGGGGGGGGGGGGGGGTGCGTCAGCTATGTCAGGAGGTAACAGGGGTTTGAGAACCGCTGCATTAGATAATTAACACTGGGTGAAAAAATGGGTGCAAAATCGTGGGGGGAAAAAAGAGTTTATAACAGGTTTATAACAGGTCTATATAAAATAATCACTCAAAGTAATCGTGGTAAAAGTATGAAATCGTCCTATCGCCGAGCCTCAGTTCAATATATGAACCCATTAAATCCGGGGAAAGCGACTGTGTCCTCTTTTCATTGGTGTCAACACTCACTCACCTGTGCGTTGTGTTCCTGCAGCTCTTCCATGTGCTCCAGCAGAGTGTTCTTGGTCTCTGCATCCTCCAGCAGCATCCCGACGTCAAACAGGTTGTCCAAATAGGCCTGGATCTGCACCAGCAGTCGGTCGCTCTCGGTGAACCTTAACCTCTACACAGGGGCACAGCGGGAGGCCACAACATTTAACCGTCCACTCTCATACAGACAAGCAGAGTTGCCGTTTGGAGTTGCATCAATGAAGCTGTTAAAGAGCACAAATTCTGATTTATTTGTATTCCAATTTCCATAGATTCATAGGTTATTGTGAATCTGATGTATTTTTTTCACACTGTTGAGAAATAATTGAGTTAATCATTTCACTGCTGGCAATGTTGCTACCATATGTGTTATACAGTATATGTGCAGGTGACAAATAAAATAAGTAGACGTGATCTATAAGGCCTGGTTTACATGTATTGCTTGACAAATATATAAAAATAATATCTGCACTTTGACTTGTCACTAATAATTATGGGTGATGTCTTCTGAGTGTTCAGAATAACTTGCCTCAAGGTATTCATCCAGACCATGGCAGGTGAACTCATACTGAAGGTGGACTCTGAAGTTCATGTTTTCCACCGAATGGACCACAATGTTGATGAACTGCATGCACGCCGCCTGGTGGGCAAAGGTTGTAAGTACATACATACTGTACATACATGAAACAGCATTGAAGAATAGAAACCTCTTGTGGAAAGATTGTTTTTCTCTTACAGAGATCGCAAGCAAAAACACAGAAAACCTGTAATCATCAAATATATATAGACAATCTTCCATTAATGGCTACATGCATTTGTCTATAGTCTTTAAAACCTTACCAAACCTACAACAATAATTGATTAACAACAAAGATGATTGAATTTGGTTTGTAAATCAATATTTTCTCGATTATTCAATCATATATATCAATCTGTACTTTAAGATTGATTAAAATGCAAATATGCCTTTGACAGAAAATAACTACACATTATAGTGTGTTCTGTTGGGTTACCCATCTAAAGCAAGACACATACAGTACCATACTGAAATCAACTGAATCCAATGGCTTCCTCAAATACCTAACAAAGCATGGTATGCTTTGGAAATTGCTGTCTAATAGTAAGTCTCAATGAATGTATGGGTTGAATGAATGGACATGTCAGACCACAGCCACAGGTATGATTCTGTCAGTTGGATGTCTGGTTGGTTATCCTGTAGGCTACTCATCCCTGATCTATGTGTCATGACATTGAGCATGTCACTAGTGCGAGCCACGATCATTTTTAAAGTGGTACATCTGTGTACTGTATGTGCTGTTCAAAGTTATATGGTATATTGTACGACTTCAAATGACCGTGGCACTTACTGCCATTAATCAG
Organism: Electrona antarctica; assembly: GCF_951216825.1. Lineage (NCBI taxonomy): Eukaryota > Metazoa > Chordata > Actinopteri > Myctophiformes > Myctophidae > Electrona > Electrona antarctica. The sequence goes on from NC_136805.1 coordinate 29,727,892, forward strand.
AACCATACATTTTACATTTTAACACATTGTGAGTATCCAAACAAATGGTCTGGGACTAAAGTCTCCCTTTGGATCCGACATTAGACACTCAGTTATATATCTTCAATACATGTTCAGTCACAGTAACTTTACCATGAAGTCAATATTGTTGTCCTCGTTGCAGAAGTACTCCATGAGTTTTTCAAAGCGGCTCCTCTCTCCACACACCTGGGAAACGATGCAAAAGGTCACGATTAACATCAGAACTGAGCCATCTGTCGAAGTCCATCATATTCATCTTAAAGACATTTCTGCTTCATAAAATAGCATAGCAGAGTACAGAGAAAGGAACAAGAGGATGTACTGTACATAGGATGACATGCGAAACAGGCCATGATCCGAGCAGAATCAGCTATTGATAGAATCATCCTGTATCTATTTGGTGTTGAGTCAAAACAAGTCAATTTTATTTTTAAAACCACAATAAGATGCACGCACGCACGCACGCACGCACGCACGGACTCGCATGCACACATATTGATTGATTGATTGAAATATTTATTAACAGTTTGCAGAATTACAGTACATTTCAAGCACAAACTCAATACAAAGGCTGTTAACTGTGAGTGGACGACCCAATTAAGCATTACACTTGTTTACAATAGGGTCCACCATGTTCAATTCATCAAAACATTTAGAGACGTACAAATAGACACTTCTATATAGACAAAGAACAGAACAGGAATTCATCATAATGGAGGTAAAAAGGGAAAAGAAACATATACAGTGAGGGAAAAAGGGGGGGGGGGCGGTGGGGGGGATTCAGATTTTACGGGGGCCAGTTTCGAATTGCAGCCATCCGTAGGTGCCCTTTGAGAGCAGTTTTGAAGGAGTCAAGGGATTCGCATGTCTTAATGACTGTTGGTAGGGCGTTCCACATTTTGGTGGCATAGGAGCGAAAATAATTGTTTGTGCCGAATCTGGGTTGTACATGGTTCGTTGCACTCCCTCTGGTGTTGTGGGTGTGGACTTCATTAACATTAAGGAAGTATCTAGACAGGTACATGGGTATCTTGGTGGAGTATCGAATCTTGTGGACCAGACCCATTGCAAGATGCTGTACTCTGTCGTCGACCCTAAGCCATTCCAGTCTGTCAAAGTGGGCAGGGGTGAGGTGGGTTCGGGGGGTGAGGCCAAGTAGGAGTCCCTTAGCACCTACAATTACAATTTAGGCATTTAGCAGACACTCTTAATCCAGAGTGACTTACATTAAGCACCTACTGCAAATATCTCAGTCTTGTCTTTGTTCAGCCATAGAACGTGAGCACAGTTAACAAACTTATCATTTGATGGTCTGGATATGAGACTACTTCACTGTGTCCACATGGGGGCAGCATGTCACACTTAACCTGCCTCTCTCTCTCTCTCTCTTTCTATACACTCTAGTTTTTTTTACACAAACACTCAAAACTAGTCATATGTGGTGGATGGATATGAGACATGACAAGTCAGTCATAGCCTACTTCAGTTACAGCGAGCAGAATTCATTGGCCTCTGTGATCTACAAGTTTAGCATATTTCAGAGATAACCAGGAACGAATGGCACTTAAAGCTAGTGCTGCGTGTTATGTAAAGTACATACTGTATGACTTGTATTAGCTCAACAAAACCTCAGTCTTGGAGCATGCCGACAGCTGACTCATTATCAAATCAAAACTCATTATCAAATCAAAATTCAAAACTCATTATCAAATCAACAACCACACTGATGAGGGTGTATATCACTATCACGCCAGAGAAATTAAATACATTTAGTGTAGATATTCCAGATATTTGTATTAGATGTGGTAAAGACAAAGGTACACTTTTCCATTGTCTGTGGGCATGCCCAAGAGTGAAAGAATTCTGGGAAGAAGTAAGGAGGGAGATTCAGAAGATATTGTTGATAAATGTTGAGCTTGACCCGAAACTGTTTCTATTAGGTCTTTACCCACCTGGCCATAAGATACAGAGTAGCGAACAAAGTTTTTTAGATTTATGTTTAACTACAAGCCAAAAGGGCTATAGCTTTATCGTGGAAAAAGATAGGCAAACCATGTATTGCTCAGTGGTTTAGGGAGCTATCTATGTGCCTTCCTCTGGAAAAAAATCACTTATACTCTGAAGAATAAACAAAAGATGTTTGATAAAATATGGGGACGGTTTATCCAATATATTACGGTCAATGATTTATCTTATTTAATGGTAGAGACTGAAAATGTCTAACTGTATTCTCTGCAGTTGTTTGGTCTTGTGGCCATAAGGTCTATGTTGTTGTGCCCTTATTATACTGTATTTATATATGTATATAATGTATGTTTTTTTTTTAAGTAATTGTATTGTCTGATGTATTATGTATTGTTCTGTTGTATAAAAAAATAAAAATGCAATAAATATATTGTTTAAAAAAAAAATCAACAACCACATAATCAACATCCCCGGTTTGATTCCAACTGGAGACCTGTACTGTACTGTACTGTACTGTACTGTACTGTACTGTACTGTACTGTACTGTACTGTACTGTACTGTACGTAATTCCCCCTCTCAGTTTCCTGTCTTTCTACCTATCCTATCTAAAACTGCATAAAAAAGGTCTTTACAAAAGCTCATTCTTAGTACTGTACAACAACGTGTTTGTGTGTATGTATGTGTGTGTATGTATGTGTATGTATGTGTATGCGTGCGTGCGTGCGTGCGTGTGTATGTATATGTATATGTATATGTATATGTATATGTGCGTGCGTGCGTGCGTGCGTGCGTGCGTGCGTGCGTGCGTGCGTGCGTGCGTGCGTGCGTGCGTGCGTGCGTGCGCGCACACACACATGACAGACGCACACACACACATGAGAGAGAAATTTGACTCAAATTGTGACAACACACGCCTCCAGTCTGAACCATCAGTCTGTGCTGCACCACCCCCTCGCCCACTCATGTCCTCTAAATAATGCACCATTCCAGGCCACCCGCCCCGCGGAGCCCAAAACAATGCCCACGCTCTGGTGCCAAGGGTCACACGAGCCAGCCCTTGGCACAATGCCTGTCCACCTCTACTTACTTTACTCCTCCGCCATGTGCTCTCTGTTTATCTCTCCATCTCCACCTCCTCTCTCACCCACACACACATTGCCGCCGTCACTGTACCAACACAAGTGCCACTTGCTGTGTTACTGGAGCTGCCTGCCATCTCGGTAACCGATAGCCCTCTTGTCAACCTGGCACTGACCAGCCTCACCAGATGAGTTGGTGGATTGAAAATGACAGGTTCTGACATTGCGGTTGAAATCAATCTGTCAACCCATTCAGGCCTGACGTCGAAATTAAAAAATCATGACAATTTTCGGAAAGATTTGAGGCACATTTTAACGATTTTTCAAAAATAGCAGACCTACAAGTTCATAGCGCGCCACTCGGTGGCGCGCTATGAGCTTGTAGATCTGCTATTTTTCAATAGCTAAATTACAACATAATGTTTAAAACACCAAAAGGGGTTCCCACCCAAAATGGGTTAATATATTCAGCTCAACGAGCACAGATTCTCATGTTATTTACCATCACAATGATCAGGTAAATGTTTGTTGTGCTTTGGGGGAACAGCATTTGAATTTTCATTTTAACCATGCAAATAAGCCTCCAGAACAGAATACACAGAAGATGTGTGGTGCAATAGCTTCAAATGTGACTCTACTTACTCTACAGTAAGTGAAACGCCATCACATACAGTAGTTAACCATGTCAATTATTAACTGCATTTATCGTTTTCTTGAAAAGTGTGGACAGGTGCAGTCACTTGTGGATGTAAATATTTCAGAACCTCGTGTATATCATTGAGATGATGCCTATCGCTGACTGTGTCATATTACAGGCCCTTGAAAAGAAGTGAATGTACCCACAACTGCTGCCGAGTGAGCCTTACTAAGACCAGCCAGCGTATATCGAAAACGTAAGTTACATTACAAATACATTTTCCCAGGTGGGTTGCCAATTTCGGCCAATCAGGAGTATCCTGTATCCTGCATGAGTTCTCTATCCTGATTGGATAACATTGGTATCCTGACCTGAAAATGCATTTTCTGAGAGAAATAAAACTAAATTCTAAATCTTCAGTGGCCAATTGATGTAAGTTAACTCTGCGCCCTGTTCACAGTGACCTACCAACACCAGATACTGCTAAGGGGCCTGTTGCAGGGTAGGGTCCTAGCATCCTCCACCATTGCTAATAATAGCCTATCCTATAGGTTGATGCTGGACTCCGTTCTGTCTTGCTTGTTGTAACCACAAGAGGTGATCTGCTGGCAACAGTTGCTGCCTTTTCAGACAGCGGAGAGAGAAGGTCAAGGAAAGGCCGCATTCAACTCAACAAGTGTTTCACATATCAATGTCTCATCACTCCATTTAGGCCGTTTGTGAAACAGCTGGGCTTGACAGCTGATATGAGTGTGGGGGGTATGAGAGTGAGCCTAACCTGCTTTTAGCATAAATCTACCCTATGTTTAGTTAGGGATAACTAAAGAAAATACGAGAGAAGATATTTGTGATATCATTCATTATAAGTAATAACTTTTGCTCAACTACAATACAGGGTTTTCATTGTCAAAACTTTGACAATGAAATCATACAAATGTAAAGCAAAGTAGAACTGTAGTGGAGGCTACAGTAGCTGGCCAAGATATACTGTAAGTCCAAATACTGTCAATGCCGTGCCATGCTTAACTGGTTCAGTCCACCCGACGTGCCCACAATCCAATCGACGGGTTGCAATGACGTGTGTACACGTCCTAGCGCATCTTCAATGATATCAAACGAGAGAAGAATATTCTGAATTTTTTCCTTTTTTTATGTTTGAGTTGGACTCCAAGGCCACCGTACGCTTCGCTCTTTGTAGCAAAAAAATATCTCATTTTATTTTCCGGAACAGAAGGGGGGGGGGCTTTACAGAGTAAAAGCGGCCATGTCTTCCCGGCACCCCAGAGTTTCTATTTTGAAGGAATCCCGGCGCTGGTTGTGTCAAACAGGTCTCAAAATCTCACTTTTAGCTCATAAGCACACAAACAAAGCATTCTGCCATTAAGAAAACAATGACATTGTGACATTGTCTACTATTTTCGCAGAATAGGGATGGTCATACCAGTAAGACGCCCTGAGGACGAGAAGCGACCTCGCCCATCACGCATCAGCCTGGGTGACAGCAGACATGCGGGGGGAGCGCTGGCGCTTTGGCATGGGGGGTCAGATCAACATATGGAATGAATTCTGTACTGGCCATATATGGAGCGTGCCTTGAGTGTATAGGGTTTGATGAGGTCAGGTCAGCTCTAAGGGTGGCAGCGGGGGCAGTGTCTTGCAATTAGGGATGATTAAAAATGTCGGATTCAGAAAAGAAAAGAGATCTTGGGAGGACCATCTGACCTCTTTGAAGTTGTCGAATGCGGAGAGGATGATGTCGTGGCCTCCTCTCACTAGACAAACAGCAGCTAGCAGCTCCAGCACCAGAGCCTTGGTCCTGGGGAGGTAGGAACATTGTTTACACGTTAGTTTGTACAGAGTTATCGTCGCTGTCAGGTGGAAACCTTGTATAGAGCATATATTGTGTCCGCTACAACATACAAGTCTTACCGAGCACACCACAAGCCTTACCGAGGGTTCCCATTGTTGAGGCTAAGAGTGATCTCGTTGACACAGCAGGGGTGGGTCATCACCAAGTTGAAGCCAGACTTCAGAGTGCGCGCACACACACACACACACACACACACACACACACACACACACACACACACATTATGGGAAGGTCGCTATCATTATTATTACACATGTCTGAGGAAGAGATTTGTGCTCAAAACGTCACCGATTTTTTTGGTTTGGTGCAATAAAGCATCTGTTGCATTGGAGCCCTCAGTGTGCAAGCATTTGTTTATTCTTCTCTAGGGCATACGGGCAACAAAGGTTTAAAGACCCTATTCTGTGCATAGAGAGGCTTAATCATTGGTGGGAGGAACCTGGTACCTGGTAGTTCATGATGGCACGTAAGCACATGATGCAGAGGTGAACATCATCTCGCTGGCTGGCAACACGTGACGACCTCTGGGCTTTCCTGTGGTGGAGAGCTCAGAGTTCAATTCCTTCCATTATCACTGCTGTGTCTCTCACTACATAGCTAGCTATAGTTGACACCTTTACAAACACATTGGTGAAGAAAAATCTTGGTAAGAAATGTATTCCCAGATTTGACATTATTCTGATAATATTCCCTGACTAGATGGGAAATAACAAGGTATGAGAACAAGAGAAAGAGTTGAAGAGCTGATTGACAGATGGGTGAAAGGCCTTCGCTGAGGGCGATGACTGAGACATCATCACAATCACACTGCAGTAAGGAGGCATCAGTGACAGTGTGTCCTCAACCAAATGGAACCGCCCAATCGTGTCTGTCAAATTGAGCATTGCGGACATTTCTGACATTCATACACTCATACGTTCAAACCTCACGTGGATGCAAGATTCACGTTGCCAACCTGGAGGTCCCCTGATAACAAACAACTACTGTACATAGTAATTATCCCGACAAGAATGTAGTAGTTCCAGATGAGAAAGATTAGACATTGTCGACTGGAAATACTGTAAGCTACATGAACTGATGTGTTTGAATACTTGGAAAAGGTGTATATATATTTATTTATTTTATTTTTAAGTTAAATAACAAAGGGGTAGACGTAATAAGCTTAGTCTTAGATCATTTTACACATTGTACTGAATTTTAACCACTCAAAGAGATTATAGCATACAGTGCACAACAAAGTCATACGTGAGCTATTTTTGTTTATTTTGAATGTAAAATAAACAAAAATAGTAAATATATGTAAATATAAACTATACAACACCAAAATCCCAGATAGATGAGGTTTTCATGTGACTAAATGAATTGTAAACCTGGTGAAGGATATCTCTATACGACTGACATTTTAATTTCATTGGAACGCCATGAGAGAACTATAGGAATGTCAATGTAGTTATTTGCTTAGCAGCTGAATGCATTCCTCTCCCTCTTTAAGAATAGTACAATTCTGAAGATTATGAGGAGAGGGCACTGTTGCTTTATCCCTTTGTCCATTGTATTGTCTTCACTGTTGTATAATGAATCTGTGATATAGTAGTTTATGACACAAACAATGACAATATATTGTGGATTATCATATTAAAAGAACATTTAATTTAATTCACGCGCGCGCACACACACACACACACACACACACACACACACACACACACACACACACACACACACACACACACACACACACACACACACACACACACACACACACACAGAGATATGATCACTTATTTCTGTAAATACATGGACCTCAGAAGAATGATTTTAAATCTAGATTGCTGTGCATGAATTTGAAATTCAAAATTCATAAGTGATTTAAAAAGTCCTGATGAAGGCTGGCGAGAAAAAAAAGAAAAGAGTCAAAATATCTGAATGGAACTCCCCCAAAAACGTGTAATGTAATAGTGTCTCTGAAGCAATCTCCCGAATTTGTATAGAAACTAACTTTGAGACTAACGTACTGTGTGTGTGTGCGCAACTGTGCGTGCATGCATATTAATCCAGTAGTGTGTTAATCTGTATTGCATCTTTATTGCACACATCGATATGTACCCAATGCCCATGTCATAACCCCAAGCGGACAAACAGGGGCCCCTCAGAGACGGTGTACGTCTGTGTCTGTGTCTGTGTGTGTGTGTGTGTGTGTGTGTGTGTGTGTGTGTGCGTGTGCGTGTGCGTGTGCGCATGTGTGTGTGTGTGTGAACAAGCAAGTGTTTGCATGTGTGTACTGTAAATGTTTCTGCATAAATAGCATGAGAGTATGAGCAAGCTGCCAATGCACACACTCAGCATGCTGTACATGCATTTGTCTGCCCTGCTTTATGTAAATACGGTGAAAATGACAACCAGTCACAGTGACCCTGGGATTCAACTCAACACATGAAAGACAACACACACAGTGCACACATCTCACCAGAATCATTGGTGGACAAAGTACTGAACCCCTGGCAGTATGGTACTTGACTATATTTGATAGTTATATCAAATCTAGTGAAAATAGCAGATCATAAAGCTCATGATGATGCATTGTGAGCTTGTACTGTACATCACCACATTTGAAATAGGTCTGAGTCAATAGTACAATATTTGTCTTTGAAATGTACGTAGTTAAGTACAGACACCCAACACATTTACTTGAGTCAATGTACTTTGTTACTGTCCACTACTGAATGTAACACATGACAGCCAACAGGCACAGCGCACAACACTGGGATTCTTACCTGGCCGTGAAGCCTTTGCCAGATCTGGAGGCACTGTGGGTAGGCGAGTTGCTGGCACTCCTGCTCAAGTCTTCCAGTGATCTCTCTACAGGTTTACCTTTATCTGTGGGCACAGCACCATTGTCCAAACTGTCCATGTCATACCTGCAGTGAAGAGAAAGATCATGACAAGAAAAGTCAGCATTTACACTGCATGAACTGTCACGGAGCTTCATTTTCAGTTGACCGGCAATTAAAAGACCATCGTCTGAGCTCAACACATTTCAGGCATTTTGGCAGGCTAGCTCTCCGTAAACCACTCTTAAGCAGGCTGGGTCAGAGGTCAGTCGGAATGGCCTATTGTCAGTATCGTCCTTAGAACGAGGGTGGGTGTCGTCCTCTGGAAGATGGATCGCTGCGGTTGAGCACAACACCAGCTCATTCTGCAGTAAGCTCATGGGGCTTACTGCAGAACTTACTTTCCGAAGCCATGCTACTCACACACCACGCTCGGCAAGACCTACGCTGTAGACGCTATCATTGTTTGGGGGCGGTAGTTGCGGGATTTTGGCGGAAGTACCGTTCAAGGAAATGACGTTGATGCTTTACAAGTCAGTTTACAGTCTCTGTGAATGAAACAAGTGTTGTGATTGGTCGGAAAAATACCGTATAAATATCGGGAAATACATCTGACGGATGTTCCGGACAGACACTTCCGCTGATAGCGTCTCTGCCTTAGGTTGTGACCAGGCTTTTCTCTTCACAGAAGAGTAAGGCTGGGGCCGAGGCTACCCATACACTGAGTTGGTGGTGCCCGGGATTGGACCCAGAAACCTGGTGGTGTGCTCTGCCTGACTGAGCTAATACGGAGCAGGGAAGGGTTTTAAGTCATGTTGTTCATCTGCTAAAATCTTCTGGTATAGTGCTCTCTGTAAGTGAAATTAAATCTGCTACTTGTAGTTTGGAGAAATGTTTTCAACTGTCGTTAAAATAAGAACATATGGAACTCACATGACAGCACACTGAGCGAAAGATAGGTAATCCACAAGAACATCCAGACCTCGGTTCTCCTCACTTAGGAACTCTTGGGCCCAGCTGTGAGAGGAAAATACAGATAAAGATGATAAAACTACAGTTATTGTACAGCAAAGGCAAACGTTTTTTTCCCTTGGCCTCTAGGGAGTGCGCATACAACGTTTTACAGAGATCGGTGCTGTTATGGGTAAAAACACCAATCGGTATGTTATAATGCCACCATGAGGCTGATAGTGGGAATGTGTGTGCAAAATTTCACAGAAATCACACACTGTGTTCATGATTTGAGGCATTTTGTTCAAAACGGAGCACTCCTGCAAACTTTGGAAGCCAATCCTAGCCAATCAGGATGGAATCTGAAAGACCTGTTTCGTTTAATGACTATAAAGATACCTCCTGGTGGCACTATAACAGGCCCATGTGAATCATTGGGGGCACTTGGGGTTCTGGTCTGGCATCCAGGGAGTGTGTGCGCACAGTTTCGCTGCGATCAAGCAGCGGTGCCCGAGATTAGCTGTTCACAGACGGACACTCTCACACACAGACACGCACCCACACGGACGGACGGAAGGACGGACAGAAGGACGGACGGAGACAAAAAGGATTATGAGAGAGGCTAGAGAAGGTCCTCACCCAATGTGATTCGTCCTCAGAGAGATCTCCAGTTCTCTCAGGTCCTGGGTGGATTCCTGCACACGCCTCTTAAACTGACAACACAAACAAACAAGATCGTAAAACAGAGCAATATTTTTAATTATTATTTTTCAAAACACAGAGCTGACTGCGGAATGTCTACCCAGGAGACAGGCAGCTATGTCGGACATGGTGTATTACCTAGTTTCCCTAAATGACGATGAAAGATAGCATGCTCCAACACGATTTATAATTGAAATATGAATGTGATATACTTGTTTGGCTCAACAAAGACCCTGACCTGAATGTCAGACTATTGAGTAATGAGCAGTGTACCGCACCTTCTTGCTGACCCCTCCATGGTCCAGATAACTTTTCAACTTGTCCAGGTAGGCAGAGGGGGGATTCTTCACTTGGAACCGTTCCTGCATGCAGAAGTGCACACGCACGCACACAGACAACACCCAAACACATACCTTTAATTATGATCGAATACATGGTCTCAGAGGGCCAGAGGCTCTGCCGCAGAGCCCAGCTGGGACTTTTACACAGACACACGTAATGGCACTTATCCACACACAATTCATTTTAACTAGCATCCACAGAGACACATTCTTTTCAAGTACATCCGAACCCATGATGTCACTCATTTAACTGGACCACGTTTTTTGATGACCTCACGGAAAGATTAGCATCACCATTCAAGTACGACGTTATACGATGTATCATGTGTCACTCTCCCACCAAGACATTATGGGCCTCACCACAGTTGCCACAGCAACCTGCAATATTGATGGGCTTGTGTGAGTGTGTGTGTACGCATGTGTGTGTGTGTGTGAGAGAGAGAGAGTGCGTGCATACATGCGCGCGCAAGCGTGTGTGCGTGTGTGTGTGTGTGTGTGTGTGTGTGTGTGTGTGTGTGTGTGTGTGAGCATGGTGAGGTATAGCCACAATGCTGTGTTAGTATGTCAACTGTAGTTTTCACTGGTCTTCTGTTACATTGTAGGTCATTACCTTTTGATCCACAAAGTACTGTATGTGGGTTTCAGGCTTCAGCACATCAACCACTGCATGTTCTGCAGTGGTTCTACAACCTTTTCATGTCAACCTCCAAGTTATTATGTGTTTGGCTGCAGACCCTCATCTGAAAATATTTGCTGCAACATTTCGTACAACATTTTGTAAAATATTACAAAACTTTGCCAACCTTTTTGGAAATAGTAGATGTACAAGCTCACAACACATCGCATCGCGTTGTGAGCTTTTGGTCGACTATTTTCAAATAAGCCATTGTACAGTGTATAGGGTTAAAGTGGTTAAACTAAAATGTAACTTGTGCTATGCTCAAGAACCCCTGGGGGTCCCCGGACCCCACATTTAGAACAACACTGTATGTAACTGAGTTATACTTGGTTGCATGTGTGAGCTTGTATCAGCAATTTCCTCTTTGTGCAACACCGGCAAGCAAGTATAAATACAAAAGGTTACATTATTATACAGTACTGTACATACTACTGTACTATACAGTACAGTACACCATCCAAGAGACGAAGATGTCATGTCTGGGGCATCCACTTCTTCTCTTCAGTAACCCGACAGAGCTTCATGGTGGCAGATGCTGGTACACGTGGCCAGCTGTTGATCTGGGATGGATGGAAAACACCTTTCACAGTATTAGGAAAACCCACCTGATCACAGACCAGGTCCCATTTCTTCTCACTGTCGTAATGACTGAGGATCTTTACTTTGTCTGGAGGCAGATTCATAGTGTTCTGAAACGGGGAGAGAGAGAGGGGGGGGGTGAGTTAAGCAGTAGAATATATAGCTATAGTAGCTATATGATAAATCTCTGTCCATTCATTTCAAGGCTGCTCAACAGCGCCACTTGAAGGTAAGGTCAGCCAGGTGTAGCAGTGGGGCCAAACGCAATCCGAGGTCAAGGTGGCACGGGTCTGCAATCACCACCCCAACCCCGATGATGCGTTTCGCCTCCCGTGCCGGAAAACAACGGCGCCCCGTTCCGTTTTTCACATTTGTACCGTTTTCTCACATGTACATTTTGCCATACGTACTGTAGTATTCCTGGTTTTCTTTAGTGTTAATCAGCAGCATCATGGTCTCTGGCTGTGTAGTATGAACTGTACAGAGAGGGATGTGCAGTGACGTGTTATTCCAGAAGTAGGCGTGGTCTAGGTGTGCTCCTTCAAAATGGGTTGTTTCTTGAATGAGTTGAGTAAAGCCTAGTTGCTGAAGAGATTGTGAAATGTGATTGTTGCAGTTTGGAAAAACAGTGTGTGCGTGTGTGTGCGTGCGTGCGTGCGTGCGTGCGTGCGTGCGTGCGTGCGTGCGTGCGTGCGTACTGGATATAGACAGACACTGCTGTGCTGACATAGACAAACACACACGGTGTCCATTTCTGAGAGAGAACACTATTATTTGACAGCAACAATGACAACACAGAGCCTCTGAACGGTGTACTGGCTCTCTTCATGACTTCAAGGAAATCTTATACAATAGTTTCGAGCGCTTGACATGTACATCAGTAATACATACTGCACACTACTGCTGACCTAAGGTCTCTTTGCGAGTTCTGCTGATACTTGCCATGTTGCCATGCGTTACCTGAAACCCTGGACAGACCGGAGAACACAATAAAGATACAAACAAACACACTCATCCCCCAACAATGTCGCTGGTCACTCTGTCATTAAAGAGCTTCTCTCAATAATGCATGGCGCGGCCGTCGATGATTTCATTAGGTGCCAGTCAAGGCAGACAGTGGCTCTGTGACACAGTGGAGATGCATTCTGGTGGCATTACAGGCCATTAGAGCAGACACAGATGGCTACTGTTGGTCTGGTTGCCATAACATGAGCATTTCTCAGAAGAAGGCTTAGGTACACACTAGGCTAGAACTAACTAACATTTTGGGCCCTGGTTCCTTGGGAGTAATTAAGGAATATGATCTATAAACTGGGGCCCGTGAGTCAGCACTAATGGTATTTAATGTTAATTGTTTGAAACAGCAGTGCACTGCTTGTAAGCAGTGTATTCAATTGTTTCAGATTTAAATCATTGTTACCTCGTCAAATCAATACCCTTCTTTTATCTAATGTTTTGGAAAGTGGAAGGTGATTAATTATAGGCTTAAAACAAGCTTGTGTCTCAACTAATCAATGCTAAGCTTGTGTCTCAACTAATCAATGCTCACAATCCTGGCACAAAGCCAGTCTCAATGCAATGGCTTCATGTCCAGAGCTTGACCTAGGTTGTTCAACTTGTTTGTCATTCATTTTCACTGTACACACACACACACACACACACACGCTTCTGCTTCTCTCTCTCTCTCTCTCTCTCTCTCTCTCTCTCTCTCTCTCTCAAGCAGAAATGTCCTTATAAATTGACACATTCTAAATACAGTGTAATAACTTCCACATGGATAATAATACCCACAGCTCTGTTCCTTGCCATCCCGCGCAAACCCAAATGACATCTGTATCGACGCTAAGCCATTAACACCTAAAGCAGTCGATGTATCAGACTGCATAATAGTGTCATTGTACCATAATAACCATGTAACCATGCTCCTGTCACACCGGGGCTCCACCGGGCGCGTCAGCGGCGCGTGTCCGTCACCGTCAGGGAATGTTCCCTGACGGACGGCAACGCGTCCGGTGGAGCCCCGGCGTCACCCAGGTGCATACCACTGCATGATTTCTAGACAGGAACAGTAACTGAAACCTCAGCCCAACCCTTTGCCATGTCATTATGTAAACACAACATGCAAGGCCTTTACCTCTGAAATGGGGGTTATTTGCATGGGAAATGCCTTGAATTGCCCCTAGCTGCTTAAGTAGCAATTGAAAGCTTAGAACGAAAGGTGCTCGTCGTCACCCAGACATTGGCTGAGACGCACGCACGCACAAACACTCTCACTCTCACTCTCACACACACACACACACACACACACACACACACACACACACACACACACACACACACACACACACACACACACACACACACACACACACACACACACACACACACACACACACACACACACACACACACACACACACACACACACACACACCAGTTGTACCAATTATAACTCATACACATCCTTGCCAGTATCATGAAACTAGCCTAGTCGACAGGAGACTCCCACTCAAGAACAAAACATAGATATCTCTCCGATTTGCTTCCTCGTTCCTCCTTCCTCCTTCTTGCCTCATCCTCCTCTCTCCATCACTTTATCCCCCTCCTCCTCCATCATACCCCCCGCTGCTGTCTAAGTTACTGTAACAGAGTACAGATGTCCTGGCTCGCAGCAGATGCCACAAGGTCAGTCAAAGTGTGGAGTCATCAATGCTTGGTGAGTCGTTGCAGGCTTCAGGGCCGGCTGCTTTTACTGGTGATTTACGTAAGCTTTTAGCTTTCAGAGCCTCCCCAAGGAGCTCACGGAAAAATCTTGCATTCCATAATTTAGCCGTGATAATCTGTGAATTTGAGTCTTGTTGGATGATATTGACAGGTTAGTTAAACACGTTAAATGCCCAGGGGTATTAAGGACTATTAAATCAGAGCGCCCATCGATTTACAGCAATGGAACACATTTAGCGACAGAACACATTTAGCGACGCACCAGGCATTATCCCGGATGTAGCTGAAGTAGCTTGATGTAGCCAAAACACTCCCAAGGCGATCGACAACAACGGGAGGTATGTATTCATTCTAACGCGACTAGCGACGGGACCGCGATGGCCCGTACACATAATCTTTGCTTAGAATTGGACGGAATGATTTAGATCAAGAGTTATTCACATATTAAGATTTTTGATCCGATCTGCTAAAATGGGGGGGAACATTTTCGATGACGTCCCAACCGGAAATAACATTGAATGTTGCGCAACAGACGCTCCCAGCCTGTGGAGCGATGCGATCGGTTTTGATATCAATAAACCTCCGTCCTTTTATTAATCTCCGTCCTGGGCGACGAGCGTTACTAATTGATAGGACGGAGAACTCCGTTCTTGCCGCTCGGGGTGTTAATTATGATGAATAGACAGTATACTGTAGGACCAGTGTACGGTAGGTTATAAGACAAAGACCTCCTTTACCAAAGATACTATTATTTACCCATTAGGCGAAGCAGAATTAACACAATGTACCATCTTAGCATGCACATGCACCCATCTAAAGGCTAACACATTAGAATGGATGGCTGAAGGAGCCAACATTGTTTCAGATCATTCCAACTAAAGCCTCAGTTATACATAGTTTCCGGCGGATGTCGCTCACCAAAAATAGCCAATCTACAAGCTCACAATATGCTGCACTGTGACCATGTGTGTCTGTGTGACACAATATGCTGCACTGTGACCATGTGTGTCTGTGTGACATATTGTGTCCCCCCCATATCTACTGCATTATCTAACCCTTTACTGTTTAACTAACTTTAATGTTCTTCAATGACTGTAGTATTATCAGCTCCATGCTGAATAACGGGACTAACAGTGGCTAACACGTGACGTAGCAAATCAATGGCTTTGATAAATCAGCCTTGATAAATGATGCTGGTGAATCAATAGGCACTGGTTAGAATAGAAACAGCTGACTGGACCATCTTGCAACAGAGGATAAACCAGATCTGTTTACAGTGAATACTGCTGTGTTACAAAGAGCTGGTTTATTAAGGACAATTTGTTTTAAGTTGATCCGTTTGTTATATTAGTTGTCTGTTCATTCAGTGCTCTGTTGCACTTGCGTAGTGCATAGTTTATGATGTATTAGTAAAATGTTCCACTGTATGAGTTGAAGTAACACTACGGATGTCACTCTTTATCAGTGGTGGAAACTAACTAAGAACATTGTACTTATGTAAAAGTTTGAGATATTTCTGCTATACTTGAGTATTTCCAATTTCCAATACTTTTACTTCTACTCCACTAGTCTGAGGCAAATATTGTACTTTTAGTCTTTTACTCCACTACATTTATTTGAACACTTTAGTTACTAGTTACTATTAATATTACAAAACATACAGTAACCACTTTAGCCCTAATACATTACAGCCATTTCAAAATAGCCAAACTCACAATGTGTCGTGATGCGGCGCAAAAATCAGCCATTTTCAAAATATTTTTTATAAATTTGAAAACTTTAAATGGGACATTCTGCATAGTGAGTACTTTCTACTTTTGGTACTTTAAGTACATTTTGATTGCAATACTTTTGTACTTTTACTAAAGTAGATTGGGAATTCCAGACTTTTACTTGTAACGGGGTAGTTCGACATTGCATTATTGATACTTTTACAATGAACTTTTACAAAAACACGTTTTGCTCTTTATAATCCTCCGATATCCCAGGTTCATTCTACCAGGCACAGAGTTCGTTATTCTGAGTTATGAGGATTTTTTCCAAATGGAAGTTGAAGTTTGATGGTTGCTGCTGATCAGTATCAAATGCTATGTACAGACGTCACTGTGAGGAAAAGGTACCATTGAAAAAAAGATTTGGCCACTTTTGCAATCAAGTGCCAGCTTTTGTTAGCACTAAGAAATCTCTGATACAGTATAAGCTGGTGAAAGGAATACAGCATGCACTAATTCCTACAGTAATTAGATCATATCGATTTAACCTCTCACACTAATGTGGACGGACGGACGGACGCATGCACACACACACACACGCACGCACGCACGCACGCACACGCGCACACACGCACGCAAGCACGCATGCACACACACACACACACACACACACACACACACACACACACACACACACACACACACACACACGCACACACATACACACACACACACACACACACACACATACACACACACACAGCCTTTGACTGTACTGTACAATTATTACACCTAGAACTGGTAGAACCAAAGGTGAAAAGTAATTAAAACTGTGATATGGTAATTATTTAACTGAATAAAAAGTTGAATAAATAAAGGCAGCATGACAAGACACTAACTACTGTAGCATATCTTCAGTGATTGGAGAGTCTCAGTATAGTGTAGTAGTGTACATTCTAACAATGACAACGTGACCAACACCACGCCAGACATCTCTGCGTTTCCTAATCGCAGCTAGTAGACTCCAGTAGAGCCTACTGGCTACTGACTCCATTGCATTGTTTTGATAAGTAACCTACTTAGGGGTGTTCCTCCACTAAAGTTGGTATTTTGGTTAACTGTCTAAATCCCTAAAACACCTCTGTTACCCATTATATTATGCATAGGTGTGGTTTGGGCGTTACAATAATTAAACCAATCACCAGTCCACGTGCCAGTGCCTTTAAGAGATCCCATATCCGTTGCCCGTTATGCCCAGTTCTATATTGCTTCATAGCCTTACGGTCTATAGCCCATGGAAGAGTGATGTGCTGCTGCCTTGAAGTCTCACTTGTGATGCACCCTGCTCCGAAAAGGAAAGTTCGGTAAAATCGGATTAAACTCCATTTGCTGATGAACTAAACGAGCAAATGGAATCACGCACGCCACACAATGCCTGGCACAAAACTTCTTTGACTATACAATTATATAAACACAATGGACACAAGGAAGTGGCAGGCATGCACTCACTTCTGCTGATTATAGGAACATTACAAAGAGATGCAATAGGAGAATAAGGAGAGATGAAGAAGCCTACTCAACAGACATCTCCATTGCAGCCACACCGCTCTGCCAAAGTAATTTGGCTGCTGGCATACGGCTTACGGGTGCTTTTAAACTCCACTATCGCTTTCCCAAATGTGTGTGACCAAAATAGCAATTTAGGGGAAAGCGTGCCAGCACGCCCATGACCACACCTCTAGGAGCAAATACCAACGCTGGACCAAAATATCATTAAGGGACAGAGCAAGCTCCTATATTCATAGTTTTCGGGCAGTGGTTGACTTGCGGGCCGCGTCGCGGCTAAAGGCGGCGACAAAAATGGAGCCCATAGACTGATTACTGTTACTTGACAATATTGATAAAATGTGAAATGCTATCACCCAAAATATCAGTACCACATGTGAATGTGACAAATGGGTGTGCAGCTATGAACTACAAAGGATGGTAGAATTACGTCTGGCAGGCAAAGGACAATCCAGTGTAGCACTAGCACTCTGCTGCACCATTTCAACATCCACATATTTTCATTCCTTTCATTGATGTCCACTGGCCTACGCACCTGTGCATATGCCTGATTTATAGGTGTGCGAAAGCTTTTTCCTACAACATCCACATAATAAATCCAAAATAGAACTTAACCCATTAAAACCGGGAAAGCATCTGTGTCATTTTAGATGTCTTTGGCTATTCAAAAATAGCAGATACATATAGCAGATATTTTTGAAAATTCGTAAAAGACTTAGAAAATCTTTAAAGCATTTTTAAGTCAAATAATTTCTTCTGGGGATCTGGCGGCCAAATACATATAATCTATAATAATAAAGTTTTGAGAACCACTCGTGCTCCTCCTATAAATAAAGTACTGTATATTCCGAGGCATCGTCTTACACATTGTGACCGATTAAATAACCCCTTATCCCTAAACTTCTTTGCCTTTTTTTACTATTTTGCAAAACATTTTTGAATAGTTAAAATGGCCAGTCTACAAGCTCACAACGTGTCAATGTAGATTGGCTAGTTGAACTATTCAAAAATGTTTTTCAAAATAGTACAAAAAGGCAAAGAAGTTTAGGTATAAGGGGTTTAGCGATGACGAAAATGGAGCCCGAATTCATCTGCTAAACTTCACCTTCATCATACAACAAATAGCGGATCAATTAGCTCACAACTTGTCACAATGAAGAGTCTACTAATGTCGCTATTCAAATGCAGATACAACACACATACATATCAAGGTACTTGCCAAAATAAGCATTCACAGCCATAAAACATCCTTGTGTCTCTGCAACTATGCCAAAAAGCTACACAAAAGTTCAGCCATTAATATAATGTCATCCGTGAAAAGTTAAAACTACTGTATACACCTTGTCCCCTTACTTCCTGATTTTAGACACCACCCTCTTTGTCCATTTGGATTTATAGAAAAAATAGCCTGTGTGACTTCAGAATCAGGTTGATGTAATGATGGCCATATAGACGATAGCTTCTATTAGTTTGGAATGCCAGTGCTAGCTCACTGGATCACTGGAACACTGACACAATGATAATCATCAACAATTAAATGAAATGCACATCAACAGTGTGAGTGTTTCCCTTTACGCTGAGATGCGTCTTTTCCAGGCATGGTTTACTTTAGGCCAGGGGTGGGCAACTGGCGGCCTGGGGGCCGCATTCACTTAATGTGGCCCCTCAGGTTAATGTCAGAATACTGATATAATATTGGTTTCAGCTGTTACAATTCCACAACATGCAAACATGACCCGCTTTAATTACTTCAGTCTAAATTAGTAGCTCAATGCTCAACACACACTTAAATTAAAAAAAGCAAAACAATTATTCAAGATTTCAATTCGAATATAGGAAAAATGGCAGATCTACAAGCTCAAAACGCGTCGCAGCGCGACGCGTTTTGAGCTTGTAGATCGGCTATTTTTATGGCCCTAGGGAGTGAGTGTGGAAATATAATGGCCCTCTCCATCGTCAAAGTTGCCCACCCCTGCTTTAGGCGCATACCAATCTATAATCCAAAGTGCCATTCCATTCTATCCCAATACAAGCAGACAATACCAGCAAGACAATGCTTCCGTCGAGTCATGAGGGCTGAATGGTTCATTGATGGAGTAACTATACATTCACTGTGGGTACTGTGTGTGCTGTGTCCAACATGATGAGGATGTTAGTCCCATGTTTGATGCCGAAACTCAATGCCGCGCTGTACTGAAAGCAAATTCTACCACAGCGTTGACAGTGTGGTCATTCAAGTATTTGAATCGGACTAATTCATCATCTGCCATGACCTTCTCAACCACCAGGCCTCAACAGAACATATACATTCAATGATTCTAGAGCAGTATGCATCCTGCCCTTTTCACCCCACCTTTCTCATACCAGAACTGGTCTAATCTCACACTTAGCCTTTCTGACCTCCGTGTGACAACGGTTTTATACAACCAATATTCAGTCTTCCCATTCTGCCAGCTATGGTGTCAACGGCATCTCTTGGCACTCCCATCCAACTGGACTTGAAACCTGGAATACAATTATGTTCCTACACAGTAACAAATTAAACGAGCTAGACAAAGGTTAAAGGGCAGATTCAATTGATTGTAATCTAAATTATATTGTGAGGAGGACATGTGAAACTCTGATACACTTCTCTCGCTTTGCCCTCCAAGTTGATGGAAAAACAGGTATATTAAACAATGCATTTGATGCGCCTCACTATAAGATCACTGGATTCGGGTTTAAAACCAGCAAAGTCACTCGTTGTCAAATCAATGACCTGGCCAGAAACTTCGAGAGGTTGCGGACCTAACTGCAGAAAAGTGTTTTTTTGTTGTTTTTTTTTTTACATACGGACACAATCTGAATTGAAATCGTATATTCGGTAGCCCACAATAACTCACAACACCACACTATGAAAGCAGGTGCCAAATGAGACAAATAGATTCTCTCAATAAATAAAGCATGTATTAGCCTCATTGCATATCATCATCCCATCGGCCCTACAGAGGTGCATACATACAGTATGTACAGTAGCAGCCAACTGGTTTGTATGCAGGTTGAGTAGCATCTCCCCGTGGCTCACAGGAGATTTGCTATGCAGAGTCAGCAGAAGATGTGCAGAGGATGGGAGGAGATGATCTGTGTTTGGTTCAATGCCATGGCATGGTGATATAAGAGAGGATATGCTGCATATTGGTTTTGAGTATGGGAATGGAGATTCAGTTTTCTGGGCAGGGAGACAATGGCCAGGAGCTATACGTCAAAGACTCTTAAAATCTTCCTCTCCTGTCAGGGCAGGCTCAACCCATTTGAATAGGCCATTAGAACTGACATGTTACAAAATGAGTATCACTATAATTAGTATCACTATGCATTGCACAGTCATCTAGGCTAAATGTTGATTTAGCTCGTAATGCTGCAGGGTAGAAGTTCATTTAAATTTTCACTTGCTGCTTGCGAGCACAGGGCACGCACGCACGCACACAATTCCATTTTTGGATGTGCTACCTTTTTGGATTTTTTTAAATTCCTACTTTTTTATGTATACTGGAGTTAGGGTCTAGCACGCCACAGAAAACCATTGCTGATGCGCATCCTGACAAGCAGCAGAACTGTGTACCACCCTCAGTTGCAGAGCATTACAGACTACAGAGGGCAGCCCAGCACCTCGTTGGAGGTGAGCTTGCGTCCCTCTACAGTAGGACATACAGTAACAGTATGCACCAAGCGTTGCATTGGCAGAGGCAAAACAGATTATTAAGGACGCTAAACTACCCCAGCCACAATCTGTTCACACTGCCGCCTGGCGAGGCAGGCGATACCGATTAGTATCAAATGGCACACAAACAGTCTAGCTAAGGGACAGTTTCCACAGCCGTAGGCGTAGCAGGCACTGAGCCCTAGCTGCCACACTTCTGCCACACGTCTACCCAATGTACCCATATCTGTATGTCCTTCTTTTTCTAGCTTCTCCATGCACTATTTTGCACCCACAGGTACACTGATCTGTTCTCTCCGCCCTTACATTGATATACCTCCCTTTTTCCTTAGTACTGCACACCCTGTAATAAAAAGGCTGTGGGTATGAACAATAGAAAAGTTGAGAATAAAACTAGGAATTTTTTTATGTTACTGATGAGACTTGAGAGTTGTGTGACCGCATATCAAACATAGTGAGCACAGCCGCAAACATACTGTCAACACTCAAGCATGAGCTCAACACGACAGTCATCCAGGACCATATGCTGAAACAGAGGACAAGTGTGCAGGGACGGCGGTAACGAGAAAATCAAGTTAGGGTCGAGGAATGCCAATGCCAACCCAGGGCCCGTCCTGAATTCTGTCATCGTAGAATTTTTGTTGACGGCAGGAGCAGAATGAGGAAGACTATAGCTGAACTTTGTAAATGTATCCGCGGAGATACATTTGTTCATACATTTGTTTTTCTGAAAAACATTACTCGCATGGCAATTGATATACAGCTCTGCATATACTAGCTCCGTAGTAAAAAACACATTCTCTTGACTATGGGATGCACCGAAAGGGAAATTCTTGGCCGAAACCGAATATGATTAATATTTTTATATTAATCAATATCTTTTTTTTATCTTTTTTCCTACCATTGCTGTCATGGCCGTACCTAAAAGCTACCTGATTTATGGCAAAATAAATGGTTATGGCAAAACTTTACTTAAATAATAATCACTATTATGGGTCCATAAAACATTTATTCAGCTCTTTTGAATGCATCAATTGCATATACTATTCGGTGATACATTTTCTGCCTATTAGGGCCGAAACCGAATAGGCCGAAAATGCATTTTTAGCCATTTTCTGCCGAATATTTACTGCGGCCGAATATTCGGTGCATCACTACTCTTGACTAATGACCATGTCCAGTGAAACAGTTAGAGGTTAAAGGCCTTGCTCAAGGGTAATTCAACAGCAGTTGCTGAGGGAAGGGAAGATATGACTCGTCATACCTACATTTCCCAAAGCCTCCTTGGAGTTTTATATTGGTGGCCAACTCGTCATACAAGCTGCACTTCTCCAATGTTTATTTTATTTGATTTATTTATGCTTTTGCCACCTCAACAAACTTTTCCAGAAGTCAGAAAATACCTTCAATTATTTACATTTATGCACAACAAGCCTGCACTGTGTATTCAAATCAAACCAGTATAAGCCTTAGCATAAAGGTTTTATGTATCTTTCCACAGTGTACAGTGTACCTGGCTATGCGATGAGCCTATCCTGAGGACCAAGACCAACACATTATCTAACACATACTGCATTCTTTGTCTGTGTCAGTAGTTTGTCATAGATTCATTTGTCAAGACTTGGTATGGTTTGGTATCTCTCCTTTGGTGGATGTTTGTGAAAGTCTAGTCTCTCGAGACATACTGTTGTTCTTTGTCATTTCAAGGAAAAGAGGGCTCTGTTGTTCCTTTATCTTTTGACGATGGGTTCTCAGATTGGTGAAAGTCTAACACTTGAATTATACTATACCTGCCTTAGGAGTCCCACATTGACACTGGCACAAGACTAATTATAAATCAGGCAAAAGTGTGGGCTGACTTGCTCCACTCTGTGTTGTGAGCTTAGAGTATATGATGATTTGGGCTGCGTGAAGGGCTTTGTGAATGTGCGTACATGACTCATGTCATGTACTGTATACACAGTACATATTGTATATGTATACAAAATATGCACATGCATGAATCATTCTGTGCCACCCGCACAGAATGCTTGCTTAATGTGTGTTTTATTTGTGTGTGTGTGTGTGTGTGTGTGTGTGTGTGTGTGTGTGTGTGTGTGTGTGTGTGTGTGTGTGTGTGTGTGTGTGTGTGTGTGTGTGTGTGTGTGTGTGTGTGTGTGTGTGTGTGTGTGTGTGTGTGTGTGTGTAAAAACGTAACTCACCAGCACGGCACTGAAACGTTCCTCCAGCTCCTGTTCTTGGGGCATGGGGAGCTTGGGCCCCACAGACTGTTTCTGGGGTACCATGGAGCCCTCCTTCCCGAGAGTCACCTCAGGGCCTCCTGCTGCGTTCCCCATGGCGGTCTCCTCGATGGACCCTACTAGTGATCCACAAGTACTCCCACACAGCACCCAAAAGCTGCACTGTAAATCCACGCTTAGTGTAAGACACTTCTAGAAACCTTGCGGTGCCTCTGTAATCCAACAAAGTATGTCTACTTATGTGAACTGAAAGGCAAGGGTCTATGTGGTGCTGACCTGTGCTGTGTGGCTATTTCCATGACCACAGGCCGTGGACCTTCAGGCTAAGGTTGTGCAATATCTGTTTTAGGTCTTGGTGCTGTATAAACCCTAGACCTAGAGAGACTGGGATGTTTAGGTCATAAGTCATAAGAAGCAGAGTGACAGACAGAATGACAGCTGAACACAGGTTAAGAGAAAAAAGAGCTTGGGTTGTAAAAAAAAGAAAAAAGAAACTTCTGAGACAGAGAGAAAATAGAAGGAATACAAAACAAAAACATTGACAACAGGTAATGCTTGTTCCAAGTTTCCCAGCACACTAGAGGAGAAAACTCTGAGACAGTGTCGCCTAGTCCCACAGCTGCAGTGGCCATAGGTGAAGAGACTTGTGCCGGCTTGCAGGTAATCTATGGAAGTCCTCCCCCTGCTGAAACGTAGGTTGGATGCTGGGAGTCACTGGTCCTTTGGCTGCCATTGCCAGAGCACGAGAAACACAACAGAAGAGTAATGTTGGCGTATATCCAGTGATGAGCTTCTCTCTGTGTATCCAAAACAGAAACAGAGAGAAGTGGCAGCGGCAGCATTAGTTCTACCAGCAGCTTGTGTTGAACAGATCTGAACAGGGGGAGATGGGTGCTCTCTGGGTCCTAATGCTGCCATGTACATGTACTGTATACACAACCTGTTCAACTGCTGCTAGAGAAGAGGGCAGTGGTTCTGCAGCACAATCTCCCTTGGCCAACAGGGATTCCCCTTCGGTTGCAGCAGATGTTTGACTTCCCCTGCTGCAGGAGACCTGTGGGTTCAAATCCATGTAGTTACTGTACAGATAAGGAGAGAAAAGAGAGATGGCGCCTAAGGAAGAATCCTTTAATTCCCACTAAACTACAATAATTGTTTGCATATTACAGACATAGACCAAAGGGAATAAAACACCCGGAGCATCTTGGACAATGAAATGATACCTTTTTATTTACAAGGTGCAAAGTATACAGGATCACTAAAACTATTAACAGACTATGATTTAACTATAAAATGAAAATTCCTACCACTGATAAGTGAAGATATAACCTTTCTTTCCACTGTAATTAAAACCATGTATATTTCACCTTTTGAGGCTTAATGACATCAGACTCGTTCTGTTCATTTTCAGTAGGCGCTTCTAAATTAAGTAAACCAAAATCTTCAGGCTGGAGTTTCAAATAACTATAATTAAAAAACAGACACCATCCTGCAACTTGTACAGCCAGATCACGCTGTGCCAAAGTCCCTTTATTTCCAAATAAGCTCATTGCTTCTCCATAACAACCCACACAACACCTCACACTGTCCTCATAATGAGGTGAGCTTATGCACGGAGGCTGAGAACCGGATCATACCCCTAATCAGAGTCATAGGTTGTCTGGTACACATGGATGACAGACAGCCTTGTTTGGAGTCAGTGGTGGAAAGTAAATAAAGTCAATTTACTCAACTACTAGACCTATAGCATATTTTTTTACCCATCTCAGAGGCAAATATTTTTTACTCCACTATTTGACAGCTTTAGTTACGAGTTACTTTGCAGATTTGGAATATTATTAGCCTACAAAACATACATTAACCACTTACAGTAAGGCTATTTTACCTGATCTGCAAGCTCACAATGCATTGTGAGCTTGCAGATCTGCAATTGTTTTGAAAAGGTTTTTGAACAATTTGAGTAGGCCTACTTCTACGTTTGTACTGTATATTTTGATGCCAATACTTTGTACTTTTACTTTTACATTACTCATACTAGCAAGCCAATATATAGAAACAGAATGAACAGGGTGTTACTGGAAGGTGTATTACCTCAGCTGGTCAATAAATAATGAGTGTTATGTTGATACCCGAGGTCGTCTGGACACACCTGGTCAGCAGCACAAAGACATGACATTAAAATGCACGCTACCCAGTAATGTAGCACACATCTTTAGTGAGGTAACTTTGGTCAACAGCGAGTTTGCTTAAACATAATCCTATTCGTCTGTCTGTGCCTGTGTCCATTCATGCAGTTACTGTACGTAACTGCATGAATGGACACAGGCACTCTATAATTTAAGTTAATTTACATATGGAAATTAAGAAGTTCACTAGAATTTGTCATTTGACAACTGCATAGGCTCCGCTTCAGCAGCAGACACTGATCAAAACTATTCTACAGACATAGCCAATATGGTTCTTAATCACAGTCATGTTTCGGTTCACCCGAGCTTCTACAGACTCAGAGTACAGACAGTAAGTACTAGGACTGTCTAGGAGATGCTATAAACTTACCCACTTTCACTCATCATTCCTACTAAGCGAGTTGTGTCAGTCTTGTGACACGTGTGTCGTCGTGTGTGTCGACCCTTTTGCGACCTCCCGTACATGGGGCCTGAATATCACTCACATCACATTTAAGTTCATGATGAAACTAATGCTAATTTGGAGTCAACTACTAATTATTGTGATATTATGTTAACTTATATAACTGTGATTATAATAATCATTATTATAGACTGACAGACTTTTGTTGTTCATTGGATAGGCTACCAACCGTTTTGAATGCTAATGTGATTACAGTATTCTGCATTAGTAGTGTGCCATCTAGTGGTCAGAGGTGTTATAGTACCAGTAACATAACATTGCAAACTAAACCACCACCAGAAAAAGGACAACTGTGTGTGTGTGTGTGTGTGTGTGTGTGTGTGTGTGTGTGTGTGTGTGTGCACTATATTTTCAAACCTTTAATGATAGGTGTATTATGGGAACACCTTATTTGACACATCCAGAGTTATGTTGATAATAATGTGATTGTGAACAATGGAGAGAATCAGACCCACATTGAGTTATTTTGCATGTTTCCCCCATCAAAGTATATGTAATGCCCGGGATTCAAACTCAGGTCTCCCGCGTGAAAATCCAATATCTTAACCACTAGACCAAAAATGAAACAGTATTTATTTAAATGGGAGACTGTAGATAAAAACAGCATTAAACAGCAATAACTATACAAACATTGAACATGAAAAAGTTAATATTTGCAACAAATAGTCGATTAATTATTTGATCTATAGCCTACTGTACATCAATTTTACATCTTCAGCACAAATGATTATATCTAACCTTATATCTAACCCTTATGCTGAGCTGTTGAGTACATTCTCCACATGTGCAATTTATCTTCAGCATTTAACCCTTTCTAATTATCAGGAGCAGTAGGCAACTACAGCACCCATGGAGAATTAGGCCTCTTGCTCAACGAGTCATGACAGTTCGACACTAAGCAAAGAGGAGCCAGGGTTTGAACCAGGAATCCTCTGGTTCCCAAATGACTGCTCTACCTCCTGAGCCACTTTTGGATGTTGTTGTGGAACCATACGCAGACTACAACTCTCTTCTCGCCGCCCCAGAGGTAGTCCACACGGGCAGCTGGCATTGTGGAAAAACTTAAGGACGTCATTGCGGAATCGTACGCCAACTAAGGCATACAGGATGGGATTGAGGCAGCAGCGGGTGTAGGCTAAGGTGCAGGTCACATACTCCCACACGGGGCCACAGAAGTGGCCGGCCATCTTGCGTGCCAGCACCACGGTGTAGGGCAGCTGGAAGACCAGGAATACCAACACCAGCAACATCATCAACTGTACGCTATGACAGTGCTTCGAGCCACGGCCATGTCCCTTGCAGAGGACTAGACCAATCACGGAGTAGCATATGATCATAACTAAGAAGCACAGGCTGAAGACAATGATGAGGGCTCCATAGGTGGCAACTTTGATCCATCGTGGCCATTGTGACCCGCCATTTTGATACATTGTGTCCCACATTTTGAATCCACAATATGCATCAGTCCCTGAACCTGACACACCAGAGAACAGGATCTCAGGCAGACTGAGGATCAGGGCGGTCAGCCACACCCCCAAACAGACATGTTTGCCAGCCGTTAGCATCTGGTTACGGAGCCTAACTGCCTTCTGGGCCCGCGTTACCACCACATAGCGGTCAATGCCAATGCAAGCTAGCAGCAGCAGCCCACTGTACGTGTTGATGGCGTAACAGGCGCGTGTAGCCTTGCAGAGAGGATCGGTGAAGATCCAGCCCAGGTGAGTGTCGATGGCTTGGAGTGGGAGCGTGAGGAGCAGCAGGAGGTCGGCCAGCGCCAGGTGGAAGCGGAACACATCGGTCATTGAGCGAACTGAGAGACGGCGGTAGAGCGTGAACGTGGCGATCACCAGGGAGTTTCCCACCACACCCAGCGGGAAGGCCAGGAACAAGGTGCACGACTGGAAGGCCTTGATGGCCAGCTCATACTCGCCGGCTTCACACCACTCAGTCAGAGTGGAGTTGAAGAGCAAAGAGAAGTTGTCATAATCATCAGTTGTATTGTCATAGTAGTCATATCCATCATTTTGGGGGGTGACATTCATAGCTGGTGAGAAAATATAGGAAGAATAATCAGTTATCACCAAGGGAGTTGAAGTTACAGCAAACTTTAATGGACAACATTTCAACATAATACAATTCTATTCAGTTCAATGTTGTTGACAAACCAGTAGAGAATCTCTACAAAGACTCCTCAACCCAATTTCTACAAGTTCAGAATCTGGGGACCTGATGTAACCTCACACAATCTCATTGGACAACCACCCTCTTAGATCCTGACCCACTTCAGGTGACATAGCAGCAACAATGAAACTCTGGTCAGGCTACTACTTGGCCCCACTCCCCGAAACCACCTCACCCTTGCCCATTTTGATAGGCTGGAATGGCTTAGATTCAAGATTCAAGATTGCTTTATTTGTCATTCTTTCCAACTGCAGCAGCAGAAAAAAACGAAATTACGTTTCTCCTAGTTAACTCACTCTGTGCCACAGGACGCCTTATGACGCCTCCCCCTTATAGTCTGAGTCCACCCCCACACCCCATTTTTCCCCATACTGTACTTGTTTTCCCCTGTTTTTACTTTGTTTATATGATCACGATTTCCTGTTTTTATTGTACTGTATATTTGTACACCTCTAAATGTTCTGATGAATTGAAAATGGTGGACCCTGTTGTAAAAGTGTAATGTGTAATGCTGTATCATGGTGTCGTCCACAGTAACAGTTTTTGTATTGACTTGTGCTTTCGTTTGATCAATCAAGGAGAGGTACCACAGTAAGTAGGGTCAAGATAACCAAACCAAAATGAATGAGAATAAAAATAGATTTAGATTCTGCCTCTAAACACCTGCTCTGGGTCTATCAATCGATCTACAAATGTACCGTCTATAGTGACTATGCAAATACGCTTTTCTCATTTCTACATACATCATGGTCTCCTGACTCCTGATGCAATGTTGTCAGGCTGCAGGCAGTGGTTACGGTACGATAAATCACGAGGTACTTATGACTAATATTTATGCAAGGGATAATAACATTCCATAAAGCTCTGACTCATCATAAACACAGTATTATCACATATTAACTGGCATAGCTTCATTTGATTAAAAAAATCCATAAACTGCTGACATGATCTTATGAAATATATCTACCAACCTTTAAATAATTTGTGATGGAAAGCTTTGTGATGGAAGGTCAGATGAGACCAGCTGTAGGTACAGAGAGGGTGCTGGGTGGCTGTAGTGCCAGCTGTAGGTACAGAGAGGGTGCTGGGTGGCTGTAGTGTAGATGGTTCAGATGAGACCAGCTGTAGGTACAGAGAGTGTGCTGGGTGGCTGTAGTGTAGATGGGTCACTGGAGAAGAGGGCTCTGGTGTTGCCTTATAGCTCTGATTATGTTAGAATAGTAGGAGGAGTTGGCAGCAGAGAGGGTTTACATATACTGAAATGTGTTAATAAACTAGTCTAGAACAAAAGCCACATCAAAAATGATTTGAATAGCACAAAGCCACAAATTAAATGTTCTACATTTAAAATTAAATGTTCTACATTTAATTTGTGTACTCATCTCATTCAGTGGTTATTCAGTTGTGAAAACAGACACTTGGAAAAGAGTATGGACTTTATTAACAGGCTTTGGGCCAAGAGGCCCCTAGGGCCTAGGCTTTTTCCATTCTTGTCCTCTGCATAATATCGGAATCAGTCAGAATCGGTATCGGCAGATATGATCCTGCAAATAATCAGAGATCGGATATCAGCCATAATTTCATAATCGTGCACCCCTACTATTTATACATCAAGTGTCACAGTGTGTGTGTCTTAACCCAGTTGAACCCAAATGCAGGCAACATAGGCAGAGTAAGTTCCAGAGACTTAAGACTTTAATAATGACCAAACCAAAAGGAAAATGCTTAAATGAGGCAGGCAGAGGTGAAAACCATATAAGCAGTCCAATACAGGCAAACACATCCAAAGAAGCAGGCAGAATAATCAAGTCCACAAACAAACAGAAGGTACTAAAAACCCAAGGAGACAAAGTGCTATATCTTGCGCCACCCTTACCCCTTATCCCTAAACTTATTTTTTACTATTTTAATGTAGATGTCGATGTAGAACGGCTAGTTGAACTATTTTAAACAGTTTTTTAAGATAGTAAAATATGGCTATAAGGGTAAGGTGCACCCAAGATAGTGCCAAAATTCTTAAAAGCCTAGGAGTAAAACACTGAATCAATAACAAGTAACACGCAGTGAATTAATAGAAAGAGTCCAGTTTTACAGACAGTGGCTCATTGATTCGAGAAGCTGGCTTTGCCTCAGGTGAATAACGGCTGGGCTGCTGAGGCAGTTGGAGACAGGTGTGTATGTAAATTAGACAGGGCGTAGCCATAGTGGAAAGATAGAAAGAAACAGGCAGAGAGACGGTAACAAATTAAAGTCAGCGACTCAGTGTAGATTAGTGTAGCCTATTGTTCTTGTGAAAGCAGAGAATATTTTTCATTGAACTTGACACTTCGGTGGCAGGCGGGCAGACAGGGGCCTTTGGCACAATAATTAAATAAGCTCTCAACTAAGCTTTTTTGTGTTTAATTTTTTTTTTTTTTTAATGTTTTTTTGTGGCTTTCGCCTTTATTTTATATTGTTTTATGGAGGGACAGACAGTAGGCTGACAGGAAATGGGGAGAGAGATGGGGGGAAGACATGCAGTAAAGGCCGTCGGGATCGGGGGTCGAGCCCACGGCACACTGCCAGGCTGGACTACCAGCCATGAAGGTGCCTGGACCATTGAGCCATGGCCCAGGCTGTGTTTAATTATTTTGATAGATATGTAGGCTACAATTTGCAACTACAAATAAGCAACCATAAATGGTGCTTTGCTTTCTCACCAATGGATAGATAGAATTAAAAAGAAAGAAAAAAAATAGTTACCTCAATCCTAATCTTCATTATGTGAACTGATGGGCAACCAGTGGTGGCATACTATACTTGCACACCTACAATGTACTGAATTGTAGCTTGCCTGCACTGGGGAAGCATGCGGTGCCCCCCAAGACAACTACTAACCACATGGACAATATACAAAAATAACAAACAGCTGACACACCTGACAAACGACTGAGGAAGCATCTACTGGATTTCCCCAGTAGATAAAGTCACTTGATCTCACCAGTTTTGGTTTTGGTTCCTCAACATTGTAGCAAGAATATAACAAAACATACAGAATAACCTACAGGTTTCTGTACAAACCATGCATCAAAACTCTGCTAAAACCTGACAAGGTTTTACACCAGGTTCACAAATCACAATTAAAGCCCCCATTTATGATGACCACAAAAGTCACAGCAAAAGAGGAGAGAACACAATGATAAAGAGCAGTAAGAACAGTTTAGTCAAGACTAATGTAAATAATCACAAAACAAAGCATATAATTTGCTCTCTTCAGAGAGAATGTCCAAACCCTCTGTGTCAGTCATGTGTTGCAGCCAACAGGATGCTGTTTGCTGTGTGGGACATAGACAAATGATAAACGCTTTTGAACAGGCACTCTACAATAGATCCACCAAATTGGTGCCCTGAGGAAAAACAGAAAGAGGCAGTGCCACAGCCAAGCTTGGCCCTTTTAACCATAGGTACCATAGGTGCACAGACACACAACTCATTCTGTCTTAAAGAAACAGAGCATTACATGCAAAAGAGACATGCCAGGCAATCTGCAGATCAGGTAGACGGGCCTGGGGCCATCTCCATGTTGGATAATTGACAGTGATTGACTTACTGACTTTGACTGATATGTTACTGTTATTCACAAGTGAAAAGGAGAAATGACTAATCAGAGGGCATGATTGTCATATGGTCAGTGTGATACAGTTGCGTGTGAATGGAAGAGGAGAATTGAAAGAGGTTTGAAGTTCTGTTTTTAAAGTGTCAGCTGCCTAGAACAGCATGTATCATAATAGCTCTTGTTTAATATAAATAATTCCCCAAGACATATCTTTCTTATGATCCGTTTACTGATTATCATCGACTGATATCGATGATGAGTGTCTGGCTTAATGTAATTTATACTATTAATTGCACAAGGGGAAGTGAAGTACAGTTGTTACAATGTACATAGAGTCTTCTATGAATTCATCCAGATTCACAGTAAAGTAAAGTAATGTTACCTGTATTGGAAGATTCTAATTTTTCTGTCAATGATAATTATTTAGTCCATGGTGTGATATCTGGCATAACATGAACCAAATTAAGCACACATAATTCTGCCATTTATTATTTAAAAATGTGAATGTAACATTACATAAATATTGTAATTTTAATAAAGACATTTCATAATTCACGATAGTATATAGATACTGTACTATCATGTGAAAAGTGCATTTGTCGGTAGGCCTACTTTAAATGAATATAGTTTGTGTTGTGTGTTAAATATGTAATGGTAACATTCAGCAGATCTGTGTCATAAATAATGGTTGTCACACCCAAGGTCAACAAGGACACAACAAATGCAAACGTTTTATTTTTTTTAAACCATGTAGGCCTAATCTTATTTTGCTGTCACCTTGATGGTGCAAAACATAATCCAGTTCCTATTTTCAAAACTCTATTGTATGTACAATATGTTTAAATTGTATTGCTATCAACACTATGGGGCTGTGTACTGACCACAAATTGATATGAGTCTTGCTTTATTCACACATGTAGGTCACTCAAATATATTTTCTGTCACTTTGGTGTTTCAAAAAGTAGTCTTGACAAGTTTCAAGAAAATGGAAAACAATACTGTACATAAAAACAGATAAGACAAATTAGATAAATAGAATATGAGCAAATGAGCAAGTTTAGATAACTTTGTTAATTTGACGTTGTTGTATTTTATCCACGAGGGGGCGCATAGCGCCATGTTTGGTACACAGAGGTGATAGTAGGCGGCGATGGACAGAATAAAGAGCACCGCTGTTGTTCTACAGAGTTTATTCAAGACATTTGCAACAAGAATGTAGGCCTACACTGATAGGCTATGACATCATGAACAACCAGAAACCTTCCCAGCTTTTACATTATCCTCGTCCTATTAACCTAATTTGATCCCCAAGTAAGTAGCCTTTAAACTGACATAAGCACTGAGACTTGCGTGTGTGTGTGTTGATATATATATATATATATATATATATATATATATATATACACATATACATATACATATACATACGCACACACACACACACACACACACACACACACACACACACACACACACACACACACACACACACACACACACACACACACACACACACACACAGAAGTAATTGCTGGGACTTGATAAAAAATTAGGACTGCATGCATGGTGAAAGATGAACAGCAGGAGTTTTGCAAGCTGAAGGAGCTATAGGTGGAGCTTCTGTGCTGATAAGTCAGACATTAATGCATGCACATTACACTTTTCTATATTACTACACAACATGGCAAATTTTTCATCAGTCAATACAAGCAGTCGATACTGAACAACATATTTTAGTTAGAATTATGTAGCCGAATATTATATACAGCTATATAATTATATTTTATAAATATATATTGGACTATATATTTATATAGCCTCGCAGTGGCCACACGTGAACCTGCCGATGGCAAAAGAAATTGCCTTCAGTGGTGTGATATGAGTGGCCAATAAAATAATACTTATAGGCTTCGATTTTCGATTATGTCACATTGCTGCATCGATGCAGAATCGCGCACAGTCGAATTGCGATGCATTGCTGAATCGAGTGCAGTGACCCAGACCACCGACCATATAATCACCACCTGCCCCTCGGAAGCCGCCTCTTCGACCTGGGACCAGAGATGCGGGCGTGGCTCCACGGCCGCATCTCTGACGTTACTGACGTTACACGAAAGAAGAAGAAGGCTGAATCCATTCTTTTTGACACCACTATTGGAAATTATCCCCTTTTGCACAGCACTTTAGCACAGCACAGACTTCTAGGCCAAGATACTCTTCATAGAGCAATGAAGCTGAGAGCCAGCCAGGTATCTGAGGTCAGAGAGGGGGAGGACATTCAACACACTGCAGGGAAAACCAAACTGCATGTTGCAGTTACAGCATGTGGTGCAGTGCACCCTGAGTATTGTAAAATACCTTTAATTTCAGCATCTGAGCATGCTATTTAGGTGTTCAACATTACGTTATAGATGATTCCATGGAAATTCATTTGATTCTTTGGAACAAAAACGACTTGGGTTGCTCGACTGCATCATTCCCAACTCGAGAATGGTCCAAGTCGGGATGAGAGTTGCTGATGATGGGTTCCCCCCTATTGCCAGAGGGGCCGTGGGGAGAAGGTGTGGGTGCGAAAGCTAAGACTGAGGTCATGGCAGGGGATGAGCGAGACATGGACATACAGCTGTCTGGTCGCGACCCCAGAGGGAATCCACATAGGCAGCCGGCATTGTTTAGAAACCTCAGGATGTCGCTACGGAAACGTACGCCGACTAGGGCGTAGAGGATGGGGTTGAGACAGCAGCGGGTGTAGGCTAAGGTGCAGGTCACGTACTCCCACACGGGGCCACAGAAGTGGCCGGCCATCTTGCGTGCCAGCACCACGGTGTAGGGCAGCTGGAAGACCAGGAATACCAACACCAGCAACATCATCAGCTTAAGGGTACGCTGGTGCTGCCACACCTTGCCACGCCTGTGTCTGCGTCCCTTGCAGAGGACTAGACCAATCGCAGAATAGCATAAGATCATGACTAAGAAACACAGGGAGAAGATGGAGATGAGGGCTCCATAGGTAGCCATTTTGACCCGTCCACCCTTTTGCAGTCCACAATATGCATCAGTCCCTGAACCTGACACACCAGAGAACAGGATCTCAGGCAGACTGAGGATCAGGGCGATCAGCCACACCCCCAAACAGATGAGTTTGCCCGCCGTTAGCATCTGGTTACGGTACCGGAGTGCCTTCTGGGCCCGCGTTACCACCACATAGCGGTCAATGCTAATGCAAGCTAGTAGCAGCAGCCCACTGTACGTGTTGATGGCGTAACAGGCGCGTGTAGCCTTGCAGAGAGGATCGGTGAAGATCCAGCCCAGGTGAGTGTCGATGGCTTGGAGTGGGAGCGTGAGGAGCAGCAGGAGGTCGGCCAGCGCCAGGTGGAAGAGGAACACATCGGTCATTGAGCGAAGTGAGAGACGGCGGTAGAGCGTGAACGTGGCGATCACCAGGCAGTTTCCCACCACACCCAGCAGGAAGACCAAGAAAAAAATGCACGACTGGAAGGCCTTGATGGCCAGCTCATACTCGCCGGCTTCACACCAGTTGGAGTTGTCATAATCATCAGTTGCATTGTCATAGTAGTCATATCCATCGTATTCATAGGTGTCAGTCATAGCTGGTGGGAAAATAAAGGAAGATTAATCAGTTAATAATACTAAGGGAGCTGAAGTCGTCTATCTGTAATCAACCTAAACTTAACAGTACATTTCAATTCAGGTCAATTTGATTGACAAACCCAGTTTTATAGAAAATCTATAGAGAATGATCGTTCCTGAATCCTTAACCAGTACTGGTACCCAATTTCTATGAGTTTAGAATCCAGGAATCTAATTATGTCACACAATCAATCTCATATTCAATATCGATGACTCAAAGAATAGAGATGTGAGAAAAGATAATCATTAGTACATTATTATTAATGGCATGCAAGTGACACACTGACAAGTAGGAAATGATTACTCCCTAAAAGTTAGGCATTGCACCAAACCCTACCATTTATGTTGGGTAAGAATGAGTAATCCGCAGTGATATTCTAGTCATAGTGTGCCAGCTTGCGTGACAGGCATCAGCCCGTTGGCATGGAGGTAAACCATAGGTTGTCTTATGGTGCAGAAATGAGTCAGAGTCGCGTGCTAACAGACTTTAAAGCTGGTTTACACCACCTCGTAATGTCATTTCATCTGGGATCCTCACCTGTAATATTGAAGTTACTGTCTGTAATAAAATATGTTTTCATCATTTTAATAATCTCTACATCTAGCAGAACAGACTGAGACTGAATGACATTATTGAGAGGTAAGAAGAGAAACTGCGAACAGGAAGGCATTTTGTGGCATGCATTGTGTGGCATTTTGTTCAGATTTGTGATATACTGTAAATGGAGCATAGAGAAGTTTAAAAATGTCCCCAAACATATGTAGTATAAGATTTATCTTATACTCCAAGTATTTCCAGTGGCTATATTTTATTGTTGTGGTTTTAGTCAAAGCAGAAGTGAAGCTCAGATCCCAGGCTGTAAACATATGAGCTCAGTCTGGAATTTGTGCTTGAAAACCTTTTGCTTCAAGGGTCTTGAGATTGACAAGAGTCAAGAGCCTTGTCTTTTTGACTCTCACTTACAATTGTTGAAATCTATAATGAAATAAAAGGTAGCAAGAATTATTTGAAACCCTCGTGTCAATATTAGTCATAAGATTTATGAAGGAACTGCAATCACATGAAGGTTGACCACCGTGATCACCTCCGGAAAACATTGCATCAGAAATCAGGAGACCATGACATGTATAAAAATTGAAAAGTGACGAAGTGATATACCGGTATTAAATGTCATTATTAATTGATGTGTTAATCTATTGAATTAGTCTGTTATATGTATTTGAAATAGTTGTGCTTTTTATACAGTCTTGACTGCAAATACTTTGGTGATATAATAACTGCATCTGAGTTTTTACAAATACAATAAGGAAGTATTATTTTTGCAAATAATGATTGTGATTCTTATAACTGAACTTCATAGTCCTTGCATAAAATATGATTAGAAGTCATCTTATCTAAATACGTATATCAATGTCTAGAAGACATTCTCCAATTAAATTGAACATTTAAGATTTTTTTTGACATACTATTCGTGAAACAAGCTGTAAATTGTAAATACATGCACAACAATGAAATGCTTGCATATGACTCCATAGGGTAAACAGAAGTCAGCGTATCAAACAAATGTAATCATTGGTTTAATTAATTATCATTATTTATTAAAAAATATATATAATAGTGACATTGTTTAATTTTTGATTAATTTCCTCCCAAGTCAATTTACCTGCGCTGCTTGGAGTGAAGTTCATGTCCCAAAGCCGTTGGCTGTGGCTCTGGCTGGTAGTGCTAGCACTGCAGAATGCGTTTTACATCTTAACCTCAGCCAGTAACCTATCACAGTGCTTCTGTGTTTTTCTGACCTTATCATGCCCTGTGTTTGTTGTTTGTGTCACTGGGAGAAAACCACACCATCAGCATGAAAATGTGTTCTCTTTTTTTCTCCTTACCATGGATGGTAGAGTCACTGCGACTGATTTTCCAAGAATTTTGCTCAAGATGGCCCAACATTCTGCTGTTGGATTGATAATTGTGGATAATTTATGTTAAATGTTAAATGCAAGCAATCTGAGTATGTAACATCACTATAAGCACTCAACACACTCATAAATACCTGAGGGCGAGAAGCGACCTCGCTTTAAAGGGCGCCCTAAAGGCCTAAAGGGTGCGTGCACTGGCCATATATGGAGCGTATCTTGAGTGAACAGGGTGTGATGAGGTCAGATCAAGATATGGAATGTCAGAACAGGTCAGCTCCATATATGGAGATCTAAGGGTGACAGCGGGGGCTGTGTATTGAATGTACAGGGTTAGATGAGGGCCCGGGTAGGGGCCTCATCTAGGTAGACGACGGCGCCGCTCGTCGGCAGTCTCCTCCGTGAGAGTGTGGAGTTCGTACTGCTGGGGCAGATCGGCGTGTGCACGCATCCGCCTGGGTGACGTCAGACTGATGGGCGAGTGTGTCGCTTTGGCATGGGATGAACTTTGACCAATAAATCACAATGACATGGGCACCATATATGGGGGCTGATGTCATGTGATGTAACGATGACCTGGGCACCTGGGGTGACCAGGGGGCTGATGTCATGTGATGTCACGATGACCTGGGGGCTTCCTAGTGACGGGGATTGTGGGTTAGGTGTCAAAAACGCAAGGTTTCATAGTTTAACCTTGCGTCAATTTGATTTTAACCTGAGTTTAACCTTGCGTCTTATTGCGACCAGGGGTCGCAATAAGAAACTAATGAACAATGTTTGGGGAGGGGGACCATCTGCAAAGACACATTTTGTAAGGTTGCAATATTTGGAATCATTTCTGTAAAAACAAAATCCAATGAAGCCACCCGGATAGAAGATTGGTGCAACTTTAAATTCATGTTCAATGCAATCTACAGTAGTGGTGTAAACTACATTTACTCAAGTCTTGAGTACAGGTTTGAGGTATTTTTTACTTTACTGGAGTATTTCTAATTTTCAGTACTTCTACTCCACTAAAGTAAATAAATATACTTTTACTCCACTACAATTATTTGACAATTTTAGTTACTTTGTATATTTACGATTTATTTTCAAACGATTCTTATACATTCTATACCTTTGAAAACTTCTGCAATTGGACATTCTGCATAATGAGTACTCTACCTTTGGTACTTTTTGTACATTTTGATGCCAATACTTTTGTACTTTTTCTCAAGTGCATTTAGAATTTCCGGACTGTAACTAATGTTTCTTATTGATACTTTTACTTGAGTAAGAAATGTGAGTACTTTTTCCACTCACTGATGCACAATGCATTTGGCAGTGAGGTCAGTCCAAAGCCCAAAGGTCACACAAGAGTTAGGAAGTCATTCTGTTGGGTGTCGGCTGGCAGCTGGGATTATAACCGATACACAACCTTCCTCTGAGGTTGAGGAAATGGTCGTTTAGTGTATGGGTGGAACCCATTCGTTTACGGTACTACTATAGCTATGATCGGACTGCCTCTCTCTCTCTCTCTCTGTGTGTGTGTGTGTGTGTGTGTGTGTGTGTGTGTGTGTGTGTGTGTGTGTGTGTGTGTGTGTGTGTGTGTGTGTGTGTGTGGTGGGGGGGGTGCAGAGTGAAGCAAGACAGAATAAAACGAGCAGCAAGTGGGAAGTGAAGTGTTGCTCATAACTCATACAGTCTCGTGAAGAGTTGTGATACAGTTTAAAGTTTAGATTTGCTCAAGAGTTGTGACCAAAGATATCACTCTAGCTTGGCAAGCAGAAGGATTGGCATCAAAGTGATTTGAATTGGTGCAATGGGGTTATGGAGGCACTATAGGTCAATTAAAGTCTCAGTAGAGCGGTCGGTCGTCCCTGCCCGGATAGACAGATAGACAGAAGGAAGAGCGAGAATCAAGGAGGAAGGAGGAGGTTGGGGTGGAGGAGGACGA
Source organism: Electrona antarctica (assembly GCF_951216825.1). Lineage (NCBI taxonomy): Eukaryota > Metazoa > Chordata > Actinopteri > Myctophiformes > Myctophidae > Electrona > Electrona antarctica. The sequence goes on from NC_136805.1 coordinate 29,767,416, forward strand.
TGAATTTGAAAGCAGTGAATGGCAGAAATAGCTGATGCACAAGGGCAGTAATCACGACCCATTTGTCTGTTGTGATGCAGAACAAACAAGACGGCCGAGAGATCACAGGTGTATTTATACTGTGATGAATGCAGAAAGGAGTGGCTGTGGTGAGTGGAGGCAGGTGTAGTGGATACGGGTGATTGTGAATGGGGAGTGGCTAATGAATGAGTGAGGGAAAGTGTGGTAGATAGGGAAGCAATTGAGAACGGGGAGTGGCCGTGATAAGCAGAAGGTGGTCTCTACTCCTGAACCTACGTTAAACACAAACATTAAGTCAATGACGAAGTCCATTTAAACCAGGAAAGCACCTTTTTGCATTGACTATTCAAAAATGGTAGATATACCATCTTGTGGGATGAAGTGACGTGCTGTGTGAGCTTGTACATCTGCTATCTTTTGAAGTGTGAGAACTGAGAACTACTGATTTAGAAAGCATTTGTATAGTCGGCCTCAGGTGCATTAACTAAAAACTGTTGGACTGCTTCATTGCACCCAGGGTCCCCAGGCAAAATGTGGTGGAACTTGGAAGACACTCACGTGTTTAATTATGTTTAGAGAAATTAAAAAATAATAACAATGACTCCTGTTTAAGTACAGTATGACTTGAAAGCAGACATGTCTTGGAGACAGGACGTTGACACAAACCTGTTTCTGGTCTGACACAAATTTTGACCTGAAGATCAATTGATTTTATCCACTGAGCAAGCAGGCAGGCTCTAATAATAGTTAATGGTTCAGCTGTTGTGCAGCAGACCCTGGTTCAAATTTAGAGTAGAAGAGGAAAGTTACATAGTTGAGCATTCAGTGATTTGGATGATTTGGAAAAAAACCCGGTCTGCCCCGGTAAAGCCCTTTCCACACCTAAGCGCAAAACGGTCGACAGCCACGCACTTCTTAAGCTCTGCGCAGCTTAAATTCCGAGTTTTTAGACAGCTGGTGGATGGAAAAGAAGACTTTTTGCGCGGACTTTTTGCGCGGAGGAGAGCGTTTCCGGGAATCTGGCCGTCGCGCAAAAAGTCTGCGGAGGTGGAGCTTCTTTTCCATCCACCAGCTGTCTAAAAACTCAGAATTTAAGCTGCGTGCAGCTGAGAACGTGCGCGACTCTTTCCATAGTGTGGCAGCACCTTACCAAGATGTCAACATGCACGCACTACAGTGGGGGAAGTACAACAGACCAACAGCACGTGCACCAAGGCCCGCCCCACTCGATCATGATTAGAGGAAGGCCCCTCTCATCCTGATTGGATGAAGGCTTTGCCACCCAAAGCCCAAACTGAAACTAGGGTTTTTTTAACCCAGGGGCTCACTGGGAACAGGGAGGAACTCCTTATGTGGTCAGCACACTTTATAGTAGGGAGGATTATCCCGAAAATAAGAAAAAATAAGTGATATTTGAATTAAGTGAAATCACTGAATATACCTTTAAGCGGCAACATTCTAGTTTTGTGAATATACTGTGAATTATTTTGTGTGAATGAATAAATGCACCAAGTCTCTGTGTGTACGTACGTCTGTAATCCACGTACTGCAAAAGCAGTCCTAACTGCCTCTCCATGCAGAAGGACCATGTCTTTCCCAGAAACATTCCTAAACAATGTCTTTCAACATTTAGAAGTCCGTCTGAATGCCAGGGTAGTGCTTCCTGTCTACACAAACCTGGGTGTAGACAGTAGAGTATAGCCATCACAAAAGATCTGACATCCTGGCATGTTACAGGCTGCAGAGAGCAGGAAGCTTGCTCACTTTGTAACTCTGGTGTCTCCACTCTGCACGTGTGTGTATTTGTGTGCGCAAATATGGACTTTTTGAACATGCGATTATTGCAAAGTTTTTTGGAGGATTTATCCACTTGAACCCCAGAGGCGTGTGTGGTGCGTGCGTGCGTGCGTGCATGCGTGCGTGCGTGTGTGTGTCAGTCAGCTGATCATTCTGTGTCCCACTCAATTCTAAAAAATGCAGCGACTGATGAGCAGATGAGCATATTCTCATCTTCACGGTGAAAGGAGCACGTCTCCAAGTGCTGACAACCAAACTCTGGTATCCCGTGTTTAGAGCTTGTGTGGGTCTGCTACATTTGGTGCTTTTGTGTGACGCTGTAGTATGGTCACGTATTCACATAGGATATTAATTAAAAAAAACAACAAACATAAAGTTTAGGATATTAATAAAACAAAAAACAAACATAAAGTTAAAATATGTAGAGTGTATATACATTTGGTTTAAAAGAGCTGCGTGTGCTCACTGGGAGTGTGTTGTTTATGTGTGTCTGCTATCTCTGGGTGACTGATGGTGTGCATTCCGCTTCCTGGTTCCAGCGGCGGCCTTGTCTCAATTGGGGGCAGCCGTCTTCACAATCGTTGAGTGGGGGGGTGGGGTGTGGGTGGGGGTGGAGGGAAATCCCACGAGGCCTCTCTTTGCCCGCTATCTGACAGAGGGCAGGAAACTGCTCCTATACGCCCCCATTACCACCAACATCAACACTGCCCAAGCACAAGCATGCACACACGCATGCACACACACAAACACAGTCACACACACACACACACACACACACACACACACACACACACACACACACACACACACACACACACACACACACACACACACACACACACACACACACACACACACACACACACACACTCATAAATACGGGCAGAGATATGATATCAGCGTATTGTAATGCAATCATTCTGCACACTGTTGTTTATCTCAGTGAGCTCATAGATGTGTGTATTCCTTTCACTGATGAACAAAGTTGTAATGTCATAATATTGAGCTATTGCATAATGCAATACTGTACATACAAGGAAAGATTAGAGATATGTGTCAAACTTAATGAAACAAAATTAAATGAATGTCATTCTATACTTCATGCTCTCTCAATCTCTCTGTCATCCGTTCTTTTTGTAGTCAATCTATCCCCGACTCTCTTTCTCTCTGACTATTGTCTCCACCAAGCCGAAGGCATGGGGAGAGAGTATGTTTTGCACTGACTCCGTCCGTCCGTCCGTCCGTCCATCCGTCCGTCCGTCCGTCCGCGTGTCCGTCCGTCTGTGAACAGCTAATCTCCGGCACCGTTAACCCGGTCGATGCCAAATTTTGCACACCCACTCCCTGGATGCCAATGATGAACCTCTGCCCCAAAATGTCCAGAACGGCCTGTTATAGCGCCACCAGGAGGCCGACTTTTGAAAAACAATTTGTTTGATATTACTCCTCCAGATTCTGCCCAAAAATCCCGCAAATCGTTACACACTATCTCTATAGTCATGCATGTGTTCAAGATGGATCTGTCCGATATTTTATATTCCAACCTAACTTTGAAACATTGGCTTTCAAAGTTTGCAGGATTGGCCCGTTTTGAACAAAAAGCCTCAAATCATGAACGCAGCGTGCAATTTACGTGAAATCTTTCACAGACTTTCCTACTAGGCTGAGGAATATATCCCACCCTTTTCACATTGGCCTGTTATAGCGCCACCAACAGGTGGATTTTTGCAAAACACATTTTTGGAACAAAATGCCTCAAATTCATCCAATTGCCATCAATGGTGTAAGAACAAATGGCACCCTTTTCACATTATAGCGCCACCAGGAGGCCACAACCTGACCTGGCCTGGTGGAGACCTGGGGCACTTGTTCTAGTTCATATCTGTTATGCCGACTTCGTTAGGCCCTTTATTTACATGTCTTCATCAAGGACACCAGCATCGTCAGAAAACACATACACACACGCGCACACACACACACACACACACACATGCACGCATGCACACACACATGCACGTACGCACGCACGCACGCACGCACGCACGCACGCACGCACACACACACGCACACACACACACACACACACACACACACACACACACACACACACACACACAGTCACACACATCTGTGAGCCGTGCCAACAAAAACAGGGCTGGACTTATTCCTTAACCCACTTGGCACTGAGGGGCTGGTGAAGACAGTCATCCAGGCTGACACATGGTAACCTCAGAGGTTAGTGACTGTTCCCCTCACCACTGGACACCATGCTATTGTACCTGCTGTTCCCGGCTTTCATCTTAGGTATGTATACCCACGCTCCATCAATACCACACTCGCTTCTCTTCTTTATTTATACGTGTTTGAGGTGCAGGCTTCCTGTGGAAGTTTAGGAAAGGGTTTTTGGACATGATTTCCAACAGAGCCTATTGTGCTGATTGGTTTGTGGGGGATGCTGACAGTGCTTATAGGCCACTATCAGGACACCGGTGCCATTCTACTGGTAGAAGGAACAGTCTGGGCTACTCTGGAATACCGCTCTCATCGTTTGGTGAATGTAACTTTTTGCAGGAGTTGTGGGATTGCCAGCAGACAACACGACCGATGGAGTACATGAAGAGATTATCCAACTTGACAGGACACTGGAGCTTCTTGGCAACCGAACGTTCAATATATCCCTAAAGGATGGAAGTAAGATGAGCTTCTTTCTACTCTGCTTAAAATAGTTTTTTTAATCAAAACCACATTATTACACCACAATGTTACTTTCCTTTTCTTGAAAATATGTTTCATAATATTTCTGATAAAGATCAGCTGACTGAACTGGAGGGACAGCTGGAACTGCAGACCAATCAGACATTAAACATCACCACAGAAGGTGATGGTGAGATGATATTTTAAATGTAAACCTTTCAGTTTATTTATATAGATTTTTAACATTAATCAGACAAAAACATTAACATATTGTTTTCTCAAGGTATAAATGCATGTTCCGAAATGTCAAGAAAGAATGAAAAAAATATCTGAATGGGACGGAAAACAAAACCAACACTAACATCTGAAACAGACAATTCACAAAAAACTATCATCATCATCATCTTCATCATCATCATCATCATATGATGATAATAACAAGTCACTCTCTGGATAAATTGCAGGTGCCATAAAATCAAACGATGAGACATCCAGTTCTTACAAAGATCAGCTGGTTGAACTGGAAGAGAAACGGGTACTGCCAGCCAATCAGACATTGAACAGCACCACAGAGGATGAGGGTGAGATGATATTTTAAAACTTGAAGTATCAAATAAATAAAACAAAGTTGTAGTTATGAGCTAAGTGGCAGCAGTGGCAGAGACAGTATGCATTGTGTACATTTTAACACATAATTTATATACATTTCTTTGTATTTCCTACGTTCTTAAGATGGTAGGAAATGCATGGTATGCATGCATTGTGTGTCTTTTTAGAGAATCTGTGATCAAGTCATGCTCTTTTCTTTCTTTTTTGGGGGGTGTTAATTGTGCTGTTTACTTGTTTCTTGGGGGGGGGGGGGGGGGGGGGGGTTGTTGTTGCTTTTCTGTTTTTTTTGTGATGTAGGCCTATTGTTTGGTAAAAGAATATGGGCGACACGATGTGCAATGACTTTTGTCAATTGCCATATGCTATTTACTGTATTTGTCCCCAATAAAAAAAACTTTTATGAAGAAGAAGAAGAAAAGTCATGCTCTAATATCTGGATGAATTATGTTTGCAGGTTCCATAAAATCAAGCGGTGATCCATCCACAAGCACAAACTACGAAGATCAACTGATTGAACTGGAGGAGAAGCTGGGACTGCCGACCAATCACTCAATGAATATCACCACAGAAGATGATGGTGAGATCATATTTTAAAATCTATTCTTCATGGTGAAAAAAAACAATGAATGAAAACTATATGCATTACGTGGCTGTGTCATCCATATGTGAAACTTAAGTTCTAGGGTAGTTTGTTCATGATCTCACTCTCTGACAACTCAACTGCAACCTACTAAAGAAAGTTCACAATAAAATACTCAGTGTTATTTGAAGGTAAATATCAGACCTGTCTGAACTGAACTGAGCGGTGCAGGCTGTGTGTGTGTGTGTGTGTGTGTGTGTGTGTGGGGTTAGGTTGCTCAACAGTGACTCTTTAGGACACCCAGCGGTACTGCAGCTGTCGGTACTCAAGCGGACATATAATTTACAATTTAATCCAGAGCGATTTACAGTAAGCATACATAGGGACATACATACATAGGGACATACATACATAGGGACACACATTGCTGTTCATTGGCACCGCTTAAAAAAAGGTTGTACTCAGACAGCGTTGAGCCCATATTGGGATATACCCACCTCCAAGGAAAGTGTCAAAGTCACAGAACAGCCCTTGTTCTTATAGAGAGTATGCGCATGCTTAAAGTGAATGGCACATCGAGTGGCAAATCGAGTGGCAAAGCAACAGGCAAAGTGAGTTTAACATCGTTTAATGTTGTTTAATGCAGCAGATATGACTTTTCTGTGTGGATGTATGGGCTGTCAAGGCCAGAAAGTAGTTTTTTGCCACTCAGTAGGCGTTCCTGCATAACTTCCTGGTTTGATGATGATGTCACACGCATACCCTCTATTACACGGCAAACGTCAAACATGACATTATGTTTGGTTCCAGAGAGATTTCAGGACCAGGAGCAGTATCATCATCCCACACACTGTAATCAGCAGATGCTGGTGGAGTACAGCCACCTGATCTGTGGAGACAACTTCCACCAGTCCATGCTGTCTTACAGCAAACAACACTGGTGTGATTTCAAATACATCATTGGGTGAGTTATTACTGTTTGTGTGCGTGCGTGCGTGCGTGCGTGTATGCGCGTGTGTGTGCGTGCGTGTGCGTGTGCGTGTGTGTGTGTCCGTGTGCGTGTGTGTGTGTTTCTGGTATGGAAACTTCAAGTTTATTGTCACATCACAAGATTACAGGTTGTCCCTGTCGGGTACGAAACCTTTGATGTCCATATTTCATCTTTTTATGTTTTGTTTTGTAAATAAATGTCCTATTTTATACTTTGTTGTAAGTGGCACGCGAACAGTGAAAATAGCAGATGTACAAGCACACAATGCATGTGCGTTTTGTGGAAATAGCATGCAGAGGCAGTGTGGAGAAAAGATATATATAATTTAGTAATTTGAAAGTAAAGAGAGAGGCCTAAACTTCAGCCATATTTCATAGCTTTAAACATTTTCAAAAATAGCAAAAATCTATGAGCTCACAGTGTCATGGAAGCTTTATTGTTAAATCCTTTAGGGTTAATGAGTAAAACTATTTGTTCTCCTCCTCAGACATTGCAGATAACAAGCTACAAAACATGCAGCTTGTTATCTGCAATTTCCCCCCATTTTCAAACAATTGATGAACTGTAATGAAACTATAATGACATGCCCAATATAGGGAGGGCAGGTTGAAAGTCCTTAAATGAATGTTACGGAGAACAAATTATATTGATTCATTCATGTCATCAAGCACATTGTAATGATTTTGAGTGTGTTTTGATTTTTATTTGGTGATTATATCGATCATTCACTGCTGTTTCAGCCTTCCTTCTATAAGTGAGTTGTGAGCTGCTTCCTGTTTGAAAAGAATAGGACTTAATGAAGCAGACATTTTGTCAAAGGGTGGGCCTGAGGAAGGGGCCATCGCCCATCGGTAACACTTAGCCTACGCCTGTCCGTTGGCAGAGGCACACCGCCGTAATAGTTTACTTGGTGATGGATACTTCCGACACACTTTAAGGAACATAAACAATGCAGTGAGACAAAACCAAAAGCTTTTGTAATGGTTTTGCAATATGCTCTCTCTCTCTCTCTCTCTCTCTCTCTCTCTCTCTCTCTCTCTCATGTGATGTGATGTGTGAGCTAAACACACACACGCACACGCACGCACACGCGCACGCGCGCACGCACGCACGCACGCACGCACGCACGCACGCACGCACGCGCACACAAGCACAACACATTTCAGCTATTTCCTGCAATGCATTCAGCATTAAAAATACACTGGCATGTGTCATTGTATCATGCGTTTTTTCTGTTGCTCTTTCAATGTCAATGTGAAGGACACGGATGGACACAGAACAAAGAGTTCAATGATAGATTGTAACATTTAAAGCTGCACTATGCAAGATCTTACAGTAAAGCAAAGGGGTTTTATGGATCTTAATCATATACATGATTAATGATTAATGTTGTATACTAATTACTAAAATAAAATATGATACAGTGTTACACCATTTATGGGTTTGTAATGAAAGTAATGAGAGTAAAGTAATGGCAAAAAAGTAATATCATTACATTTTCTAGTAACGAGTAATATAAGGAATTACTTTTACGTTTCGAGTTATAATATTTTCCCAGGAGCCTTCGTGGAAAAAGTGATTTGCGCGTTCATTCCGTGATAGTATAATGTTGTTGGTCGGTACCCAGCTATATGGGTAGACATCGTAGGCTGCCGATCCGGTCTGGGTCTAGAACTGATATGGAAACGATGCATGCATGTATATGTGTTCGTGCAAATAATCTGATGCGGAATGGCGGACCTTAAACTTGATCAAACGGGTTCGAAGTTTGCTTGAGAGATGAAAACACTGCTATATAGTGTAGGCTGCAGAAATGACAGGAAAAACTGCTAGTGTTGAAAGAATGCAATAATTGTGTGGGATGTAATGTAAAAGTCAAATACTGACTTGAGTAGTGTAACAAGTTACGTTTGGTCGTAGGTAATAAGTAAAGTAATAATATTATTTTCAAAACGTGTAATATAGGCCTGGGCCGGCTTAGCGGTCCAGGCACCTTGGCTGGTAATACAGCATGACAGCGTGTCGTGGGCTCGAGTCCCGATCCCGACGAACTTTGCTGTGTGTCTTCCCCCGCATCATTCCTGTCAAGCTACTGTATATCTATCAATAAAGGCAAAAAGCCCAAAAAATATAACTTTAAAAAAAAAAGTGTAATATAGCCTTTGGAGGCTCTTGCTAGGGATGGGGATCCCGATGAGAAGTGCATTACAGTAGTCCGACCTGGAGGAGACGAGCATGTGGACACGTTTTTCGGAATCTGCTAGCGTGAGTATTGAAATGTTTCTGAGGTGGAAGAAGGATGTCATGTTTTGCACAGATGTCTGATGTGGGCCTCAAAGTTCAGGCGAAGGTCCATTTTTATGCCCAGGTTTATGACAACCGGTGAGAGGGGAAGGTCAGTTTAGCTGCATAAAGTTGTTTCTCATCCACACTTTTATGTCCTTCAGGAAGGTGATGAGAAAGGATAAGGGCGGTGGTGACGAAGGGAATGCTGACGACGACGGAGTGGCAGAGAGACTTGGGTTGGTTGGATGTCTATTCAATAGAGGGGTTCTCAACTTGGGGGTCGCGACCTCTTGGGGGGTCGCCAATTTATTTTGGGCGGTCGCCAGATTATTAAAAAAACAAAAAAACAGCAATCTTAGCTTTTTTTTTTCAACTGAATGGCTGGAAAATGCAAATTATTCGTTTACAACTTTCCTTAATGATTATATCTGGTTTCAGTATTTATTTATGGTGTATTTTCTCTATAATTAAGGTTATTGTAGCGGTCAATTTGTATTGGGGCTGGGGAGGGGAGCATGGCGGGGGTCGCGAGACATGGCAAAAGCATGGGTGTCCCTATAGCCCAAAACGTTGAGAACCCCTTTACTATCCACTGCCTTTGAAAACACATATACTGTAATCATCATTCACACCCCCCCCCTACATCTGTGTTCACCCTCCACAGGCCGTATAACAAGATGACATACTGCATGGAGCACCTCTCTGACACGTTGGGCTGCTATTACCCGAACCCCAGCGTTCAAGACTTCTTCCTCTACATACACTCCCAGTACTTCCACAACTGCTCAGAGGAGGAGCTGCTGCTATCCGACGCCCCTCACAGTGTGGTGGTCGTGCTCACTCTGCTCCCAGTCAGTCTAATTCCCATCCTGGTGTTCCTGGTGATCTGGAAAAGCAAGGTCCGGGACTAAATTGTACCGAATATCAGGGTTTTCAAATTAGGAAATTCTACAAAACTCAGTGCACTGCAGCCCAAAACTGTACTACATTGTTATATGATATAGATATGATATGAAATCCATAATTAGGCGTACTAGTTCAATGTAGGCCTAAATTTGCCAGTAGTGGTCCTCTCAATAGAATATTTTTGTATTAACATACTCTACCAGAGATTGGTTAAAATGAACTTTTATTTTTTCACCATTGTTAACACAAACAAAGCGAAACAATTTTCACAACCTTCACTTGGTACCTAATCGCTTGACACAATTTGGTACTACTTCACACTACCTTATCTGCATTAGACTCTTTCTTTACACTCTGATGTCAATTACACATCACCTTGTTGTCCAAACACTACACACAATGTTCAGTTGTTGCACACACTTCTCACGTAAAATCTCAAAGCATCAACCTACAACACACAAGTATTCAAATGAAATCTCTAAACATTCAGGTCATGGAGGCCGAGGCTTGTGGCGACGTGAGTGTTGAGGCCTGTCAGGGTTTCATGCGCCACTCGAGGCGTTTCTTCCAACGCTGCTTGGAGAGGGAGAACATTGCCTGTGATGTGGATGAGGCCCTCTGGCCAGACAGAAACCGGAGGTGTGATTCCTAAATCATTTTTGTGAAGGTTGGTGGGGGGTGGGGTGTTACAGTAATGTAAAATAAATACATAAATTAAATATAAACTTTTCGGCTGCATATCTGTGTGCTATTTTATGGTTGACTATGAAAAAAGTAGGCCTTCATTTTACAAAAGGAGAAATGGTTTGATTTTCCAGCGTCATTGTCATGATTGTGTTTTATTTTACTGTAAATGCTTGGTAGCGCTGCTTAGTTGTGTGTACTTAATGAATGGTTTCTGTGTGTCATTATAAAATATGTGTGTACCAAATTAAAACACAAGTTCCATTTATTTTGTGCAACAGTTAAGAGATTTGATGGCAAAGGAGCCATCTTGCTAAAGGAGTGTCAGGGTTTAGCATTTTGTGTGAGGTTTTCAGTTTTGTTTGTGCGGTTTTGAGAAAGCTGTAATTGCTTTGAGAAACGTGTGTTGTTGCAACCACAGTGGTGAAAAACTGTAAGTTATGGGTTGCAGCTTTAAATATATGCTACATTACAGATGATAATAGGCACAATTTATGTAGATGATCTATCCACAGACATGTACTGTAAGTAGAATACAATGTAGGCCTACAGTTTGGATAATAAACTTACTGTAAGCTAATTCCAAACCCTCATCAATGCCACAGAAACGTTATACTGATGTCAGATGATGCATTCTAGAACACGTAGCCTAGTTAAGCTTACATGTATACAGCGTTATGCTGTTTTGGTTTGCTGAAAACAACTGATTTTCATCATTTGTATTATTTATTAGGGAGGAAATATTAGTCAAACAATAATACTATTTAGCTTTTTTGCTTTCATACTTTTTTTGTGGCCCATGGACCTTCTCTGCTTTTTCCATTTACAATTTCTCATCGTAAACTACACAAAAAAGACGTGAAACACACATACCATAACTATGACTGTGGCTCAGGAGGTAGAGCAGGTCGTCCAATGATCCATGGGTCGGCGGTTCGAATCCCGGCTCCTCCTGTCTACATGTCGAAGTGTCCTTGGGCAAGACACTGAACCCCAAATTGCTCCCGATGTGCTGGTTGGTACCTTGCATGGCCTCCGCCGCAATCGGTGTATGAATGGGTGAATGTAATGCACAATCTATGTAAAGCGCCTTGGATAAAGGAGCTATATAAATGCACCATTTACATGCTGAATACATTTAAGCTGCATTAATTTGTTTACTTTGTAATTTGTATAGACTTGGAATATTCCTGCGGTGTATGTATTGAATCTAACCTACTAGTGTGTGTGTGTGTGTGTGTGTGTGTGTGTGTGTGTGTGTGTGTGTGTGTGTGTGTGTGTGTGTGTGTGTGTGTGTGTGTGTGTGTGTGTGTGTGTGTGTGTGTGTGTGTGTGTGCGTGCGTGCCCGCCCGCATGAGAAAAAGATGAAAGACAAAGGAAGGGAGGGATTGTCAGTAACAAAGCCTGCTGTGCAATGAATTATGGCTGAGATAACGTCATTAGCGCAGAATCCAACTGGTTCTGCTATCTACAGCATATTGTCCTCTGTATGCGCTGCGTGGCTTTTATATGCACACGGGCCATTGGAGTATGTAGACCTGCTGCAGGTCAACCCAAGGGATAAACCCCTTCCAATACTCATTGATTTTGCTGAGACAGCTGTGACACCATGGTTTTCAACATTGAAAAACTGACCAGTCTTCTGTGAGTCTCTGAAATGCCACCAAAGTTGTGCTGAGTTTGTTCGCTGTACAATGTAATATCAGTCAGATTCAAAGATTTTATTTGCCACACCACACGCATTGCGTATACATATTGTCATGCTGACAATATGACAATATGTCAACACAAGTACACCTCTCACAGGGGGAAAAGTAGGCAAACAATGTTTCTTCTTCAAAACCTCAAAAGGAATTATACAAATAAACAGTATCTCAAGCAATAACTAATAACACACTGAATAATCCAGCAACATGACAACAAACAAACTGTAGTCACTCCTTACCAGAACACTAATAACCCAAGCATCTTCAGCTGGGTTACCCAGGTGGAATGAGTCTCTCAATCAACGTCCGAACAGTGAGGGGAGGGGGTGAGTAGAACAAGGTGATGAAAGGGCAAGGGCAGAGTCACATCAGGTCAATGACAGTCACAGAACAGGGCATAACTGACAGGGAAGGGAGGACACACAGGGCAGGGACAGGGGCCATGATCGTGACACATTTGCAGTGATGGCCACATGCAGACCGACCGTATGTGTGCCACTGCTGACCGTAAAATCACTCATGGGAATAGTATGAAGTAAGAACACAAAGAAAGGCTATAAGCAGGCATCAAGAGAAGTTATCTCTGTCAATATGGGTTGTATTGTAAATAATTGTAAATTAAATTATTTCAATTGAATATTACAATGATTAACCATGAATTTGAGATTTTGAGTGCAGATCAACTGTGATAAAGTTATTTTATGCAGTAAAATTGTTCAGTACTACAGTCAGCACTATGGCAAATTCTATACAGTAAAACTGTATTCGGCACTATCTAATGTACAGATAAAAGTATCTGTTCTCTTCATGAAATATAACAAGTTAATTATTCGATTAGAGTGTAAAAACAACGTATTAAGAGTCACCTCAACACCTCAACGGGTCATTTATTTGATCATTGGTTTTTTATGGCAAAAGCCACATCATAAGAGCACAGAACTGTCCCTTTACTTGTAGTACTAAGTTGAACTAATTGCGTTTGCCGTATGATAGCTCTCCCACATAATAAGAAGCCAAGTGCAGATGAAGGGACCTTACATTTCAGACAACAGGGAGCTTTCTCTGAAAGAATATAGAGGCCTTTTTATTAATTACATTCAACAGCGAGATTAAGATAGCGGGACACGCCGGTATACTATACAGCTACAACAATGCTGGCCTGCATATTATATAGGCCTACTTTCACTGTTATACATAAACTTGGTGTTGGCTTCTGCACGGTTGTTTAAGATAGTGGGACTAGTAAATACAACAATGGTGACTTGACTTGAGCCATGTTTCCTTTCACACAGTTTACAAGGATGTTTGTTTAGAGAGGAGCAGATGCCCCTGTGGTGACTGTCACTGGAGAAAAACAGCATTCTGTCCTATCTGGCCCCCCCACCAGACTTCTGTCACTAGACTAGATAATATCCTGCTCACAGTCGTGTCTCAGTGCTGTTTTCTTGGCTACGCAATATCCAGATGGGCTTCTTTTGAGGATACCAGAGTGGATGGTAACTATTTGATGGGTTGTAAAGATTTTTTTTTAATTGGTTTGAGGTTTTCAAAGTGGGGTCCACGGACCCCCAGTGTCCCAGGGCAGGGGGTCTCCAGCAAATAGATAATATAGATAATATAGCATCACAGTCAGTTTAACCACTTTTGGTAGGCAAAAACGTTGTCTTAACAAAAAGTCAAACTTCTCACAAGGGGAAAAGTAGGCAAACAATGGTTCTTCCTCAAAACCTCAAAGGGAATTATACAAATAAATAGTATCTTGAGCAATAACATTGTCTAATACAGGTTAATAAAGAGGTGAAACCCTTGAAAATAACGCCATTTTCACAAGATTTATCTGTGGAACTGAGTCAAACAAACGTATGCCTCAACTGCTACAATTCCATGTGCTTGTCATGGTGGGGGTCCCCAGTTCAAATAGGATTATGTTGGGGGGTTGTGGCATGCACAGTTTGAGAACCCTCTAACATCTTTAGCCATGCACACTGCATGGTGCAAATGGCAAGAAGAAATGAACATGATGCCCCCTGCTGGTTCTATCTAGTCATTATTAGACAACATGAGTTATTGCTTGGGGACAGATCTGGCTTGGAACCCAGTCATGAGTTGAGACACAAATAATGGCATGAAGGTGAACCTTAAAATAGAAAGGAGAGTTGCACAGCTCGTATAGTCACGATGCCAAAAATACTTTTTATTGGGTTACCAACATTTCGACAAACAAATTGCCTTCTTCAGGGTATGAAGGTGAACCTTAACAGACAATTCAGTCATTTCAATATATGCATAAAACATTACTCCATCCATAGTCATTGTGATTTCGGTCGACCACCCATGTAGTCTCCATCTAACTAAGGGTGGTGGTGAGTGATGTTTTAGCTGAGTTGCATGCGTGGAGAACATGATGACACCAGGCAGTACACACAACACATTCTGAAGTTAAAGAAATACAGTGGACAGTGGACGCATGCCGTGACCAGAAGATAAGAAACAATAACAAGAACAGAATGGATAGGAATAGAACATGCATCTCGATCGAATCATTGTGCACAGATCACAGACGTCAGTCTCACTGATAAAGTAGTATGGTCATCGTATATCACCAATATGCTAGTATAACGTAGATGAGATGAGTGATTCACTATACTCAAGCAGATACATCATGACAGTCAATGGAACAGAATTTTAATTATTTGTGTTAATATTGTCAGGTTTGGTTGAACATAAGCAATGTGTTGCATACAAGTACAACTAAAAAGTACAGGTAAGATACACACAACCCTATTTAAAAACCTCTAAATAGTAAGTTGCCTCTGTGCAGTGCATTACACTGAATAACAGCAGTATAGAAACATTTAAATAATTTGCTCAAAATGTAAAGCTACAAACTGTAGGCCTATCCAATTATATACAGTACATGGACACTATAGAGGCTGGTATAGCAATATAGCTCGATAGACTGATGCTGTTTAAAACAAATATATATATCTCTCGGATGTTGTGGTGAAGCTCAGCATGTGTGGAACAGTTTGTTTCTTTATGTGTCACAATCTACAACATGGTAATACTGAATGCTGATATCTTTCAAGACATTCAATGGTATTGGTAAGCAAGAGATAAGGTGACATCAAACAGAGTGGCCCTTGCAGTGACCCTCCACTGTCCTATTGGATGTAAAGCAACGGGGGGGAGGCAGAGCATTATAAAAGGGAACCAGTCAAACAGAGGCCACTTGCATTTCTTCAGACAGACTCCATTTAGCTCTACGGTTCTGCCACAGTACTGTAGCATCCCTCTTCTGGTTGCAACAGAATAACAGCATTAATATCAAGGTTGTGCGTATACCTCAGACAACAAGCCTAAATCCTCAGATTAACTGCGTGTGGTAAGTCCTTACTTTACAGGATTTATTTTTTGTTTGTTTGTGTCTTTGTTTATCAGCATGCACCACACTCTGTAAAATACTGAGTGCAATAAGAGACTGAGGGCTCCATCTTGTGCCACCCTTATCCCTTATCCCTAAACTAATTTGCCATTTTTTAAATAGTTCAACTACATCGAGACATTGTGAGCTTCTAGATAGGCTATTTGAACTATTTTAAAAGGTTTTTTAAAATAGTAAAAAATGGCAAATTAGTTTAGGGATAAGGGATAAGGGGTGGCGCAAGATATAGCCCTGAGAATGTACCAAATGGACCCGTAAGGTCCCATTTCAACACTCTCAGAGTTACAAATGGATAGATTAACACACTGAGTAATAGTCATTCTTAACTATTTTGAGTAGTAACAAGCCAATGAATTATAGAAGTGTGTGTGTCGATGGTACAGTAGAGCTGCAGTATGTATGGTTGGTGGTGACACTGATGCTACATAACAGGAAAACCACAGATCCTAAGCTACTTCATCAGTAACACTCTCACACAAGCTGTCTGGTTTCTGTCTTACACTTCTGGGAATACACCATGAACAATAGGTGTGTGGTTTAGACTTTAAACAAGTGAGGTGTGTGTGTGTGTGTGTGTGTGAGTGTGTGTGTGTGTGTGTGTGTGTGTGTGTGTGTGTGTGTGTGTGTGTGTGTGTGTGTGTGTGTGTGTGTTTAAGCTCAGATATACAAAACCACATCGGTGGCCCTAAAGAGTCAGACACAATTGTCCTTGTCGAAAGAAAAGAAAAGCTACTGTATTCTGTTGAACAACAAACAACAATTTAGCATTGTCGGGGGGTGGTGGTGGATTTAAAGCTGGCTCTCTCAACTGTCTCAGACATATACTACTGTATTTGCAGGTAGAATGGTGCGGCAGCATTGGAGTCCATGGAGAGATAACCCAATAACCATGGTACCACTCAAGCAGAAGGAGCCGCAAATCTGTGAGTGATATGGTGATATTACCATTATTGATTAATTGCATTAATCCGAACTGGGGGTTTATGTGTCTGTGACAATGGACCACAATGGAAACAAGCCTTTGGCTTTTTTGTGTCTGATCCACATGGTGTTTTTAAATTAATTTACTGCTACATTAAATAATGTCAATGAAATATCCCATCGTTCAATTAGTCAATCTGGATGATAGATAGGTACTAAATAAATACATAAATAAACTTAAATAAGACAATGAATAAGGTTTAAAAAGTGTTTGTTTTTGCTTTCAGCTCCAGCCTGTCCCAGCAACAAGAACCTGACTATTCGTCCTCATCTCTATGCGGTTATTGGCCTCTCAGCAGCACTCTGCCTTGTGTTGCTTGTGACCTCCACAGCTCTTGCTATCTTGTGTAAGTAATGGCTTTTGCTGTATTCATAGATTTTAGTCCAAACATTAAATGTGACGATTGAGATTACAACTGATAAATGGACATGAAAACATATTTAATCTAAGGGTCCTTTTAGAGCTGGCCCAATTGCTTGAAAATAGAATTATTAAAAGTCTATATAGCCTACATAGCCTATATCACAGATATGAATCCACATTTAATGTAGTTTTCTCTGGGAACAGATTGTTTGTGTGTTTGATAGCCTATTTCCCCCTGCTACTGTCCACCTGTTTAATCTGTATAGAATAGTATGTCTTTTGATTAATTGTCTTAAATCTTCACATTGTCTTAAATCTCCAGATGCCCGTGAATCAGATAGCAAGCCAGAAAGGAAGGGTCTGGTCTTTGACTACCAGAACATCAGCGACCATTACCTGACTGTGGCTAATGATGAATTAAAGAGAGAGAACTTTAACTTGAGGGAGCACAACGCCTGGCTGGACAAGCAGTCCCATCTTCTCAAACAAAGCTTTGCCAAACTCAATCTGACAGGTCTGTTTTTGACCTTGGAAAATGTCCAGCTACGGGACCAAATAGTTAACCTGACTTCAACAAACTCACAGCTGGATCAGCACCACGACCGGCTGGTGCAGAACAGCATAGAGCTGGAGGTAGATCTCTCTCAAACTGTTGCGCAGCTCACCCAGCTAGAGGAGGAGAGACAGAACCTCTCTGAGACAAACGCTCTTCTGAGACATGATTGGGTCCATGCCACTGAGGAAGCCAGCAACCTGCATGAGGTCAACAACCATCTCCGCGAAGCAGTCCGGGATCTGAATGAAAAGATCGAGGCAGATGCCGCCCTGGAGATCGATTGCGAAGAAACGTCCAGGAACAACACACGTCTTCAGTGGACAGTTGCGGAGCTCCAGGAAGGGTACTGGAGCCTGACCGATGTGCTGGAGCAAGAGAGGCAGGCTGCTTCAGAAAGGGAGAACCGCACCAGAGAGCAGATGTTGGTGGACACACAGGCCATGAACTCTTTCAACCTCTACTGTCCTGTGGTTGATGAGAAGACGAATGGTATATATCCTTTTCTATGTTAATTGATCAAACAAAGGGGTCACCCAAAAACCAAGCTGATCATGCTAATGACTTCTGGTCCAGATTGATGGCAGCAGTTTTGTCCGCAAGTCACTGGCCCATTAATATGTAGAATATGGATCTTTGGGTTCTTCTCAGGCACTTTTGCCATCATACAAAACAAACTAATGATATACAGAACCCAGAATTGTTTTAAAACTAGAATCTGCTTTATTTTAATGTAGTATTATCAAAATCTAGCCTACTTCATTTTAATGATTTTATTGTAGTTTAATTGAAATCTAAGCAGAATGCAGTATGTAACCACTAGTCTGTCATCTTCCATGTCATTCTGTCTGCACATTCTGATAACATCACAGATCAAAGCTCTCTGACTTGGAGAGAAAACTGACCCTGTTCATGAATGCAGTCCAAGAGACCACTATCTGGAAGTCTAGAACATACTTTTTGATTTTCTGATGATTATCAACTACAAAAAAACCTTTATTTTCAATTCTTCACAGAGCGGCTTTGCAAGAAATGTCACAGCACCTGGACACTGTTCCAGGCCAAATGCTACTACTTCTCCTCTCGTCTGCTCACTTGGGAAGCCAGCAGAGCCTGGTGTCAGGCACAAGGGGGCGACCTGCTCATAGTTAACAGTGAAGAGGAGCAGGTATGGGACAGAATAAACATAAACCCTAGTGTCACCTGTTAATAAGTACACCAACTTATAATTAATCAATATTTAGATACAATTGTAATTGATCAATGTTTCTTTAATTCTGCAGCTGTACTTATGTAGTGAAATGACGTGTGCCACTTGAAACAGTTGAATTCTGCTGAAATTCATATTTTGTCTCCCCTACATTTTCCGTTTCAGACATTTATGTTTGCCACTAGTCAGGCCACAGGTGGGGCCAGCTCCAGGGTGTGGATAGGGATGACAGACTCACAGAATGAGGGGAAATGGCACTGGGTGGATGGCAGCCAAGTGTCTTCAGATCTACAGTAAGTCAAGTGCATTATTGACTTTGTTGAACTACTAGGCCATGTGATGGCTAAACCCCACCATCATCATATGACAAAGTATAAATGAACAGATTGCACTTCTCTATTTCATTTTCAACTACGGTATGAACACATTTGGCACAGTAAGTGTTGCCTCTCAGCTAACCTTGGCAGAATACTTTGCTGACTACTTTTCATTACCTCTGAGAGTTGTCCAGATTCAATACCTAAATAAATAATTCATGAAAGTTTAAAAACAAAAAAAGTTTTTCAGCAAAAGTTAGAATTGCAGTGGAAATAAGGAAATGGTCACATATTTTTCTTGATCTTATTTCTCATTGGACTCCAAATTAGAATATTAACCAAGGTTTTTTTTACGAGGCTGAGTCACCAGGGTCAAAATGATTTCTAGTCAATCTATGTAGGTATTAGTCATTTCCTACAAATCAAAAGCAGATGCACATGCAATATTTTTTGGTATTGTAACTTTAATCTCCTTTGTAACATATTTCTATTTAACAGTTTAGTTGCATTACACTCATTGATTTAAGTTTTAAACATTAAAGCATCTCTAGTAGTGTTTACTGTTACACTATCATCAGGTTTAGTGGTCATGTTATTCTACCTCCCACAGACACAAACAATTGCCCGTACCCCCACTGGCAGGGCTATCACAATTATAACACCCTCCAACTCGCTTACGCACGCATGCATGCACGCACGCACGCACCCCTGAATTAACTCCTGAATTAAATACATGCATTTCCCTTGCATTCCCCTGTCTGATACAGCATGTTTGATATGTTCGATAGTATTTCACAATTTAACAATTTAATTAAAAATGTAATCCTAGCATATATTGTGGACAAATGTGTCAAAATGTTTAAAACAAAAAAATATTTAAATTCCAAAATAGCAAAAGTAGCAGATCAGCTGTTTTAGCTATTTGTCGTACAAAGAAGTATACAGGGGTTAACTGGTTAAGTAAATGTACCCTCTTCTGTTTTTTATTTGTATAACATATTTTGCAAATCAAACCCAAAATGTCTTGAGTCAAAACGGTCTCTTACAATTTGTGATGGAATGCCTCTCACTGTCTCCCTAGGTACTGGCTACATAGACCTGGTCAGGGAACAGAGCCTGATAACTGGACAGGGGAGAATCCTGCAGGGGAGGACTGTGGACATATAAACACACAAGAAAGTGCACTCAACTCTTGGATGGATGGATCCTGTGACACTGCCTATAGATGGATCTGTGAAAAGAGTGTTTTTTATTAGCTATTCTATCATCCCTGTAAATATTTAAAGGTAGAGTAAGTGATATTTGCTTTGGCTAAAACAAAACGCTTTTTTGTAAAAAGAAAAGAAGATTAAAGCTCTATATTCTGATATACTCATTGCTATAGTGTATGTCTATTAACAGGGGTCTCTCCCCGTCTCCCCATGCAGCTCTTTAATAAACTGAACATACATGTTCAGGTGGGTTGCCAATTACAGCCAATCTGGAGAGAGTGCCCATGCATTTATGAGGTTCAATTATAGTGTTCCAGATCCGATTTGGTCTGCTCACTTCTTTGTGTCATCACTTCCATCCTGATTGGATCAAATTACTAAAAGGCTGGAGAGACAGGGAGACAGACCCCTGTTACTGAACACTATACGTACTTTACTGAACCTTCAACCAATGTGTAATTTCCCGTCATTAAACAGAGCTATGTAATGGAATGTAAGAAATGATGCTGTGTTGAATGAGACCATACTGTACTGTATATATCAAAATAAAAATAAAACAAATATCCATCCTCAGTATTAGATTAAGAGTTTTGCAATATATCCTCCCCTAAGCCTATAAGGCAACAGAGGGAAGATGATGATAAATATTAATGTGAATGTAAACGTATCATGTGCATCAACTTTGAATACAAGTACTTACAATATACTTAATTTAAAACTTCACAGCTGTAAAAATGTTTTAAAATGCAACACAATAATAATATGCAAGCACTATCATGCCTGAACACCTGGTATCACAAACGCATACAGTCGCAGTCAGGCAGCAACCTCATATGTCCAAAAGTGTTGGGCATACAGTTGGGTGCCACCGATATTGTCCCTTATCATTTGACCCATTTAGGCCTGACCTCAACATTTTAAAAAATCCTTCTAAATCCTCCAGTTTTCAGAAATAAATATTTTCACGATTTTTCAAAAATAGCAGATCTACAAGCTCGTAGCGCGCCATGAGCTTGTAGATCTGCTATTTTTCAATAGCTAAATTATAACATAATGTTTAAAACACCAAAAGGGGTTCCCGCCCAAAATGGGTTAACTGTCCTTTTGCGCAGATCACGCAAACCTCAGCAAAAAGAAAAGGACAATATCGATGGCCTCCATATGTCCAAAACTGTTGGGCATATGATTCAATGTACATTATTATTTAGTCACAAGCTCGTATACCTTTCCTTGGTTCAATTTATAAAAACCCACTGATAAAATTAACCACTTTAAAACCTCTTGAGCCCCATTGCACCCGCGGGCGGGGGCAGCGGCTGTCCACCTCTGAACAGCGCTCAGCGGGTCAATGGAAACCCAATCGGTCTCCGGTTCCAACTCCGATTGTTGCGGATTTTCCCCCTGGACCCCCCTGGGGTTTAAGAGGTTAACTTGGTTTCACTAAAAGAAAATAAATAATAGCTGATCTACAAGCTCACAGTGCGACGTGCTGTGAGCTTGAAGATCAGCAATTTTTGTAGTCAAGTAATTTTTGTGTGACACTGTAGTATGACGCAGTAGGGCATTCATGTTTGAAATAACATGCCAACAACTACAATATATCTTTGTGTGATATGTTATTTGAGTCCTCCTCTTTCTTCTGAGTGTTTTAACATAGCAGTCAGTCAGTTTCAATCATTCAAAGCCATCTGTAGAGCCAATTGGCTAATCCTGCTTGGACTTTCTTTTCATGCACAGTCTGAGACACAGAAAGCGTATTGATCCCACTGCAATAGCACTCCAGGCCAAGAGGACAGCAACTAGGAAGCATATAACATCCAGAGAATGATATGAGTACCATGGCATCTTATAGGACTCAGTGCGCAGGTGGGCAGCTCCTTTGTGCCTCATGACAAATTCTATCCAGTAGACAGCCGTGTCCAGTGGATGACTTTGCTTGTCATGGTGGAGAATAGACAGACGCTCCATGTTCTTCCTATAGGATGGCTTGTGAAGAACATCTTGTACCGCTTCCAGAAAGTTATGTCTGTTCAGTGTAGTTACATCCAGCACCTTGGCAGCTCCTCGGACCTCCAACCTGAAAAGGTTCTCAAACTGGTCGAAAAGAAGAGGTACACCTATAACTGGCACTCCATGGTAGATTGACTCATAGACGCCATTAGTACCACCATGGGCCACAAAGGCTTTGACCTTGGGGTGACCCAAGAGGTCATTCTGGGGCAGCCATTTTACAAGCAGGGTGTTGTTACCCAAATTGTCCGGCCGCTCACCTGGGTGCCTCCAAATGATCTTCTGCGGGAGCTGCGCAAAGGCAGCAGCGACTTCTGATGTAATCTCCAGAGGAAGACCTTTAACCAAACTTCCAAGCGACATCAGGATGACTCCATGCTCACCTGAGCTTTGCACAAACTCCTCCAGGTCTGTAGGTAAAGGCTCTGAGGGTTTACACTGAAAACCAGCTACGTACACAACATTTGGCATGGTAGGCCTGGGGAACTCAAACACAAAGTCCAGCCTCATTAGCCAAATATCTGTCCCCTGCAAGAGGTGGTAGAAGTTCACGCCTGGCTCAAAGTACTTCTCTACCAGCCGATCGTAATGAGGACTCACAATGAAAGTATCAATGCTCATGTTAAGTAAATAGTACAACATGTTCTTGATCCTTTGGCTAAAGGTCATCTTGTCTGAGACTGCATATCCAGACATGGGGGTGTAAGACAAGGGCGAAGGACACACGACAAAGTGTCCGTCTCCACTGGTGATCCATCTCACATTGAAAACTGTGGGCAGCTTCAGTGCGTGGGCCACCATAACCCCTATAGGCAACCCTGGGTCCAAAAGAACGACATCATACTGAGCGTCGCGGAGGTCCTGCATGAGGACCTTGTTCTCCAAAATGTGTTCCACAACCTGGCTGGCCTCCCCGTGCATTTTAGACAGCGATGTTAGCATTTCCCACCAGAAGGACAGAAAGGCGATTCCAGACACACCCCCTTTCCGGATGGCTATCATTTTGGCCAGGAAGGTTACAAAGAAGTCCTGCTCCTCTATGGTCATTTTCTCCTGCAGGGGGATGGTGATGGTGCTATAGTGCTCTGCTCCTCCCTTGACAAACCAGCTAGTAGACGTGCGGACCACAGTGATTTGGTGACCCTTGGCGTAGAGGCCCTTCAGCATCAGGTTCATATTGACCCAGTGGCTGCCCTCCAATGAGAACACCAGGACCTTTCCACCTTCAGCGCCAGGACTACACAGGAGGGCTACACTCACCACCAGGAGTACAGACGTAGCTCCTGGAAGGAGGATACTCATGTTTCACCTCTGAGGAAAGATGAAACACATTACATCACATCACATTTCCCCCGATATGATTTTTCACTGGTATATTGTTCACAATAACCATTTCACATACATATTTGTATACACACAAGTCACACATACATACATACATACATACATACATACATACATACATACATACATACATACATGCTTACTTGCTTACATACATACATACATACATACATACATACATACATACACAGTACGCACGCATGCACGCACGCACGCACGCACGCACGCACACATGCACACACACACACTGAAAGCATGAAAACATGTGAAAGTAGTCTACAGTATGCTACTGTTGTGTTAGTCTCTCAAGACAAGGCTGTTAACTCACGTCAATAAGGGCGCTGTTTTTCCTTTAATCTTTGCCGATGGGTTCTCAGATTTCTGTTGTGTTTATGCTATGTTAAAAGTCCAGTGTTCCATAACAGGAAAACAACTTTCAGAGCAGAGGAATGCTGCGACAAAGGCTTATCTCCAATAACAACATAGGCAGTATCTCACATTACAGGTACATTGCCAGCCACTTTGAGCACCAAAAATGCATCTAGCACACACTGCACACAAAAGTAAAATGTACATTTATGCTTTTGGAATGGTAAATTAAAGAATGACAGATTATCCTGCAGTTTTCTTGCAGTGAGAAAAACAGACTCATATGCTGTCAATGTCCATGACTCCATGTGTTAACAACAGTATTATCCTAGCCTTTGGAGTTGTTTTAGCTAGATACAAAAGGAGAAGTAATATAACCTACCGTAAACCTCTGAGACAGGAGCAATGTACTTTTAAAGGATTACTGACGGCCACCTGCTAGTTGAGAATAGGATCCAAGCTCCAGACCATTGTGTTGTGTTGCATAATATGGGAAAGGTCTAGTCTGGGGGAGAGGATATTCTGAATGGGTTGCAGATGTGTGCGTGTTAAGCACAAACCAAACGTTGGGGTGGGTTTTGTCTGCAGGGCCTGCCCTCTTTCTATGGCAGGCTCGCACGCACGCACGCACGCACGCGCGCACGCACACACACACACACACACGCACGCACGCACGCACGCACACACGCGCACGCACACACACACACACACACACACACACACACACACACACACACACACACACACACACACACACACACACACACACACACGCCCCTTTTCCACAAAGATACATGTGAAGCCTTGCAACATTTCAGCTCTGTTATGCAGTGAATGTTCAGAATGGTCACTATTATTCATGTAACAGGTAGAGGTAGGCCCTTTTCTGCATATAGTCACCCCTCCCATACTGGCTGGTAGACAATGAATTTTAATCTGCCAATGAACCATGGCCTGATTGATTTGGAGCAGCGGTGGTCGAACGGTTTGCGGAGCGGTCTTGTTATCGGAAGGTCGCCAGTTCGAATCCCTGGACCGGCACGTTAAAATTACCACCGCTGAAGTGCCCTTGAGCAAGGCATTGAACCCCTACCATGAAATGTTCTATGAGCAGGGTCTGGCTGTAAACAAGCATCTCGAGCTTAGTCCATTCACCCTGGGTAAACAAAGAACTTTGCTTTGCTTTGCTTTTGCATGATGATGAATTTGATTAAAGAAGACCTGTGTCTCCTTCGAGTAGGGTTGGACGATAAATGGGCAAAATCAAATATGATATGTTTGAGTAAATACCTCAATATCGATTATTTTAAAGCTAGTCTCAGTTCTTATTCTCTTACCTTACCGGGTACACAGCTCAAAATAAATTCATATAAGCCCAAAGATAACCAGCACACACAAAATTTAATTTTGGTACTTTTTTATTTTGTTTGGCAGGGGCAGCATAGAAGGACGGGTTTCAGCATAGCCTTCCCTAACACGACAAAAAAATCCAACACAGGTGTGTCACTTATAAAGGGACCTTTATACGTGACCTTTTACACGCGGTCACTTTTTTCCCCTTTGAAAACAAAAGCTACATACTGCTAGTCACTTTTGTTTTCTTGAAAAATAATAACCCTGGTCCTAAACGAGTTCATTCGCCAATCACCACACACATACACATGCAACGTAAGCCAGTTAACCCTATCATTTTCTGAGCAACATTCTTTTGAGTCTGGTCTCAGAATCACTGCTGAAAGGGTTACCTTCAGGCTGTCTCTAGATTACATTACATATTAACTTGACACTTATGTATGTCTGTAGGCTCTAGCAGATTGGACTAAACTGCCATAGTAATGGCATGCACAGTTTTGAGTTAACCACATAAAGTTCCTATTCCTCTTTCAGCAAGAGTTTATGTGATAAGGAAGCAGCTCTCAGTACAAAGTTTCACTCCCCCGCGGGTGTGTGTGTGTGTGTGTGTGTGATCCTACATCAGAGAAGAGCACTGCATAGCTACTACAAACATCACTAATCACCCTGCCAGGCAATGAGGCAACAGATTATGGCATATTTCCATGCTCAGGTCTTCATGCTCTTATCTTTTACTAGATTATGGTCTCTGTGTAGGGCTGATGTCGGGGATTTCACTCCATGCTTACAGATTTTCTACAACTCATGGCCTCCGAAAGGCTTGACAGGATCCCCAATCTGCCAGCGTTACAACAATCTGTACCGCTTTGCTACACTGTACAGACGGCCACGTCGCTCACCATGGTTCTCAGCCTATGTGTTTACTCCACCAACTGGAAAGAGGCCTTCGGCATGTTGGAAGTTTGAGCCGCAGGTAAGAGGGACCAGTAGCATTATTTTAACTTTATCTATAGTTTCTATATGACTTGAAACACCTGGAATATAATATGCATCCTATACTTTGTAGCACTTTAATTGTTTTCTTGGCACATGACTATATATTGTATGTAGCCAGCTACACTGTTGTTTATTGACTAGGTTACTCCAATCTTTGTTGTTCTGGATAAGAGAGTCTGCTATAAATGTCATTTGTAATTTTAATAAATTAATTCATGGCAGCATATCAACACAAAGGAATGATAATATCATTCCTTTGTGTTGATACGCTGCTATGAATTAATTTATTCAAATTAGACCATGTCTGTGTCATAACATCTTGTGACCAACCTATTGGATCCCTGCTTAAGAATAGAAAAATAGACCACATTCTTCAAGATTTTAGTTAGAGTCCATGGTGGCCTGTTTTAACTGGCAGAATGAATTTATATCTACTTCCCAAATTTTGCATTAGGCAAACATCAGATGAAATGAGGAAATGAGTCAAATGACCCCCTCTGTTTGTTACTTACTTGTGGTTTGTTTCATTGTGCTTCATCTGCAAAACATACTGTCTTCTAGGGCCTAGACAGTACAGTATGTTTTGTATGTAGCCTGCCCTAGAGTGTCTTTAAGAAGACATGGAGTTTTCTATAACACTGTTTCCAGTGTGTCGGAATCCATTTGTGGGCCCATTTTTATGGGTTATGACACATCACATTTTATTTTCCTACATTATACTTACTATATATATTTCAAACGATTTAAAAAATAAATAAATAAAAACATTTTATACATTTTGAATCAAACATACAAACAAATGTAAGATTTTCATCCTGCAATGTTTGCCTCCATGCACAGCTTGCCAACCCATCAGCTGATGGCTCCATGATACCCTTCCCTCCGGGTCCTGTGGACCAGAACGTGGTGGAGAGCCAGGCAGTAGAGCTAGACTACATCAACTCATCTTTCACCCGTGGACACCTCAACCCCAGCCTTCATCACTCCAGCCACGAGGACCGTTTGTCTACCTTCACCTTGACCAACGCAGTGCCTCAGAAGGCCGGATCCAACAGCGGGCCCTGGAAAACTCTGGAGCAGACCGTCAACGAAGCCCTGGCGGCCTACTGCCTCGGGAAAGCCTACATAGTGACCGGGATACTTCCCTACCAGGAAGATGAGCCCTGGCTCAAAGATCACCGAGTTGCAGTACCGGAGTATCTTTGGTCGGCCTACTGCTGCCCGAACTTCAGCAATAATCTTCCAACGGAATTGAAGGAGACCTTTCCTACATATGCAGCTATCGGCCGCAACGACCGCTCTAGCACTGAGGAGATTGTGCCTGTCAATAACACAGCTGAGAAGCAGTTCCGGGGATATGATGTGAAAAGAATGGCTCTTACTACACTTGAGATGTATTTGCGGGACAGGTTTAAGGCTGTGGTTAGTGTTTTTTATGAACAGTGTTCTGGTTTGGAGTGATCAAGGACCAATATTCCTTCCATCCATCTTCAACCACGGAGTCACAGAGCTAACAGTTCCAGCAGAGAATCCCAATCTTCCCTTTCCCAGGCCACATTAGCTGTATACTTCTAAAACTGGGGGATCCCAAGGCATTGCAAGGCCAGCGTGGAGATATTTACCCTCCCCTATCTGGTGGCGTGCCCTGTGGCCTCTTCCCAGCATGCACAGAAGACCTCCAGGGAGACGCCCAGGAGACATCTGTTCTAAACTTGTTTATTTTATTCTATGATTTGAAAGCCTATACAATCATTTGAGACTTTTTAGGTGGCTTTTGAGGGTGGCTGTTGTACAGATTGTTATGGTTTATGACATTGTTCATGCCAGTGTGTTCTAGAGTTTTAGACGCAGTGAAACAGTATTCTCATGTTTTACGTGAGTAAAAGTATCACCAAAATGTTAACTGTGAGTGGACGACCCAATAAAGCATTACACTTGTTTACAAGAGGGTCCACCTTGTTCAATTCATCAAAACATTTAGAGACGTACAAATAGACACTTCTATATAGCCAAAGAACAGAACAGGAATTCATCGTAAAGGAGGAAAAAAGGGAAAAGAAACATACAGTGAGGGTAAAAAGGGGTGGGGGGGGGGGGGGGGGTTCAGATTTTACGGGGGCCAGTTTCGAATTGCAGCCGTCCGTAAGTGCCCTTTGAGAGCGGTTTTGAGGAGAGTCAAGGGATTCGCATGTCTTAATGACTGTTGGTAGGGCGTTCCACATTTTGGTGGGATAGGAGCGAAAAGAATATAGTCCCTTGTTTGTGCCGAATCTGGGTTGCACATGGTTTGTTGCACTCCCTCTGGTGTTGTCGGTGTGGACTTCGTTAACATTAAGGAAGTATATTTAGACTATTAGTTAGTTAAATTATTATGCATAGTAGGCCTAGGTGGCGGTGTGTTTTCACGCTCACGGATTACAAATATATGTATCGTATGTGGCGCTTGTGGCGGTGTGTTTCCAGCTCACGTTTTCCCTAAATGCATAGTTTTTGACATTGGTCATGCCAGTGTGTTCTACACGTTTACTATGGCCTCAGCGCCTGCTTTCTAGCCAGAGAATTTAGGAAAAGAAAGAACTTGTTATCTATGTGTTTACATAACACCTGATTAAGCTATCACGTAGAGCTGGAGAATTAAATTGGCCAAATGACCTTGAAAGGAACACAGAGTTTTAGACGCAGCAGTGAAACAGTATTCTCATGTTTTACTCGAGTAAAAGTATCAATGCGTGTAGATAGCCTGCCCTATTACAAGAAAATGTCTGTTGATTCAAAATGTACTTGAGCAAAAGTAGCAAATTATTTGCATTTTAATGTACTCAAAGTACCAAAAGTAGAAAGACTCATTGTGCAGGTTGTCTCGTTCAAATTTTCTATATTGTGTCTGTACACTGCATGGATGAAAGAAAAGACAATTGGGAAAGAGAGCTTTTATCTTATTCACTATCAAGGACCACACCACCAATGAAAACGTTTAACATTTTATTGAAACAAAAGACATGATCGTGAATGCCACCACGAGGTGATGGCCCACGACGGGCCATCGACGGCGTCGGGGATTTGAGCCGAGGTGGGGAAGCTTCAGGGATCCGGCGTGCTCCCGAGGCACGTCAGACCCCCGTCAGGAACCTGTAGGGGGGAGGGAGAGAGAGGTGGAGTAGGATGAGAAATGGGGTGGGGGGGAGGGGTGCGAGAAATGAGAACAGGGGAGAGCCATGGTTAGATGGGCTAGTAATATAAGGATGGAGGTGGCCTGATTGGATGTGGCTTGATAGGAGGTGGAGGTAGCTGCGTTGGAGGTGTGGTCCTGCTCCTGAACTTCAGCTATGAGCTATAACAGTGTTTTTTAGAGATAACAATTCTCTACACAGCTCAGCTTGCCAGGGCCACGCACAAATGGATGGGTATGTAGAACACACACATGCAGCATCAATACACATACTGCATTTTCACATTTTCTTATTATTATTTTTGTACGGGCAAAATGTTTATGGAATATTGATTACTGTTAAACAACATTTTATATTACCTGTAAAACGGGTGGTTCAAAGAGGGGACCTCATGTCCCACACACACACAATATGCCAGTGTATTTTTGGGAGGATGGGGAACCGGCTGTGAGTTTTGTCCCAAACACAGATAGCAGACGTGCTATTCATCCTGTCTGGAGGAGAGCGAAGTGATTTCTGCCGACAACCATCACATCACCAGGGGGATGCACATCGGACGTCGACCAGCCACTGCACCAAGCCATCACATGGAGTGCCACGGGCCCAGGGGGGCTCGGACGCCATGGAGTCAGAGTTTTTTGTTTCTCCTTCGGGAGACAAAAATAAAGAAACCTTGACCTTGAAACCTTGAGGCCCAGGGGGCCTCGGACGCCATGGAGTGCCACAGGCCCAGGGACACCTGCGGACAAGTTTGCTATGTGCCACTTTGACCAAACCCAATGGTCAAAAACATCGGTACAAATGCCAGGGGGAGGTTATCCATGTGTCACTTGGCCAAGTTCAAAGGTCAATCGAGGGCACAATGCCATGAGATTATCCATTTCCTGAACTCGTGATGGAGATATGCACAAAGTCACATCACGCTCGTGACGCTCCAAGGACACGAAAAAGATATCTATCATGGATACTATGAGTCAATGATATGGAATACCGGTCGAGCCCTGGGGATACTATCAGCAAGGTTGAGCTTGAGAGAAGGCGAGAGACACTGTAGGTTTCTGCCACAATGGAGATGCATGCATGGCCAATTCAATGGGAGGTATGCTAATCACACGGGCCTGACAGTATCAGCAAGGAGGCAAAGATAATTTGCGATGGCGAGTCATGCAATGTCACTTGCGCACGGTCTGACATGGATTCGAGACAATTATGCGCAGTTGCTGATATGGAGATTATTGGGCACAGCCTGTTGACAACTATTATTGCCTGGGATCTACGGCCTGGACACTGCGTGTGAGGGGGGGGGGGGTCCAAACTGGATTATTTTTGCACGAATATTGATTAATGGTCAGAGTTTGGGACTTCGATCTTTGTTTTCATTGAACATTATTTCCTTTTATTTGTTTTTATTTGAGAACAATATGGAATGAATGTGGAATGAACGTGAAGCAAGTTCATTATCTTATTGTATATAGATTATTATTATGAATTTTCTTTTTATCTTATTATTATACATTTTTCAAAAAGAGAGATAGAAAGAGAGAAAGAAAGCTTTCTATCTCTTTTTTCTCCCTATACATCACAGAGATCAGTATATTAGTCTCAGTGTGGCACTTTTTCCTAGATAAGTTTAAATATCACATTTATGAATTTCTAGGTTGAGTTGTATACCAGGGTACGTGTTGCGTACATCAATATACAATTTATTAGGTATAACGGTACAGATGTCAATAAATTAACATAAGAGGGGATTGTTATGGTTTCCGGCCTCAGCTACCTGACTCAGGCGACACATAGCTGCATAAGGCCTCAGCTACCTGACTCAGATGACCTATAGCTGCATAAGGCCTCAGCTACCTGACTCAGACGACACATAGCTGCATAAGGCCTCAGCTACCTGACTCAGACGACACATAGCTGCATAAGGCCTCAGCTACCTGACTCAGACGACGTATAGCTGCATAAGGCCTCAGCTACCTGACTCAGACGACACATAGCTGCATAAGGCCTCAGCTACCTGACTCAGGCGACACAGCTTTATAAGGCCTCAGCTACCTGACTCAGACGATGTATAGCTGCATAAGGCCTCAGCTACCTGACTCAGACGACACATAGCTGCATAAGGCCTCAGCTACCTGACTCAGGCGACACATAGCTGCATAAGGCCTCAGCTACCTGACTCAGACGATGTATAGCTGCATAAGGCCTCAGCTACCTGACTCAGACGATGTATAGCTGCATAAGGCCTCAGCTACCTGACTCAGACGACACATAGCTGCATAAGGCCTCAGCTGCCTGACTCAGACGACGTATAGCTGCATAAGGCCTCAGCTACCTGACTCAGACGATGTATAGCTGCATAAGGCCTCAGCTACCTGACTCAGACGACACATAGCTGCATAAGGCCTCAGCTACCTGACTCAGACGACGTATAGCTGCATAAGGCCTCAGCTACCTGACTCAGACGATGTATAGCTGCATAAGGCCTCAGCTACCTGACTCAGACGACGTATAGCTGCATAAGGCCTCAGCTACCTGACTCAGGCGACACATAGCTGCATAAGGCCTCAGCTACCTGACTCAGACGATGTATAGCTGCATAAGGCCTCAGCTACCTGACTCAGACGACACATAGCTGCATAAGGCCTCAGCTACCTGACTCAGACGACGTATAGCTGCATAAGGCCTCAGCTGCCTGACTCAGACGATGTATAGCTGCATAAGGCCTCAGCTACCTGACTCAGACGATGTATAGCTGCATAAGGCCTCAGCTACCTGACTCAGACGACACATAGCTGCATAAGGCCTCAGCTACCTGACTCAGACGACGTAAAGCTGCATAAGGCCTCAGCTACCTGACTCAGACGATGTATAGCTGCATAAGGCCTCAGCTACCTGACTCAGACGACACATAGCTGCATAAGGCCTCAGCTACCTGACTCAGACGATGTATAGCTGCATAAGGCCTCAGCTACCTGACTCAGGCGACACATAGCTGCATAAGCATATTGATAACCATGACATGATAATTGTCATGGTTATCAATTGCTGGTATGGTTAAGAGTGAATAGACCGCAGAGTAGACCACCAAAGGATCTGTGGACCCAAATTGGGGACCTGTGTTCTAAATTACGTTATTTACATTATTTAAGTTATTCTATATGATGTTATTTACATATATGGCAATCACATTTTTCAATGAATGCTGCATACTGCTTTGCAGCTACTTTGAGGGAAGTGAAGTCCAAACTGCTGTTTTAGACAATTCATGATGCATAGATTTCTCTGGACCACTAGATGGTAGACTTGTGCAAACATGCAGTTGAGATTGTTTACTTTAGTGTGCAGAACACTGACACAATTTCAAATAATGTTCGTATGTACATCATCTCTAATGAAGCCATTTATCTTTCTTTACAATAAAAATCACACCCGTGTGAACTGAGTGGTGTAAGGTCTTATATAGACTGATCAGCTGTGGTCTGACGTAATGAAATCACACCCGTGTGAACTGGGTGACCATAGCAACCATGCTCATTTTTTTTGGTACGGACAGACAGACAGACAGACACGTAAACTAACAAAGCCAGTTGTAGGAGTGGTTTACACCACTCAACACCCGTGTGAACTGAGTGGTGTAAGGTCTTATATAGACTGATCAGCTGTGGTCTGACGTAATGTCTGACGTAATGAAATCACACCCGTGTGAACTGGGTGACCATAGCAACCATGCTCATTTTTTTTGGTACGGACAGACAGACACGTAAACTAACAAAGCCAGTTGTAGGAGTGGTTTACACCACTCAGAAATATAAATGAAATAGTTAGATTAGATTCAGTTAGATTCAGGCTGATTCTTGGTTGTTGGATTGGAGTATTGGCCATGATGTCATTGACACACACACGGACCATGTATGGGGATTTTGAGTGACCAAAAACACCCCATGTATGGGGATTTTGAGTGACTAAAAACGCCCCATGTATGGGGATTTTGAGTGACTAAAAACCCCCATGTATGGGGATTTTGATTGACTAAAAACCCCCATGTATGGGGATTTTGAGTGACGCAAAACACATTTCTTCAAGATTTGGAATGCTAATACTAATAGTCAAATGTATAGTCATGCAGAACCTTGTAAACAAAAGGACCATTTGATGAGATTTAGCCTTGCAGACCCCAAACTAAAGAATGTCCACATTTCCATGCTGTATTGATGTTGGTACCATAAGAGAGATACAATAACAGGCAAATGTTGATCACCACTGCATTAAGGTGATATGCAGGTTATTGTGTTTGCCAATTCTGAAGCTTTCCCCAGGACACTTGTTTTAAGGAGACACACATCATTTCTCAAATCAGACTTGGTAAGAATTTATTACGACATTGAATCATATACTGTAGCATGGTAACAAAAATGCACCAAGGGCTGAACACAACTGTACACATTTGTGTTGCAACTGGAATTACGTCACGTCGTAGTGAGAGCAGTCCTTAGTAGGCCTATAGTGCTCATGTTGTGATGGTGAGAAAATCTTGTCCCACAATTCCACTTTCATAATGGCCCTGCCCATGGGACACATGCTAGCCTTGACATCCAGGTAACTGCCCTCATGGGTGATCCCAGAGCCATTTGCCTCCGCCCGTACAAAGCCTTTCTGTTCTTTGTTGTAATACATCTCTTTATACAGAGCCTCATCACATTCTTTACCCTTGCTGTAAATCCCTACAGCGTGCCAGTTCTTGTACATGTTGTAGTCGTATGGAATAGAGAACATGATCGAGAGTGTCTCAATGTAGTCGTCCCTTCTCCGCTCAAACAGGTCGTAGGTCAGAACACCAACAGCACCACAGGCTTTAGCGGAAGTCTTGCTGAAGTTGCAAACCTCAGTTTTCAGAGGCCGCACGGTAGGCTGGGGTGGTATGTGGGTCAAGCCACTCTCTAGGAAAACCCTTTTTGCAAAAGAATGAAAAGAAATAGGAAGGGTTATTAGCTATAAAACATTACACTAACAGAGAGAGACACACACGTCAGTGCCAGTGTTATAATGTGCATGACGGCTATAAGATGTTTATTTCAACTTTTATTAATCTGCAGAAGGGTACTGCTGTGCATGTATTCTCTTTCTCAGCAATACTCAGCTGCAGGCCTCTGTGTCATCTTCCTCCACAAGTCTTGCACTTACTTGGGGTTGATGAGGCAGTAGTCGTTGGTGAGGTTGGTGATCTTGATGGTGACATTTCTGCGGCTGCTGAGTTCAGCCGCCACGGCCTCAGCTGAGTCACTCATTCTCTCCTACTGTATATGCGGGCTGCCATTCCAAAGCAAAAGGCATCAGTGAAAGTGTGGGATTACACAATGCTTAATATTGCACTATAACACTACACTGTCACTGTCACTTGGTCAGGGGGTTCCCCCCAGGGCTCCATACTTGGTCTGCTCCTTTTTCCCCCTCTACAACAAATGTCTTCACTGAAAATAGCGATCTAAAAGCTCACAACGTGTCACAATGCATTGTATTGTGAACATGTACATATCTGCTCTCTTCGCCAAACGTTCGCCCCCAGAATAGGGATGCAATAAAGTTAGTTTAAAAAATAATAATGTTATGGTTATAAATATTTCTCATTTCTCTACATTTCTCTAGTGTAATGGCACATGCAGTACACTAGCCATTTACAGGATCAATTAAATGATCAATTACCAAATTATGTTAATGTGCATGATGTCTATGTATGTCAATATCCAATGTGATGATGACCCAATAAAGACTACAACAGCCTACATTTTGCATGTCAATATCTGTAGAGTACAAATAAATTGTCTTACCTGTTCGTATCAATGCCTGTTCTTAGCTCAGCCGACGTGAGATCTGAAATGGTGACGACACATAGCTGCATAAGCATATTGATAACCATAACATGATTGCATCAGAGGGACTGACTGTACGTACAATATGATATG
Organism: Electrona antarctica; assembly: GCF_951216825.1. NCBI lineage: Eukaryota > Metazoa > Chordata > Actinopteri > Myctophiformes > Myctophidae > Electrona > Electrona antarctica. Next base: position 29,802,976 of record NC_136805.1, read on the forward strand.
AGATGCAAGCGTGTTCCTGCTAATCCTGTTCTTATCATGGTTTCCATAATCTATTAGGGACGTCATAGATCTACTGTCCTACTGTATATATTACTGTGTGTGTAATAAACTTCATGCATGGTAACATTCATATCACTGTTGTGTTGGCATGTGTTCTAACTTCTCCACGCCTGCGACTCGCATCTTCACCCACCACCCAAAAGGGATTATATGTAGACTTCTAGATGCCTTAGAGATGGTCGCCCTTAAAATCATTACAGATAATGGTTGTGAAGATTAGGCCTATATATCAAAATGAAATAAAACACCTTAAGAGCGAATGGACCGCAGACCACCAAAGGATCTGTGGACCCAAAGAGCGAATGGACCGCAGACCACCAAAGGATCTGTGGACCCAAAGAGCGAATGGACCGCAGACCACCAAAGGATCTGTGGACCCAAAGAGCGTATGGACCGCAGACCACCAAAGGATATGTGGACCCAAAGAGCGAATGGACCGCAGACCACCAAAGGATATGTGGACCTAAAGAGCGAATGGACCGCAGACCTGACACCAAAGGATATGTGGACCCAAAGAGCGAATGGACCGCAGACCACCAAAGGATATGTGGACCCAAATTGGGGACCTGTGTTCTAAATTACGTTATTTACATTATTTAAGTTATTCTATATGATGTTATTTACATATATGGCAATCACATTTATCAATGAATGCTGCATACTGCTTTGCAGCTACTTTGAGGGAAGTGAAGTCCAAACTGCTGTTTTAGACATGCATGATGCATAGATTTCTCTGGACCACTAGATGGTAGACTTGTGCAAACATGCAGTTGAGATTATGTTTACTTTAGTGTGCAGAACACACACACAATTTCAAATAATGTTCGTATGTACATCATCTCTAATGAAGCCATTTATCTTTCTTTACAATAAAAATATAAATGAAATAGTTAGATTCAGGCTGATTCTTGGTTGTTGGATTGGAGTATTGGCCATGATGTCATTGACACACACACACGGACCATGTATGGGGATTTTGAGTGACCAAAAACGCCCCATGTATGGGGATTTTGTGTGACGCAAAACACATTCCTTCAAGATTTTGAATGCTAATAGTCAAATGTATTTTCAACCAACGTAGTTATAGCCCACGGCTGCCTTCAGTGCCTCATTGACAGTGGATTTATATAATGCAAATAAAGAATGTAGTAAATATTATAAGCATGTAAGTCATGCAGAACCTTGTAAACAAAAGGACCATTTGATGAGATTTAGCCTTGCAGACCCCAAACTAAAGAATGTCCACATTTCCATGCTGTATTGATGGTGGTACCATAGGAGAGATACAATAACAGGCAAATGTTGATCACCACTGCATTAAGGTGATATGTAGGTTATTGTGTAAAACTTGTTGTCCTGTTTGCCAATTCTGAAGCTTTCCCCAGGACACTTGTTTTAAGGAGACACACATCATTTCTCAAATCAAACTTGGTATGAATTTATTATGACATTGAATCATATACTGTAGCATGGTAACAAAAATGCACCAAGGGCTGAACACAACTGTACACATTTGTGTTGCAACTGGAATTACGTTATCAAAACTGAGTAGTGAGAGCAGTCCTTAGTAGGCCTAGTGCTGATGTTGGGATGGTGAGAAAAGCTTGTCCCACAATTCCACTTTCATAATGGCCCTGCCCATGGGGCACATGCTAGCCTTGACATCCAGGTAACTGCCCTCATGGGTGATCCCAGAGCCATTTGCCTCCGCCCGTACAAAGCCTTTCTGTTCTTTGTTGTAATACATCTCTTTATACAGAGCCTCATCACATGCTTTACCCTTGCCGTAAATCCCTACAGCGTGCCAGTTCTTGTACATGTTGTAGTCGTATGGAATAGAGAACATGACCGAGAGTGTCTCAATGTAGCCGTTCCTACTCCGCTCAAACAGGTCGTAGGTCAGAACACCAACAGCACCACAGGCTTTAGCGGAAGTCTTGCTGAAGTTGCACACCTCAGTTTTCAGAGGCCGCACGGTAGGCTGGGGTGGTATGTGGGTCAAGCCACTCTCTAGGAAAACCCTTTTTGCAAAAGAATGAAAAGAAATACGAAGGGTTATTAGCTATAAAACATTACACTAACAGAGAGAGACACACACGTCAGTGCCAGTGTTACAATGTGCATGACGGCTATAAGCTGTTTATTTCAACTTTTATTAATCTGCAGAAGGGTACTGCTGTGCATGTATTCTCTTTCTCAGCAATACTCAGCTGCAGGCCTCTGTGTCATCTTCCTCCACAAGTCTTGCACTTACTTGGGGTTGATGAGGCAGTAGTCGTTGGTGAGGTTGGTGATCTCGATGGTGACATTTCTGCGGCTGCTGAGATTAGCCGCCACGGCCTCAGCTGAGTCACTCATTCTCTCCTACTGTATATGCGGGCTGCCATTCCAAAGCAAAAGGCATCAGTGAAAGTGTGGGATTACACAATGCTTAATATTGCACTATAACACTACACTGTCACTTAACCACTTCAGCACTTGGTTAGGGGGTTCCCCCCAGGGCTCCATACTTGGTCTGCTCCTTTTTCCCCCTCTACAACAAATTTATTCACTGAAAATAGCGATCTAAAAGCTCACAACGTGTCACAATGCATTGTATTGTGAACATGTACATATCTGCTCTCTTCACCAAATGTTCGCCCCCAGAATAGGGATGCTATAAAGTTAATTTAAAAAATAATAATGTTATGGTTATAAATATTTCTCATTTCTCTACATTTCTCTAGTGTAATGGCACATACAGTACACTAGCCATTTACAGGATCAATTAAATTATCGCATGATGTCTATGTATGTCAATATCCAATGTGATGATGACCCAATAAAGACTACAGCAGCCTACATTTTGCATGTTAATATCTGTACAAATTAATTGTCTTACCTGTTCGTATCAATGCCTGTTCTTAGCTCAGCCGACGTGAGATCTGAAATGGTGAGCTCACTCTTCCGATTACCCTTCTCGTGGAATGACACCACACCTGATTCTATCCCAAAGCCGTCTCCACCCAGAACACACACCCACTCCCTGTCCGACTCAGTCTGGAGGACAAGTTGAGGACAAGTCCGTTAAGGTATGAGGAGAGAGATACAGTACACAGACTAACATGAAAAACAACATACCTCTGTAACCATGCAAAACACGAGTTTGTTTTGTTCAATATTTTCATAGTATTTTTTCTTTCCATGCATGGTGTCTACTCCCACGGACCACACCCGTCTGTGTTGGGTAATACAGTAAGTTAAGAAGTTGCCATTGTTACAACATGGGGGGAGAAACAGACCTTTGACAGATGTTGGACTTGGGATGTATTACAAACCTTCCTTTGACTGTCGAAAAAATACCAAATATTGAAAAAATTATGTTTTACAAACATATTCTCGCTAAAATTAGACCAGGGGTAGAGTCTCAATTTACTTAAGCCAGGGGTGCAACCATTTTGGACATATGCAAGTAGGTCAGAGTGGCTTATTGTCGCCATTCGTCGAGAGAACGAAGGTGTCCCCTATATATTCAATGCACTACTAGACCCCTGGTAGATAGAGTGATAGAGTGCTGAGGTGGAGCACAACACCTACCATCAGCTCTCAGTATTTACAGCACAATTTAGTTACAGAAGCTGTGCTACTCTTACGCTGAGTTGGCAGTGCCCGAGATCGAACCCAGAAACTCGTGGTCCTAATTGATCACCTGGTAGATCAAAAAGAGGTGGTTTCCCGCACCTGATACACAGTAGCTTTACAAGGGTGTGTGCTGCTCCTAAGACACTAATAGAGTCATGTTTGTTTATGGAAAATTACTCAAACGAGACAAAAACAAACTTCAGGGACAAAATATATTAACATCATTGTTTTTATTTTGTTTTATTCAGAGCACCCAAGGTTATGTGAACAGCAGACATAGTGAATCATGTCTCATCTGCCCATCTTGTCATACAGCTCGAGCTTTATAATGGCCTTGCCCTGGTTGGACATGGTGGCCCTGAGATCCACCACCCGCCCGGGGTAATGGATCCCGGAGCCATCGGCCTCGTGGCGCAGGTAGTTGGTGAAGTCCTTTTCATAGTACATGTGGTTGTAGAGCTTCTCGTCGCAGGGGCGCGTGTGCTCGAAGACGCCCACGCCTAGCCAGTTCTTGTAGACGTTGTAGTCGTAGGGCACGGAGAACATGATGGCGACCAGCTCGTTGCAGTGGCGGTTGCGCATGTCAAAGAGCTCGTAGGTCAGGACGCCCACAGCACCCGACGCCGTGTTGTCGTCCTTGACAAAGGAGCACACCTCGGACAAGGCGGTGCGCACCGTGGGCTGGGGGGGATTGTAGCTGAACCCACTGGACATGAAGATCCTACAGAGCGTGTGACAATTAAGGGAAGGCCACGTGTTACCATTTTCAAGAATATGACTTCTGTATATTAGGAATTGACAATATTCATGATCTCTTATCAGTCCATAGCCTACATAATAAAAAGGAGGAAGAAGATGTATTCTATGATTTAAAGAAACGCTATGTAACTTTTTATAGAGTCAAATGTTGACCACTCTGTATGGTTGAGTATGTCAGTCGGTCAGTGACTTACTTTGGGTTCACGAGGCAGTAACTGGCAGTGATATTGGTGATCTCTATGGTACAGTTACGGTTGGTAGTGAGTGTGGCAGAGTGGGCCTCCGCAGAGTCAGGCATGGTGTCAGCTGGTGAGAAAGGCTATAGGTGAAGGACAGACACATAAAATACACTGTGAAATCATTCATTAAAAATGATAAATGGTGCATTTATATAGCGATTTTAGCCAAAATGCTTTACAAATCTGCATTGCATTCACCCATCCCATTCAGACACCAACAGCAGAGGAGACCATGGCACAAGAAACCTGCTCATCTGCAGTTAGTGATTCAGTCAGTGTCTTGCTCAAGGACACCTCGACAGTAACACAGAAGGAGCCTGGGATTGAACCAGTAACTTTCCAAGTGTGGCCGCTCTAACCCCTGAGCCACTGCACCCGCCCACTAACACTGTCAGAGTTACAAATGGATTATTATAAGTTACAATCAAGTCTCAAACTTGAAATGTAAATTCCTACATGTAAACTTCACTAAACCCTAACATTAAACTAATAAGAACCGATTTTCTTTGACTCTATAGGACACTTGTAACTAAGGTTACTCATTAAAATGATTGAGATGCTGTTTGCTATGATATGAAGCATATTGTCTGCAAGAAAAGTTGAGTTAGACAAAGTAAAACTGCATGCATCATTGTGATACAAAAGGCTACAGCATTATAAAACTGCATTAATTAACATACAGTAAAACAAGTCAAAGCCCCATAAATAGCATTCATTAGTACATCATCTGTCGTCTAATGATAGTTTCTTTTTTTTTTATCAAACCAGCATCAATTTCTCACAATCACATAATGTTCTAAATAGCAGATAAATGGTACTTACTTTACTTTATGTCAGACACACACGCTATAGCACCATACGTGCTCTAAAAACAGCTCCCAGCTTGGTATGAGAACATAACGCAAAGTCACACCCCCGAGCGCGCGCACACATGCACGCACGCACGAGCGCACGCACGCACACACACACACACAGTCACACCTCACTTCGGAGACGACTAGGTGTGTCTGCCAGCTGAATTAGAATTTGTCACTGGATGACATTCTGTTGTTGTGTTGCATCCTTGTGAAATGTGAGTATATGTTCAGCCTATATTTTCCCCACTTTATGTGCCATGAATCCCTGGGTCTGTGAATTATACCTGTGACATTCAGAAAGGTGTAGCCTACCCTATTCAGTGATTCCCAAACTTTTTAGTTTTTATACACAAGAGAAATTTGAGTAAATGAAAATTATGAAAATAACCGATCTACGACGAGCTCACAACACACTGCGATGCAACGCAATGTGAGTTTGCTATTTCCACTATTTCTTAATAACAATAATAATGATAATAAATCATTTTTTGTATGTATTATTATTATTATTATTTTTTTGTTTATGTTTGAGGTTGACCCAGAAATGGGTCCCAGCTCCCTTCTGGGAGGAAGATAAGAAAAATATGATGGTGGCCAAAGTCAAAATGAGCACATTTATGGCTAAAAAAAAAACTACTTTTGTTATTTTCATACAACAAAGTCACAGACAGGGTGCGGCTGGATCTTACATGTGGTAACACATAAACTGTACAAACACAGATTAGTATGGTAGGGCATGCATAGTACTTTATATCAGGTGTGGTTGCTTCAGGTTGCGAAGGAATTCACGTGACAAGACTACATACACTTACACTATGGATGACTCATTTTGGGCATAATCCAAAGCTTCACATACCACAATTGTCTGAAAATACCAAACACAATGTGGCAAATGTGACATTGTAATACCCATCAGTGTTCATTATGACATAAAATTCTGATTTAGTCTTAATAGTCTTTTGAATAACACCATTTAGTTTTAGTCCTTAGTCATCTAGGTCGACTAAATATCAAAATCCTATATAGTCTGTTAGTCAACTAAATGAACACTGATATCCGTCATCTATCTATAGTCATTTAACGCTTAAATCTGCAGATTTGTTCAGTTTAACTGTCATTTTCCAAAATGTTCAAAGAACGCAGTTACACATAACATAATAATAGAAACATGAATTATATTGCATGTTTCACATTAAATGTAGCTACCGGTATACATGTTGCTAAAACCCACTTAAAAACAAGGAACTCAAATCAGTGTAACACTCTGAGCAAAGGCTGAAGACAATACAACAACGTATTGGACATTTAGAACTAAATTTAATTAATTTCCCAAGCAAATATTTAATTGTTAATAGAAGTTAATAAAGGTTTTTGACTGCTTATCTAAGATCTTTTGTCAGTTTGCTCCATATTTCAGGAGCATACTCCTTCAAGGCAGTGCTCCAGATTGTCTTATGCGTTCCTTCAGGAATGCTTAACTCAGTCTGATGTGTGATGAGACGAGACCCCACTGGTGACACATAGTATTTATTAAATATTCATACGACTCTACGAGTGCCAATAGGTATGCTAATAAAACGGACGAGTTGGATTACCTGTGCTTGATTTAATTACATTTCTTGTAGTTGACAAATCAGCACAGCTTCACACATTACATTCATCCTCCCCGAGGCTATAGCCTGGCTCACCGATTAATTAAAAGGACAAAACATCCAATTAAAATAGCCACTTCAAGCCAGGCCATACGTGCATCACGCTTCCATCAGTGCATCTTTAAGACTTCAAGGGTCAGTTGTCCAAAGCCACAGGACAGTAGTGTTCTATGCCCACAGCAAAGTGCAAGTCTCCCGCCCACACTGTCCTCGTCATCTCTGTCAGGGCCGTGACAGTGGCATTGACTCAACCACCCTTGGCTCTTCCTCTCTCTGTGTCTCAGAGTCCCTGCAGACAATGACACAACACCCCTCTCTGCTCCCAGGAACCAGAGATAACATTTCCGTGTCTCTGTTTGTATACATGCTTTGGAGCCAATGAGCATTGTTTTACGCTGAGTACAGTGGAACTCATTCCGTGGAGCTATGTTGAGTTTGAGCATTCCATAATGTCAGTGCTTTTTTTTTTAAGGTGTCACTTGGTGGAAAACTTTGATTAGTTGTTTTTGGAATGTGAACATAATAACCCAGTGTGCTTATGTTTTAACATTTTTGTTTGATTCCTGTCTTTGATATCCAGCATCTGGCCTATACAGGTACTAGATGTGCACAGTGCACACAATCCTCATTAAACGGTTTCTGGAAAGTGACAGACTTTGTCAAAAGAATAAATTAGGTTGAAGTTTGGACACATAATATTGTGTCCCCAGAACACATCATCTCAAGAGACACAAGCTTAGCATTTTGGACATTTAGCCGATATTCAGTTAGCAACTACAGTAACAATAACTGAGCAGGGTTTAGTAGCGCTCAGTGTCTTGCTCAAGGACGCTCTACAGGACATATGGCTGGCGAGAGGATTGACCCTGATACCTGACAACAGGCTATTGACACTTGGGGTCAAAGTGGTGAACCTGACACACACACACACACACACACACACACACACACACACACACACACACACACACACACACACACACACACACACACACACACACACACACACACACACACACACACACACACACACACCCTGTGGGAGACTAGAGGTTAGAGAAACATGCCTATGATTAGTGTTGGAAAGTTCAAACCCCCAGAATAGCTGGGAAAAATGTCAGTGGGGAAAGTCTTTCTCACCTCAAAAACTATGCCCTGATGAAGACCGGTATAGGTCGAAACATGTTGGTTTAACAAAGTTTTGTGTGCCCACTGCCCGGTCCCGGTCCCGGATCTCTATTGTCAAATTAAGATGCCCTTGGTAAAATCACAGATGTTTTCCTAGGCAGCTTCCAGGTGTGTAAATGTAGTGTTTACTGAGTTGCACACTTAAACACATGCCCTAAACTACAGTGTATTTAACCATTTATTGCAACAAATGATAGTTATACTTGGCGTTGATGGGAACACTGCAAAAAAAAAACATGAGTAGGCCTACTGTATACAGTTATAAGAGCGGGCCCAGCAAGACATTTCATCGGTTTAACTTGAGTAATGCAAACTTGAATTGCAGTTTAACTTTAAAGCCATACAACATTGAATTTCAGCATACTTTAGAGCTGCATGCACACATGGAATATTCAATTAATTCAGAAACAGCGTGACTGTTTCGGGGCAGGGGCTCAAACACAAGAAAAGGTACGTAGCGCACAGCAATTTTTGTGGGTGTTTTTTTTGTGGGGTCCGTCCCTTGTGCCATTTCATGTCACTGGACAGTAAAATATAAACTATACGTTCTCATAGTCTGAAACTAAAGCTGACTAATGGAGCCAGCACATTACAATTATATATACACAGTATAAATAATAATGATATGGAATTATCATTACTTGTCAAATGTTCGTCTTGAAAGGCCCTCATTGGCCCTTATTGGCCCTCCGGGACCCCCCCATTGGCCCCCTACATGCCCTTATGTGGACTTAAAAAAAAATACAAATAAAAAAATATATTGGGCAGGATTTTGGAGTTTGAGGCCCTAAAGTCCAAGTTAGAGTTGGTGTCACAGATTAGATTGATGTTAATCAGGGATCAGTGCCATCAACAACATTTCAGGCTTCCACTCTCAGCACCCCCCCCCCCCCCCCCCCGCCCCCACAACCCCCCACACTCACAGCATGTGATATGACAGTAAATATGATTCTGAATATCTGGTTGATTTAGCTAAGATAGGTGACAGTTTTGTCACACTGTATGTGTGTGTGTGTGTGTGTGTGTGCGCGCGCGCGCGCGCGCGCGCGCGCGGCGCGCGCGCGCGCGCACGCACACACACACACACACACACACACACACACACACACACAGAGCACACATACCTTAATGCTTTGTTGGTGTGAAATCAATGATTTGCACTATGAATAAATAATAATTAAATTAATAATGCCATGGATACAAGTAGCTACTAACTAACTATACTGTGCAGTATACAGTCTACTGTACATTCAAGTCTGTACTCAAAGTCTACATTCACTGTCTTGTGTCTGGCCAACGCTCGGCGCGTCCTATAGACTCTTCTCCCTCAAACTGTAGAATGAACGCTCCCTTGCAGTCAGAACTTGTCACTCTCAATTTTCCGCCACAATCTGAAGGCTCCGTTCTTCAGACTTCACCTCACCCCCTATAGCACTCCTCTCTCTTTGTATCCCTATCCTTCGCCTCCCATTGATGCTAGTTTTTTGTTGGTTGGTTGGTTGGTTGGTTGCTTGCTTGGTTACTAATAGTTATAGCAGTTTCTGAGGTAAGACATTGCTGTCTAGTGTCTTCACACTCTACTTATGTGAGAATTCACTTTTTGTCTTTTTTGTTTGGTGATGGTGACTAGAGAGCATGCTCTGCTTACTCTGATATTGCACTTGTAAGTCACTCTGGATAATAAAGTAATTATATAATTGTACATTGTTAGCCTATATTTTGCTGTGCAATTTATGGCTTTTTCGCTTCAAAACAGTGTGGTTTTGTGAGAGCTATGTTATGTATGTATACAAACAAGATGTGAAATAGTGTATACATGTTGGCTTACATGCAGTAAACGTCACTGCTCGAAATGTTACCACTTTAAGTAAAAGATATGTCTCTGGGAGCAGTAATTGGTATTCTTCAAACTAATTTATTCTTGAACTTACATGCAGTAAAGCACTTACAGTTTTTCAACAGCAGTCGAGCTAGGTCTGTGTGTTTTTATACTGTAATCTTTGTAGACACAACGTGTGGTCAGGTTTAAGATTACAGCAAGGAAGTCAATTCATATTTTTGAAATGGTTTTTCTCATAAACAGTTGGGTGTCTGAAATCCTACTTTTCTTTTTCATGAGTAAATAGCACAACAAGTGGATGTTTCTGTAAATGCTTTAGAAAGGAAGGAAAGGCAACAACACGCACAGCTGGCACATGCACACATATTGGTCACTGGTGAGTACCATTATGTCTCAATGAAACCTCCATACAAAGGATAATAACTACAGGCATATTGGCCATTATAAAATTAGACACAATGCAGCTTTAACTTGCTTTGAGGGAAAGTTAATATAGTTAGGATAGTTGTGCTCACACTGCAGTGTATGGTGCGTTATTATTATAGTATAGTATAGTATATAGTATAGTATAGTATAGTATATTCATATTTTATGAATTCACAATGATCTTTATTTTATTGTATGCTATAAAAAAATATTGGCCTAAATATAAAACAATTTATGACAATCTTCACATTTTGAGGTGAATACTGACTGACACTGATCAGAATATCAAGACAGATTGATAGCGGATTATACTATAAAAATAAGACTGCATAAAGTACATACAGTAGTATTTTTATGTGAGCACCTTCTTGTTCAGTCTCGAACCCATTTTGGGGGGAACCCCTTTTGGTGTTAGCATTATGTTATGCTTTAGCTATTGAAAAATAGCAGATCTACAAGCTCATAGCGCGCCACCGAGTGGCGCGCTACGAGCTCGTAGGTCTGCTATTTTTGACCGACAAAGAAACATAGCTTTTTCAGAAAACTGTCAGGATGTAGAAGACATTTTTAGAATCTGATCTCAGGTCAGAATGGGCTAATATCAGCAGGTAATATTGCGGTCTCTACTCTCTAATATTGCCTGCGATTGCTCTTCTTCACATCACCACTTTCTTTATCCTTCGGTTGCACTGTCATCATTGTGAACAATCCTCTTCACATCGCTCCCCGCCTCTGACTCACACTCGCCGACTTCTTTAGCGAAGAAAATGCCGTTTGCATCTTGACAATGATTTTGAGTTGCATTAATAAACATGTAAACATGATTAGACTGACCTTTATCTGCTTGACCAAGTACATACATGTGTTGAATCACTCTCATGTGCGTAAGCACATACTTATTTAACGCCATGACCATCAACTGCTTTATCAGACAGACAGACTGACGTCGGTGCACAATGATACAAGATGCTCTATTCCTACTCATTCTGTTCTTCACCATCTCCCATATCTTCGGGTCACGTCATGTGTCCAATACTGTATATTGTCCCTATACTATGTGTGTGGAATAAACTCCAGAACTTTTGATGTGATGCTGCCTGGTGTCATCTTGTTCTCTGAGCTCGTCACTCAACAGAACCATCACTCTCCAGTCTCCACCCTTAGTTAGATTGAGAATCTTTTAGGACCACATGGAGGGTCCACTAAATTCACAACAACCCGTAAAGCGTATGAAGGCATAATTAATCTAGTGATGTGAATCGGATGTTTAAAGTGTGGTGTGGTCAGAGCCGGTGCTAGCTGACAACGGTGGGGGGGGGGGGGGGGGGGGGGCGCATTTATTGAACAGAATTTTAAATCAGAAATTAACTTTTCTTTCTTTCTTTTTTCAGGGGAAAACATTCAAAGGTATGATTCGGTAAAGGATTCCAGAGGTGAGTGTGGTATAGGTTTAGCTTTAGGTCTCTCTCTCTCTCCTACTGTAGGTACCGCGTCAACAGTTCAACTCAGGTAGGTGACCAACAGTCAATAATACGGTGAAGAATAGGATTCTGAACGGTAAGTATTTCTACTCAGCCTGCCACCGTAGGCTGTGTACTAGGGGGGCAGAATTTCACTTGTTTTGTCCGGATTGTTGTGTGCGCTATTCTGCCAGGTAGCGCACGCTCAGTAGGTAGTGTTAACGAGAGACAGACAGGAGAACAGTATGATTTCACAGTATTTCATAGAATGGAATGTGAAATAAGTGGTTGTCTGCCTTACCGCCCAACGTGTTTGCCTGCAGCCTCGCCTCGCCTCTGGAGAGTGGATCTGACTGTGAGAGTTCTTCCTTTTATACTGCTGGCTTCACCTAGGTGAACACAGGTGTGGCGCATCCCAGCTGATCGAGTATAGGTAACGAGGTATTACCTTCAAGGGCCTTGCCCAGGCTCTGATGTTAATTGGCACGTAGCTCTCTGCCTATCTCTCTCTCCAGAGGGGTGCTTGCTTATTGCTCGATATTCAACCAGCGAGACAGCACAGCGTGTACAGGGGGCTGTCACACGTGCGGCGCTTGCGTGTTTTCTTTTTATTTCTTTTTCTATGTATTTTCTAGGTATTTTTACGACAGCAGTTGAAGTCCTTGTCATGTCTCTGTCAATTCCTCCTGGTACACACAACACCAGTAGTTTGTTTTTTTAACTGGCAATCTTGACTGAGGGGGCTAGATGGTCCGATTGAGAGGGCAACGCATCGCAGTTCCAACTGAAACATTTAACTATCTACTATTTTTACGGCGTGGCATCGAAGAGTTCAGTGGGTTCAGAGGGTTTTGGCCTACCACACAAGTCGGGAATGTATTTATACAGTGAATCCATAATGCCCATCCCTCTTTTCCAATATGGTGAGTGGGTATATATAGTAGTGTACTATGTACAGTAGCTTGAGCCAGAGATAGAGCTTGATTTCAGACACACTTTCTTTTTGGTGAGACTCTCGGCTAGATGGTTTCATAACCTTTCTTTATTAACAGAGAGAGAGAGTAATAAAGTTCAGAAGCAGACCATGAAGGACATGAAGTCTGCTTCAGCAACATTCAGTCTTTGGCTAAAAAGGGGCACACGTTTATGTGTGAGGGTCTTATTACCGTAAACCTTTGATTATTAAGTGATTTGAAATGTGGCACTGTCTGAGAACATTTCAGTCTACTTATTTTCAACTGATTGTTTACATGTCCAACATACTTCGTACCCATCCGTAAGAGGGGTGCGTCTATGGAACAGCCTGGATAAGGATCTGAAAATGTGCTCATCAGTCACGAAATTCAAACAAATGTTTAAATCCAAGGTAATAAATAGATATAAAACACTAGAGTATCCTAATTAGAAATAAGTAATAGTAAATATTAAAACCAAATAATTAAATACAATTAAATATATACAAATGCAATTATTAATTAATGTATAAATTACATTAAAAAAAAATATATATATTACAAAGAAGCAGTCTATAGAGGGTCTGAGTCTCATCATTCCATACACAAACTCAATGTGCAAACCATATGACCACTTATAGAGCGTCGCAGTCCCGCCCCCTACCATGGACCAGGAAATGAATCCCAATGCATTTTTCCCATAGACATTTCAAAAAGTATTTATTTAAAGACGGTTACGCCGCGGACAAAGCCAACTCGAGTCGTGACAACTCATGACAACACAAACAATATTTTGGACCAAACAAATAATTACAAAGAAGAAAAACAACAAAAAAAGTGTTGTAACCTGCCGTTTTTTTCTTCTTTCTAATTATTTGTTCGGCCCAAAAATTGTGTTTGTTGTCATGATTTGTCACGACTCGAGTTGGCTTTGTCCACGGCGTAAACGTCTTTAAATAAATACTTTCTGAAATGTCTATGAGGAAAATGAACGGAGAATCATTTCCTGGTCCATGGTAGGGGGCGGGACTGCGACGCTCTATTGATTCTCCACCTAGTGGTGTAGCTAGTGTGGTGTGGTTTGGTGCAGCTTGATGGCAATACTTCCATATTGTCACGCTGCAACGGACCATATTGACAACTAATAATGTATGTGGTTTGAGTTTTCTGTTACTCTTCTTTTTTACTTATTTCATTATTATTATTATTATTATTATTATTATTATTATTATTATTATTATTATTATTATTATTATTATTGTTATAGTTATAGTTATAGCTAGTTTACTGTCTGACAGTTTTGTCAGCTTTATTATTATTATTATTATTATTTCTTTTTTATTTGGTTCTGTAAACCAACAGGGTAGGCAATTATAAGCTTTTAGCTTCAGCCTACACCTTTTCGGGCCACTCAAGTGTATAATGTATTATGTATTGTTATACATGTGAAAGGTTCGAAATAAACTAAACTAAACTAAAAACTAAAACTACTGCATACATTAAAAGTAAAAGGGTCTGCTTTTCAGAGACTGTTAGATGTATCCAACCAATGCCTAGCTTCACACAACAGGCAAAGAGTAGTTCATGTTCATGCATTATGATCTAATGGATGTCCACAGATTTCTTAAAGGGACACTTTGATGTCAGAATCTGTTAACTGGTCATGTTGTGTATCATGTGTATAATGCTCTGTATCTGCATAGTGAGAGGTGAAAAGCATCCGAAAACGACCTGAGTGACATCACTCGAGAAATCTGACTCTATGTGAGGGAGTCTTGTGCAGGTGTGATATTATCCACAGCCCACCTCTGAGGCACAGAGCATTAAGACAAAAATAGTAGGCTACCATCTATACTGAGCATTAATGAGGACCCATACTGAGACAAGGTTGAAAAACTACAAAGTGTGTGTTTTTTTTAAATACAGATAGAACTGTTTGCCCCATCTGGTTTTATTCATTTATTTATTTATTTTCACTTTATCATCACAGACAAGCAAGGAGCTCCAAAACAGGTCTATGAACATGAAGATGAAACCCTTAGTTATGTCCTATTGTCCTTGCTCCCTCTCCCTCTCCCTCTCCCTCTCCCTCCCTCTCCCTCTCCCTCTCCCTCTCCCTCTCCCTCCCTCTCCCTCTCTCTCCCTCTCTCTCTCTCTCTCTCCCTCTCTCTCTCTCTCCCCCCCTCTCTCTCTCTCCCCCCCCCTCTCTCTCTCATCTTCTCTCTTCTGCTCTATATAATTTTCACTATTTCCAACACTCTGCCAGGATGAGAGAGTGCCCTCCCCAGCCCTGACTTGCATGGTTAGAAAGAGCGCTTAGCGTGAGCGCACATGTTGCTCACTCTTTCCTCCCCTTATGCTTCTCTTCCTTCTTTCCACCCGACTGTCTTGCCCCCTCCCTCTTGATCTCCCTCTCTATCTCTCTCTTTCCCTGTGATCACTTTCTCCTCCTTTGCGCTCTCTCTCTCTCTCTCTCTGGCTCCAACACAGCTCTGTCACTCACTCACTGGCTCACTCAATCTCCCACACACATACTCCATCCACATCTCTCTGTGTGTGTTGTCTCTGGGGGGGGGAGTCCTCGGCGTGCCTTTGTTTTGAGCCAGGTGGTCGCGGTGTGTTTCTCCCAGCAGTCACCATTTCCACCCCAGAGAACTCCACACTGGCAGCGCAGCCCCGTCCACGGCTGAGTATCGGGAGGAAGACCCTGGTAGCAGCCGCTGTGGGGGTCATGTTGGTCTTGGTCCTGGTCATCCTTATCCCTGTGCTGGTGAGTTCCGTGGGCAGCGGTGGCCCCGAGGACAGCGCCGGCCACTATGAGATGCTGGGTACTTGCCGCATGGTGTGTGACCCCTTCCCCAGTATGGGGGTGACGGGCGCACAGATAGGCACGGATGTCGCCACGGCGGGCCTTCAGACGGACAACGTGGGAGACGCCCCGAATGACCACAGTGTTGGCCCCCCACTGCCCACCTACAGTGCTCATGGGCCACAGGGTAAACCGGGACGCTCGGGCAAGCCTGGACCTCCGGGGCCACCCGGAGAGCCCGGCCCACCGGGGCCCAAGGGACCGCCGGGAGATAGCGTGGACATAGTCAGGACAGGGATACTCGGCGTAGGGGGGAAAGGGGCAGTCAGCACCACCACGTACAACACCACGCCTCGCGTGGCTTTTTTTGCGGGACTGCGAAACCCACAAGAAGGTTACGATATTTTGCGGTTCGACGACGTGGTGACCAACATCGGGGATAATTTTGAAGGCACATCGGGCAAGTTCACCTGCAAGATCCCCGGTACCTACTTCTTCATCTACAACGTGCTCATGAGGGGAGGGGATGGCACCAGCATGTGGGCTGACCTGATCAAGAACGGCATGGTGGGTATAGCCGGTTTTATTCTTACCCATCACACTATCACCTGAATGCATTAGACAGTTAAATAAATAGAGAACTGGCTTTTAGTTGTATAATGAATCCTGCAAAATATATAATAACTTCTTATTGTTGAGCCCTGAATGATGTACTGGAATGAACTCAAATGGACATGCTCAGGGACTATAGCGTGTGCGGCTGGCTGACAGTCTATAATGGCTGGTCATGCATTCATGTGTATCATGATTTTGGTCTGGTGTTGCAGTCAGCTGTAATGACAATGCACAGTGGCAAGCTGCCAGATTGTGTATTTTTGCTTATTACACGTCCAGCGGTGTATGCCGTGAAGTGAACGACATACACTACAGCGCTATCTCAACTCTGCACTCATCAAAACACAGCCTGAGGTGCAGTCATGTCCAAGCATGATGCTCAAAGCGCTATCCGGCTACCAGTCAAACTCCAGCCTTATAATAATACCGAATTGTGATATTTCCCATGTTCATGGATAATCATAATCTTCTAATGTGTTTTAACCCATTTTGGGCGGGAACTCCTTTTGGTGTTAGCATTATGTTATGATTTAGCTATTGAAAAATAGCAGATCTACAAGCTCATAGCGCGCCACCGAGTGGCGCGCTACGAGCTTGTAGGTCTGCTATTTTTGAAAAATCGAAGAACGACTGACATAGAAACATAGCTTTTTCAGAAAACTGTCAGGATGTAAAAGACATTTTTAGAATCTGATCTCAGGTCAAATGGGTTAAGCCCTGGGTGCCAACATTGATCAAAGACCACAGCAATTTTGAGCCTAGACATTTCCCTGCAAGCACTTTAATCCACGTCTCTGAAATGGCATTGCAAATCTGCATGGCATCATAAATATAGTTGTTTGTATATACCTGTACCTGTTGGGAATACAAACTGCTCGCGTGAAGCAGCATTTACCAGTAACTGAGAAAAGGTATTTGGTAAGTACCATTGTGTTGCACAGTAAAAAAGTCAATTCTGACCACCTGCACTGCAATACCGGCTTACATTGTTAAGAGAGATAATGTTGTGGGTGGAGGGCAGGGTCACTAGGGATGCTGAACAAACAGATAGAATGGGTGGAGGGCAGGGTCACTAGGGATGCTGAACAAACAGATGGGTGGAGGGCAGGGTCACTATAGAGATGCTGAACAAACAGATGGGTGGAGGGCAGGGTCACTATAGAGATGCTGAACAAACAGATGGGTGGAGGGCAGGGTCACTAGGGATGCTGAACAAACAGAGAATGGGTGGAGGGCAGGGTCACTAGGGATGCTGAACAAACAGATGGGTGGAGGGCAGGGTCACTAGGGATGCTGAACAAACAGATAGAATGGGTGGAGGGCAGGGTCACTAGGGATGCTGAACAAACAGATGAGTGGAGGGCAGGGTCACTAGGGATGCTGAACAAACAGATGGGTGGAGGGCAGGGTCACTATAGAGATGCTGAACAAACAGATAGAATGGGTGGAGGGCAGGGTCACTAGTCTAGGGATGCTGAACAAACAGAGAGGGAATGGGTGGACAGAGAGGTAATGGGTGGAGGGCAGGGTCACTAGGGATGCTGAACCAACAGAGAGAGAATGGGTGGAGGGCAGGGTCACTAGGGATGCTGAACAAACAGAGAGAGAATGGGTGGAGGGCAGGGTCACTAGGGATGCTGAACAAACATATGGGTGGAGGGCAGGGTCACTAGGGATGCTGAACAAACAGAATGGGTGCAGGGCAGGGTCACTAGGGATGCTGAACAAACAGAGAGAGAATGGGTGGAGGGCAGGGTCACTAGGGATGCTGAACAAACAGAGAGAGAATGGGTGGAGGGCAGGGTCACTAGGGATGCTGAACAAACAGATAGAATGGGTGGAGGGCAGGGTCACTAGGGATGCTGAACAAACAGAGAGAGAATGGGTGGAGGGCAGGGTCACTAGGGATGCTGAACAAACAGAGAGAGAATGGGTGGAGGGCAGGGTCACTAGGGATGCTGAACAAACAGATGGGTGGAGGGCAGGATCACTAGGGATGCTGAACAAACAGATAGAATGGGTGGAGGGCAGGGTCACTAGGGATGCTGAACAAACAGAGAGAGAATGGGTGGAGGGCAGGGTCACTAGGGATGCTGAACAAACAGAGAGAGAATGGGTGGAGGGCAGGGTCACTAGGGATGCTGAACAAACAGATAGAATGGGTGGAGGGCAGGGTCACTAGGGATGCTGAACAAACAGAGAGAGAATGGGTGGAGGGCAGGGTCACTAGGGATGCTGAACAAACAGAGAATGGGTGGAGGGCAGGGTCACTAGGGATGCTGAACAAACAGAGAATGGGTGGAGGGCAGGGTCACTAGGGATGCTGAACAAACAGATAGAATGGGTGGAGGGCAGGGTCACTAGGGATGCTGAACAAACAGAGAGGGAATGGGTGGAGGGCAGGGTCACTAGGGATGCTGAACAAACAGAGAATGGGTGGAGGGCAGGGTCACTAGGGATGCTGAACAAACAGAGAATGGGTGGAGGGCAGGGTCACTAGGGATGCTGAACAAACAGATAGAATGGGTGGAGGACAGGGTCACTAGGGATGCTGAACAAACAGAGAGGGAATGGGTGGAGGGCAGGGTCACTAGGGATGCTGAACAAACAGAGAGGGAATGGGTGGAGGGCAGGGTCACTAGGGATGCTGAACAAACAGAGAATGGGTGGAGGGCAGGGTCACTAGGGATGCTGAACAAACAGAGAATGGGTGGAGGGCAGGGTCACTATGGATGCTGAACAAACAGAGAATGGGTGGAGGGTAGGGTCACTAGGGATGCTGAACAAACGGAAAGAGGAGAAGGGGGAAGAGAAGGTGAGGACATGAGATGCCCTCATCCCTCTCACACCCATCATCAGACTGTCAGCAGTAGCTGAGTTCCTCCTCTCGAACCCTGAGGATACCTTTACATGCACTCCAATCTCACTCAGCTAGCACTAATTAGGGTAATTAGGTACTGCCTTTTCTTTCTTTATGTTTTGCTATGAATGTATGTATGAAAACTAGTTGTGTGGCAGGCACTTATACACCACTTCGCTGGTGAAGTTACAGAATGGCAACCCTTACCATTGCATATTATTTCAGGCTTAAAAAGCGTCTCATATGTCCTTTGGTGGTTAGCTGTCTGAGCTAAGACGTACAGCCTCCCGCAGCACAAGTCTCACTTTTGTGCCATCGCAGACACATTATGTGAGGGGTTTTGGCACTTCACTCTGGATTTAACGACACTTTAATTATATATTTATTTATGTAATGCAATCAGCCTGCGTTGACACAATGACACACTGTATTAAGGACACATGGGATTCTCAGCACTTCCCCTTATGTCATGTTAAAGGAAGAGCAGACCATTAAACGCTGGGGTGGGGTGACGGGTGGGGGGGTGTTTGGGAAGAAAGATTTGACACACATTTTTATTCAGTGTAAATATGTTTGCAAGTAACGATAGTTACTGCCACTGCAGGCCACGGACAAGTAAATCAGCAAATGATTTACTTTGATGTTATTGTTTCTGCCAGATTGCCATTAACATTTTCTTTTCAAAATCTTTTTTTCTTTTCGTTTTATAACAGTCACAGGTTCATAGAAAAAAATAAAATATCAGATTTTAGTATCAGTGACTGAGGTAAACAAACGTAGCCTACTGTATGAATCAGAGATCGTGGGCAGACATAATGAAAAGACTGTTATTGTGCAAAACATGCCCCTTCAAGACAAAAGAAAAACATTTTCTCCCCTTCAAGTCCCAATTTAGTAAAGCCAATTCCCAATTCCCCAGCCTCCATCTCTGCTAACCCCCACAATCAGTCATTGGGAGGGTGAAGAAAGCCTCGGGTCTCCTCCGATACCTGGGCCTGATTGCCATTAACATTTTGTAAGAAGATTAGCTCAACTGCCTTCTTAATCCAGATGTAATATATTATGTAATATAACAAAAAGAAATGCCAATTCTGTTTTAAACGCCAGTTCCTTCACCTTACACTTATCCGCTTCTCTTTCTTTCCCCTGCATTGTCTTATTCCAGGTCAGAGCCAGTGCCATTGCCCAGGATCAGGACCAGAGTTATGACTATGCCAGCAACAGTGCCATCCTTCATTTGGATGCGGGCGATGAGGTCTTCATTAAACTGGACGGTGGCAAGGCTCACGGAGGCAACAGCAACAAATACAGCACATTCTCAGGGTTTATCCTCTATGCCGACTGAAGGCCAGTCGGAAACAGGGGCACAGGGGTGAAAGGCCATGCACCACCACAGGTGGCTGATGTTCATTTTGCTTCACACATACAGTAAGGTTGATGCTGCCCCTATCCACAGATATTTCACAAATATCTCCATTGTTTAAAGTAAAAAGGGTACAGTAATAATTAGGGCCATGGATCTGTGGTTATTGGTAACTGTCTACCACAAGCTGGTGTCATTCCTTTTTCATCCGTCTTTTCCATTGTGATGCAGCGTGCCTATGCTACTGACGTGAAGCACACAAGCAACATGAAAGTGACAGGTGTCACGATATGTCATGGGAAGGTGTGGTGGCAATCTTGACAGTGCTGAAGAGCATATGTCATTTTTTAGCTCCTGTTTTCAAAGTCTGGGAAACTCGACGGTCACACAACTGCATAGCGCAGTTCTTTGTTACATGCATCACACAATTAACTTCTCTCATGGTCTGTGTACGACAACATGTTGTGCTTTAATGCTTGGGGGCGGGGGGTTGTTTGCCACATGCAACGCTAATTTATCAAACATTCAGTCATGAATGAGATTGTGATTATAGATGACAGTCTGATGTCACAAAATGTCTCGTGTCACAGTGTGATGAGTAAAAAATGGTGTCATTAATATCACAAATGTATTTGGCAATATTGTTAGTGTATGTTGTAAATTTGATGTTGCGTGCAATTGCAGTCGAAGCTGTGTCTATCCCGCACTACAGTGAATCCTTCTAATTGTGTAATAAAAATGGCACAGCTATTTGCATATTGATGTCTTTAGATGTTATTTTGTGTGGGGGGGCTTTTCTTGTAATGTTTTAGATCTCTGATTTCACAAGCTCCATCTACAGTATGCTGTATTTCTGCTGCATGCATGTTCATGCACAGATTGATTTCCAATGTATGTCCAGTGACTGCGCTGAAAAGGAAATGACGTGATGTTTGACTATAAGGGGTGCAGTACTTAGTTTAGACAGTACTTAGTTTAGACTAGTCATTTGGTTAGACCAGTCATTAGTCCTACAACTACAACCTATCTCAAACCCTCACCCTAACCCACGGGGCAGCACACCTAAACCTAACCTTAACCCATGTCTAACCAATGACTAGTCTAAACTAAGTATGCACCCGACAATAAGCAGACAAGGAAGGGCTTTGGCAATATAATGTTTTCTTTTATATTCTGTGCTTGTCCATGACTGTTGGTAATAAAACGTTGTTGGTTTTTAGTATTGAGCTCTCAGACCACTTGGTTAAAATGTCATTCCTGTTATTTGGTTGTTAATCATTATGCTGTGATCATTCAATGAACTGCTGCTGAAAGCCCGTCTTTTGTACAGCTAAAGGTGATGGGGGCACCTCGTTAAAGGTGATGGGGGCACCTCAGCTGAACTACAAGGGCCAATCAAAGCAGAGACGATGGGAGCCGAAGGGAGGCTCACAGCTGTGTTTAAATGCCAAATGAGAGAGATAATTGCATCTCACAATCCATGTTTTTCCCCCTGCTCTCTCTTAATGGGCGTGGAGACCACACGGTGAAGATGCAGAGAGATGGCAAGCGAGAGAGAAGAGACAGGCGTTAGAACATATCATGGCAGAGCTCAGATGAGTGCTGGGAAGTGATCCAGGGCAAATTAGGATCCTTCCGAGACGGTGACATGAGTGTCAGAGACAGGGACGTAGCTTCCAGGCACATACTGTAACAACCAATAAAGTTTGCTGGTGTGGTGGAGAGTATGCTTTGATATTATGAAATATATTGAGCATAATGTATCCTCTACAGGATTTGCTTTGATTAAGTCTCTTAGTTGGTTTGACACCAGAAGCTAGTCTGCAGCAAGGAACAATTATGAGTCATATTGCTCTCAATAAATATGAAAATTCAATGCTGGAAAAAAATATATAGTTTTGACATTCAGAAACTGAATGTCAAAACAATTATGCCAAAATACAGACTGAAGCTGTGTTAAATTGAGTAATTATGTTCCATCTGTTGATTGAGGTGTTATATGATAAGTTCAGTTCAGGAAAAAAGAGGAAGGAAAGAAAGCAGGTCTGCATACTCACTCATGTTATGTTAGAGCACCCTGAAGTCCACATAACCATGGAATAAAGCAGTTAAGATCTGGAAAACCCTCGGCTCAGAACTACAGCCAAGTGTCTTCAGGCTGCAGAGTTCCTCCAGACACAATTTACCACGAGGCCTCGAACCGAAGAAGAGGTTACCAGAGCTTCAGGGCAGCCAAACACAAGTACAGCCTGATTTCGCCTCGTGGTAGTATGAGCAAACGTCAAATTAGAGACTTCATGTCACATTGTCGAAGGCAAATGCAGCTCGCTCGGCAAGAAACAGCTTCCACTGCTGAAACTCAACAGAACATCGTATAGAGCCACCAGCATGAGCACCCCCCCCAATTGTCCAGATTCAAACGCATAGTTAAGAAATAACATAGAGGCAGCAAATACAAAGTCATGAATTTGCTGGTTATAATCCAATAATAATAAAGTGTAAATCCTACAGTAAGTATTGGTGGTATACACTTCATGCCTTCCAAACTTCAAATCTTCTCACATTAACAACAATCTTGTTTATGACTCAAATATAGCAAACATGTGATTTTGACAGAACTGTATAGTCTGTAAGTGATGTGGCATCACACATCACACACATCATATGGCAGATGGATGACAGTCAGCAACACAGCACAAGCTGTGATTTGAAACTTCTTTAATTAACTAATCAGACATGTGTTTTTGGAAACAATTACATCTCAAGTTGAGTCAATATCTCGACCCCTTGTATGTGTAGTGAACACGTTATGCTTAACCTGTTTTAAAATGGTCATTGGGACAACAAACACACATCAAATATCGTTGGTTGTATGATCAGCAGTGGTGGAAAGTAACTAAGTACATTTACTTAAGTACTGTACTTAAGTACAATACTTCAGTGCAGCTGGGTTCCCAAACTTTTTCATGTCAAGGACCCCCAAATTGACACTAATTACCCCGAGGACCCCCATTTGAAAAGAGAAGATTTTGACGGCTCTAGCAGTGATTCTCAACCCCCAGTTTGACATGCATATTAGTCTACATACCCCCATTGAATGTCATTTCCATCTCTGGGATCCCCAATTCATATTGAAAAATCAATGTTAATGTAACTCTGAGAGTGACAGACCCATAAGGGTCCATTTGGTTCCAAACTATCATTTAGCTGGGTACCCCCTGGAACTCCCTCAGGGATCCCCGGACCCCACTTTGGGAACCCCTGCTTTACTTGAGTATTTGCAATTCCCAATAGTTTTACTTACTCCAAAGTATACATCTCGGATCCAATTATTGTGCTTTTCACTCCACTACAATTATTTGAAAACTTTAGTTACTTTGTAGATTTTGATTATTATTACAACACATAGGCCTACATGAACCACTTCAGCCAATTCGGCCATTTGAAAATGCGACGCATTGTGTCAAATATATTCTAAAGATTTGTCTACATTTGAAAACTTGAAATGAGACATTCTACATAATGAGTATACTTTCAACTTTTGGTACTTTAAAGGGGAAAACCACCCATTTTCAACATTTTACTATGTCATTAATATACCTTAGAGCTGTTGTGTGGAAATAATAAAAAAGTTCCCCCATTCTGTGTTTCCTAGAACTGTAATTATGGAAAAAAAAAATTCAGACCTCCAGTTCTAGGAAACACAGAATGGGGGAACTTTTTTATTATTTCCACACAACAGCTCTATACGGTATATTAATGACATAGTAAAATGTTGAAAATGAGTGGAATGCCCCTTTAACTACATTTTGATACCAATACTTGTACTTTTACTCAAGTAAATGTTGAATTCCACACTTTTACTTGTCACAGAGTATTTCTATATTGCATTATTGATACAGGGAGCCAACCTAGGGCAAAGTCAGGAGGAGAAAGAAGCGTACCACTATGTAGACGTGCTGCGGCGGGACAGCTTGGCTGACAACACTGCAGAGCTCAAGCACCTGATGTTCAATGGGTAGGAAATTGTGGCGGGCAGCGATCCAGGAATCCCAAGTTGGTGTTGGCTAGACCTGCACTCTCGCAGCAGTAGTATTGATACAGTACAGTACTTTCACTCAAAGTACTGTATCTCACTGAATACGTTTTCCACCACTGGGCTTAACCTGTTTTAAAATGGTCATTGTGACAACAAACACACATCAAATATCGTTGGTTGTATGATCAGCATTCCAGGATGATAACAAGAAGAAACATAAGTTAGTAGCCTTTAGGCAGTCAGACTTCACTTATATACTGTAAGCTCCATTCATGGAAGCACGACTTCAAAGTTATAGGGTGTCTTAAAGCTTTATTCAGGGGGGTGATGATGATAGTGTGAGGTTGTGTACATTACTGTACATGTGTGGCTGTGTGTGTGGCTGTGTGTGTGGCTGTGTGTGCGTGCGTGCGTGCGTGCTTCTTTCCCAAAAAGGGGGTGCTGCTACTCACTGCTATTCATGCCAGCTGCCACACAATAGTGACTAAAAAAAGTAAAATTGTTCTCTGACACGTATTGTGCCTCAGATATGGAAACACATGAAGGTAAAGGACATTCTCCTGGCAGGCATTGTCTTTGCAAAGCAGGGACGGTGGGAGACAAAAAGACAATATTTCAATATTTGGCGGAAACTTCGTACAAAGCTGTTACTTTTCAGGAAATGGACAAAAGAACAAGTGTTACAATGGATGCAATGCTCCCCTGCAGCTAAGCAGGACCACTTGATGGGGAATGTTTTAAGTCGCTTCATTGACTTGGACTTGGCAGAGGAGGTACACCCATTTGTCTGTCTGCCTGTCTGGTACCTCTTTTTCATCATTTACAGGAATGGGGATTTGAAATATTACCCGTCGACTGGAGACTAGTTTTACTGCAGGTTATCTCCAGTGTATGCAAATGTACTGCTGGAAATTTACATGCACTCTCCAACCTGTTTCCTATCTGTATACTGAGATGGCTGAAGCTTGACATTTGCTGGGGCCAATTGGTAAGGCTTTGGTCTTATCAGGCTAGTCCAGAGCTTGTGTGTGTGTGTGTGTGTGTGTGTGTGTGTGTGTGTGTGTGTGTGTGTGTGTGTGTGTGTGTGTGTGTGTGTGTGTGTGTGTGTGTGTGTGTGTGTGTGTGTGTGTGTGGACATCTCCACGAGGCAAGAAAATGCTAGGCTTGGAAAGAGTTCCTCCGCAGAAATGTCTGATGTGACGTTAATGAGCCCTTGGTGTCGTTATCTTCAGTGTGCCCACTTACCCATCAGGGGACATCCAAATTAAGGATAGCAACGTCAACTGTCTGGCAAAATTGTCCTTCATGCTTGTGTGTAGCCTACAATTCTTTGCACACATGAACAAACACACACCACCACCTGTAATGCTTATATACACTTACTAACTAGTGTGCATGATTGATTGATTGCATGCATACGTGTTTATGCAGTATCTTTAAAGAGGACCTGAAAAGAAAAAGCTATTGAAGTGATCAAATACAAATTAAAGGACAAACCTGAATAAATTAGTGGAGAAATATAATGAATACCGATATGCTTCCATTCGAGTGTACTGTGTATTCTGTGTGATACAACTAAGCAATTAACCACTTGAACCCCAGCATGCCTATTCTGGGGGAACTACCAAAAGCAGACAAGCTCACAAGGCGTCGTTGTGAGCTTGTAGATCTGCTATTTTAGGGCGAAGAGATTTGGTGTAGACAGAAAAAAGCTGTCCATGTACAGCTGTAACTTAGGTCATAGTCTTACTAAGAATAGAGAGATTAAGTCGTTAACATATCATGCCCTGGGTGGCATGTATAAAAAGGCTGAGCAAAGCCCAGTTGACCTCAATTTTACATGCAAAGTAAGTAGTCTATGAAAGAGCCTTCATTATTGGATGGCAGATGCCTCAGTCAAACACTGGAAACGGCAACTATAGTGATGTATAGATCTTTACAGTAGATAAGCGAAAGGCATAAGACGTAAAGAGTGTTGGAAATTGTGGTCTAAAGTGCACATTGGAGGAGCTTGAGTTGATCCTCATGCATTAGTGCGACGCATGAAAAAACAGAAGAGCTGACTGAGAATGCCCCTGCAGGACGTTATCAGACTAACGGTCAAGCTACACCAGGCTTTTCTCGCGCGTTTACCCTAAACGCGCGGCCCGCGCGTGCGTTTTTTAAAATAGGACTGGACCTAAATTCAACGCACGCGTTTAGGGTAAAAGTGCGCGTTTTGTGCGCGAAAAGCCTGGTGTAGTGTGGCCGTGAGGAAGAACCAATAGTCCACCAACAGCTATAGTCAAATTCAGATTCAGATTTGACAGTCCAGTGGTGAAAATAAATATATAGGCACTAGTCTAGTGCCTCTGAGATCGATGTGCGGAAATGTGACATGGTGAGATGAGTCTTCCTTCATCATATTTCATATTAAGTGGTTTCGTGCATGTGTGGCGTACACACAAAAAAAGTACAGGCCTGAATGCTTGACCCCTACAGCGAGGGGTTATGTGGGAGGTGCATTTTCCTGGCATGGGTTGCTTCCACTTGCTCCCTTAGGAGGAAGGGACAGCTTTTCTGAGTGATAACCTTTATCCACAGTATGATGAAACATTTCTATCATGATGGATGTGGTCTCTTCCAGAATGACAATGCCGCCATCCACAGGGCATGAGGGGGTCACTGAAAGGTTTGATGAGTATGAAAATGATGTGAATCATATGCAATGCACTTCGCCGTCACCAGATCTCAACCCAACTGAAAAGCTATGTGAGCTTTTGGACTTACAGTAACTGACGTGTTGAGACAGCGCTCCCGGTGAGGTCAAGCCTCTATAGTATGTTTCACGGGTCCTATATTCCCCAGCTCTGATAGGACCCTGGGAACATGAGGACCAGGCCACATAACATAACACAAGAACCGACAGTTTCCCCATTCAGTTCTATGACAGCTTTGAAGCATGTGGAGTCCAACACGAGAAGCTTAGAGTTCCACATTGGTGAACTTATGGTTTGACCCAACTTGGCAGCCATTGCTTGTAGTTTTCTTTCAGTGAGCCAAAATTCAAATATAAATATAAATAATCAGAAAAAAGGGCAAATCATACCAGCACTGCTCAACCAGTCTCGGCTTGCGTTGCTACTACGACCTGTATGAAGCACATGAACTTCCATATAGGTACACTGCCATCCTCAACATCACATCATCAAAACACCAATAACGGGAATATCTTTTATTAGATTGGTGTTGCATCTCGTACCAGAGACTTGTAGAATCTATGCCAAGGTGCACTGAAGCGCTTTCTGACACTTACTAAGACACTTTGTTGGTTTTCTCTTTAATTTGTTACGTATGTCTGATATGGCGCACTGGAAATGTAAACTGAACATGTAAGCTTCTATATGGCTGTAAAGCAGCTGTTCTTCATTTATAGTCAATTCAACTTGTCATAACCACCATTGTGTTATTATACAAGCCTATCCATACCCTACCCCTTGTCCCTACCAAGTCAGTTTTCATATCATACTCGATACTGGCACTGCACAGTATGTTATGTATATTCTGTTCTGAGCATGTTGTTTATTTGTGAAGAAATGCTATGCATGTTATTGTAGTGTGGGTGATGTCGGCATATTAAAGCAGTCACACACCTGACTAGTGTTACTACACACCTGCTGTGTGAGCTAAGCGTTTGAGCCAAGGGATTTTTTTGTTTTGTTAAAAGTGTTAAATAGAGGGTATGCGTGTGACATCATCATCAAACCTTGACCTTGGGCCTTGACAGCCCATACAACAACGGAAAAGTTGTATTTGATTGCATTAAACAACGTTAAACGACATTAAACTCACTTTGCCACTTGATTTGCCACTCAATTTGCCATTCACTTCATGCATGTGCGGTATGCACATGCATGAAGCTCTATATTCTGATAGTAATCATTGTTATAGAGTGTTTGTTTAGTAACAAAGGTCTCCCCTTCTTCCCAGCTCTTTAGTAAACAGAAAATAATAAATGTTCATGCCAGGTTACAAAATTGATCCAATCAGATGAGAGAAGTCATACAGGATAAACAAGTGAAATCGGTAGCAATGAAAAAAAAGGAAATTGGTGACGCACCTGAAAATGTATTGTTTGTTTAATAAGAGCATCAGAGATGCCCCTCAAACGCGTATTCTGAAGCAAATTAGCTGGTTAGAATAACTGAAGGTTATGCAATAATTGCACTCGCCAGGAGTTCTTGAGGGGTCGTCCTCAGCTAAATTAGTTAGTCTTAGTATAAATAAGTTTAACCGCTTTAACCTTATTTTATTATTTTATAACCTTATTTGATATGAAAAAAGAGTTGATGAAACGTACCCTTCTTTCCTGGGGCACAATTTCCATGCAGTGAATTGATGGTGTGTCCTTCATCAGCAAAAAAAGAAAAGAAAAGAAAATACTAGACAGTTCTGACAGAACATATCTCTGAACTCCTCATTTATGATCTGAGTTGTTAGTCGTAATGTCGGCAAAGACGTCAGAATCATTATTGCAGTGTGAACATATATGTAGATTGACAAGGTGGTGTTAGTTGCAATATTTTTGGGTGGCACATCTTACAATAACTGCACCACATCTCTGTGTGTACATGCGTGTGTAAGTGTTCCACACCACCACACAGAGTGCAGTGTCCGGCCTTGAGTCGGTCGGATACATGGTTGTCCAGAACCGCCAGAAAAGGCTCTGGTCAGGCTCTGCCAGTGGGACTAACAAGCCTAAATGCCAGGCTCTCCCTGAACCAATTGATTTCCATGGCAACCCCAGCCTACAGTACACCTACAGAAGTCCCCACACCTGCCATTTGATTAGTCCACTTTTCACAGTCAGTTTGCATTCTTCAGACATTCCCCACACATACTCCACAGACGTTTAGCACTGCACAAGGACTTTCCACAACTGACCCCCCCAATAGGACCATATATGGCCAGACAAGGACAGACAGATATAGAGAGGGCATAAAAGCGACACAGACAAACAGACGGTTAAAACGGGGATATAACGGGTATTACAATTGTATACTAGGGTGGGGTTACTGGGAAACGAGTTAAGATCAAAGTGGACACACAACACACAGCCACACAGAGCAAGAGGTGTGTGCTGATTTCGTTACATTTCAGATTCAAATTCAAAAGCATCAAAAGTAGCAAATCTACAAGTTAAAATCACATCACGCGACACGTTTTGAGCTTTTGGATCTGGCCTGGTACTTTTGAAACTTAAGTGTGACACTAGCAGATCTACAGTACAAGCTGAAATCACATTTATTTTGCGGAGGCCACAACGGAGGCCACAACCTGACCTGGCCTGGTGGAGACCTGTGCCCTGAGGGTCACTTTTTCTAGTTCATCATATTCATGACTGTCCATCTTAGCCTCGGAAACCCAGAAGTTTTATTTCCAGGGAGAAAAAAAAGGTCTGGGGCCGAGTCCACTTCAATTCGGCATACAGTAGTGCAAACGTCGCTCACTCTCTGCTGATTTCTGATCGTCTGCACCTTTGTTAAATTGACGCACTGTCACACCCGTCTCAGGCGAGGGTAATATGAACACAAGGATGGCGAGGCAACACAGTTGGGCAGAGTTTAACAGTTGTTTATTTTCCCCAAGTGCAATAAGTGACAAACAAATACAGAGGCGACCGACATATCTCCTCAGAGACTGACACCTTCTTGTCCAACACCAGCAGACAGCAGACTGACTGGAATACCAATTCTCTGCAGCTATATACCCCCCATGGCCCCTCCCACCAGACAGGACCAATTGATAGGGGTTAACATGATCCACAACATGTAAAATCTGCTTGGGTTTGGCACAAAACACATTTTTATACATTTCAATTAATTTAAGCTTGTAGATCTTTTCTTTCTCAAGTCTTTAGTTTTCCAAAGTCCTCTTTTTAGAGTCCAGTGTCCCTCATGACAAATAATCATCCCTATCCACAGACAGACAGGAGTTGGTTTGGCCCAGTTAGTGCTCAGCTGGGCTTCCACCTATTCCACAGAACCCATTGAACATGTTTGATAGCTGAACAGATCCACACCGTCTCCACACCTTAGCGCAAAACGGTCTTAAGCTGCGCACTTCTTAAACTCTGCGCAGCTTAAATTCCGAGTTTTTAGACAGCTGGTGGATGGAAAAGAAGCTCCACCTCCGCAGACTTTTTGCGCGGAGGAGAGTGTTTCCGGGAATCTGGCCGTCGCGCAAAAAATCCGCGGAGGTGGAGCTTCTTTTCCATCCACCAGCTGTCTAAAAACTCAGAATTTAAGCTGCGCGCAGCCGAGAACGTGCGCGGCTCTTTCGATAGTGTGGCAGCACCTATACCGAGAGCTTTGTTTGTCCATACCCTACCTAACCAGTGCACGCTACTGACAGGCATGTAATGAGCAAAACATGAACAGTGACAGGGTGGGGTCACACTGTCACACGCACACATGTCACGCACACACGTACACACACACGCACACGCACACACACACACACACACACACACACACACACACACACACACACACACACACACACACACACACACACACACACACACACACACACACACACACACACTCCTCTCTCTCTGTCGCTCTAATTAATTAGTCTCATCATGTCTTGCAGCTGCGCCTAGGTGGACCCTGCCGGGAGCTGCCTATGCCATATAAAGCATAGGTCAGTTCCAGTCTAGTCCATCTTGGCTGACAGCACGTTACTTATTGTCTCCACCAGGCCGAAGGCTTGGAGAGAGAGTATGTTTTGCACGCCATCCGTCCACGTGTGTGCGTGCGTGCGTGCGTGCGTGCGTGTCTGTGTACACTAGTTCATCTCCGGCACCGTTGGCCCGGTTGATGCCAAACTGTGCACTCCCTGGATGCCAGCGACGAATCTCTGCCCCAAAATCTCCACAATGGCCTGTTATAGCGCCACCATGAGGCCGATTTTTGCAAAACACATTTCTTTATATTACTCGTACAGATTTAATCCATACATCACGCAAATCACTATACACTATCGCAGGGGTGGGCAACTGGCGGCCCGGGGGCCACATGCGGCCCCCACCTTCACTTAATGTGGCCCTCAGGTTAATGTCAGAATACTGATATAATATTGGTTTCAGCTGTTACAATTCCGCAACATGCGAACATGACACCGCTTTAATTACTTCAGTCTAAATTAGTAGCTCATTGCGCAACACAAGTATAATTAAAGGCATTTGAAATTACATAACAATATTAATTTTCAGGATTCCAATTAAAAAATAGCAAAAATTCAAGATTTCAATTAGAATATAGCAAAAATAGCCGATCTACAAGCTCAAAACGCGTCGCAGTGCGACGCGTTTTGAGCTTGTAGATCGGCTATTTTTGCTACGACAGTAATATATGGCCCTAGGGAGTGAGTGTGGAAATATAGTGGCCCTCTCCATCGTCAAAGTTGCCCACCCCTGCACTATCTCTACAGTCATGTGATCAATGACCTGTCCGCTTCCCCATATTCCATCCCCAATCGCTACGATTGCCTTCCAAAGTTTGCAGAATTTGTCCATTTCCAACAAAATTCCTCAAATCATTAACACAGCGTGTGATTATCGTGAAATTGCACACATTCCCACTAGGCCGAGGAAGAAATGCAACATCTGCCGGTTATAGCGCCACCATGAGGTCGATTTTGGTAAAACACATTTCTGTACGGTACTCATACATATTTCATCCATACATCACGTAGCACATCGGTATACACTATCTCCATAGTAATGAGATCAACGCGCATCTGTCCGCTTTCCCAAATTCCATCCCTATTGGCTAAGATTGCCTTCCAAACTTTGCAGGATTGGTCCATTTTGCGTGTGATTTCCGTCTTACATATTTGGTCCAAACATCACAAACGCTATTATCCTGGTGGAGACCTGTGCCCCGAGGGGCACTTCTTCTAGTTATAACATCGTTATGTTTGACCTTCAGTCAGCCTGTGTCATCGTGGGAGACTGGGAGTGCTGAACCAAACCAAGCCTACAGTATGTCTACAGTATGTACTCAAACAGCAATTTGTGTAGCCTGGCTAATAAGCCAGACTCAAATCACAGGCAATTTAGTTTTGCCATCGGCTGATTCGCGTCTGGCTTTAGCCAGGCTACACTTTGTGTCCTTTGAAGGTAATATAGCAGCCCAGCCAAACACAATTGTTCCAAGTATGTCAAAGCAGAGCAGCACAATCATTTAAGGCTATCCCTTTTAGCTTTACCAATCTGATCTGTGATCAGATTGTTTAAGATAAGATTCATATTTAATGTCCACCATGATGCATCAAATAGCTGGTTACTTACAACCCACCTTTGAGGCTAATGTGATGTATATGTGGCCACTTTAGTAGAATGTGTAAATTAGAATGTACGATTGACTCAGATGGCAGCTAGGCCTACTGTGGTAATGATATGACATGATATGATATGACAACTCATGTTGCACGGGAATGAGAGATGTGTACAAGGGAATGATTTTTATTGTTTTGTTGCTCTCAGGCAGAAACCTCTTATCTCCATATTTCTTTTTACTTTTGGTGTTTTTTTTTTTTTTAATGAATGTCCTACTTAATCATACTGCAGCGTCATACAAAAGCACCAAGCGTGAAGCAATGCATTTTGAGCTTGTATATCTGCTACTTTAGAATTTTAATCATGAAAAGTTAACAGTTTGGGTCGAGGTTTCCGCCTGACAGAAACAATATGAAGCTCTAATTATCCCTCAATATTATATATGGACATAATCTAGATCTCGAGGCACATTGTAGAGGGGTTCTTAGTAACGACCCCCCTGCACAAGAAAAGGAGCAAATTAAACCCTGGCAAATACCGCCCTATTTCTATTCTTAGCTCCATCTCAAAAGTGATGTAAAAAATAGTTGAAAAGTTACGTACGAATTCCAATCAGGCTGACACATGCCCCCTCTATTTGAGCGACCACATCAAACATGAGGTGGATGCTGGCAAATACTGCGGCATGGTCATGCTGGATCTCCAAAAGGCTTTCAACAACGGAAACCACTCCATACTGATTAATAAGCTAAAAGCAATTGGTTTTGATAGCACATCAGTGAGCTGGATGCAATCCTACCTGGAGGGGAGAGAACAGATGGTGGAGGTGAATGGAACACTGTCCACCCCCCTCCCTGAACCCACCTCACCCCTGCCCATTGTGATAGGCTGGAATGGCTTAGTGTTGACGACAGAGTACAGAGTACAGCATCTTGCAATGGGTCTGGTCTACAAGATTCGCTACACCACCAAGATACTCATGTACCTGTCTAAATACTTCCTTAATGTTAACAAAGTCCACACTCACAACACCAGAGGGAGTTCAACAAACCATTAAGACATGTGGATCCCTTGACTCCTTCAAAACCGCTCTCAAAGAGCACCTACGAAACTGGCCCCTGTAAATTAAGTCTGAGCTCCTCCCCATCCCTTTCTCCCCATACATGTTTTTCTTTATATGATGATTTCCTGTTTGTTTTTTGTTTTTTTTCCACAGTTTTGTTTAATTTCCTGGTTTTTTATAGAAGTGTATTTGTACGTCTCTAAATGTTCTGATAAATTGAAAATGGATCGTCCACAAAGTAACAGCTTTTGCATTGACTTGTGCTTTAGTTTGAAATGTACCCATTCGGCATACTGTGAAATAAAATGTTCAATCAATCAATCAATCAATCAAACAAACAAACAAACAAACAAACAAACAAACAAACGATAGGATATGTACATTCGAGAAAAAGTGGTTTCCTCGATAGCACAACCATTCCTCCAGTCTCCCCCTGTGTCACTCACAAGGGGGTGGAATAGATAAACATGTGCATGGACAGACACACAGAGATAGAATCACCCATCGGCTTTGAACATGTACACACTTCAATGCACATAACTACATGTTGGTACACCATCCGCACATAACATCCCTCCCACGTTCTCCATCCCATAGTACACACATGTACGCTTCATGCTTTCACTCACTATCTCACTTCCTCCAAGGCCCTCGTGCTGACCTCACACACAAGGCACAGTGGCTGTGGAGAACACGACAACATACCCCAACCCCCACCACCACTCTCACTCCCATGGTCATGCCTGATCTGGGATCTGTCCAGGGTGCGTCACTGACTCACAACTAAAGCCTTTCTTCCCCTTGTAGCACTGACGGAGCTAAGCTAACATGTGGGGACAGGTTGACTCACACAGCTGGGGATGCTCCGCTGGCATGTTGCCTGTCTCTTCACCTCACCGTGGTCTCACGGATGTCGCTTGACAATGGACCATGCAGGCACTGTAAGCGGCCTGTCTTCACTATAATATGACACTTCATGCCAGCATGAAAATATACCACATTCTTTGTACCCAGTACGGCTGTTGAATGGAATTAGCATTGTGCAGGGGAGAGTCGGGACAATACAATCTCAGATCCTCAGGTGGGAGGAGATTGTCATGACTATTCTTACTTCGTCAGCTGAAGAAATTAAACCGGCTGCAGAACATTATGGTGCAGTTCTACATGGCCATCATTAGGTCCTTCCCAGGGCCGTGCACTGCATGCTGAGACCACTGGAGGGGCAGGGCAGATGTTCAAAGATCATTAAGGGTGATGGTTTTTTGGATATAATTATAATATAATTGTAAATAATAATTATGATTGTGAAGTTATTATTATTTGTCGAATGTTCTTCTTGAGGGCCACAGGTGTTGGGCAGGCCACAAAGCAAGGGCAGTTTCAGCACCAGAGGCAAAGGTGCAGGTGCAGCACCCAAAGTCCCAAAGAGTAGGGGTCCTCCACGTGCTCATCCCTCACCATGTGGTTCACTTCCACTGCCAAGAACAAATGCAGATTGCAGCGGACCATTCGGTTAGCCAAGAGGGTCATCATCACTGGTAACCTTCACCAGTCCAGGACCAGGAAGCGAACCAGAAAAATTATCATAGACCCTTCACACCCTGGACACCACCTCTTCCGAAGACTTCCATCCAGCAAGAGATTCTGGTCGATCAAGACCAAAACCTCATGCCATTTGACCAGCTTCTTCCCCATGGCAGTGCGGCTCACAATCAACTCCACACTGCCCCCCCCCCCCCCCCCCCCCCCTCTCTCTCTCTCTCTCTTTCTCACACACACACACACACACACACACACACACACACACACACACACACACACACACACACACACACACACACACACACACACACACACACACACACGTATGCATAGGCATTACAAATGGGAGCACATGCAGAAACAAGTAAACTGTTCTCTATGTGTTTAGTTTGTTCACTTTTGTGCTGATCTAATTCTGGTGTATTAGCGTACAATTTGTTTGGCTTAACGAGTTAGATATTTGAACATGCCTTCCATGTGAATGATGATCCTGCATATTGATACAAAAATGATGTAAGCTTACCAATTCAGCATTATTTGTGATCTGACTGTTGTTAGTCAGCAAAATAGAAAGATGTAGCATTCTTTAACTAATTCAATGTATGTATTTTTCATTTTAACAAGCATTACATTTCCTTTAATTTGAACATTATTTAACACTGGGCTTTTCTTCAGATCCTATAAAAAGTGGTAAATGATAAATAGACATTTATATACCGCTCTTCTCCAAAGCGCTTTACATTATGTACTACTTTCACCCACTCACACACTAATGGTGGGAATCGAACCTGGAACCTTTGGATTCCAAGACGACCGCGCTAAAAAAAATGTAAATGTTTTTAATCATATTGCTGAATCAGATTTCAGTTGAGTTTGTTTGCCGTTGCCAACGTTTGTACCTTCCCTGACAGCAGTAGGTGGGAGTGGATGATGCAAAATCACTCAGACAGAAGATTCCAAATGTCGATGCACTGTGCCGCCGGAGGGCAACTCTCTGAACATCATGGTGTCATTATAGAACTCTTCACCCCCTGCCAAGAGTTAATTATTTGCTTTGCTTACCCCCAAATGGCAGGTTTCAAGTGTGAGAAAATATCAATGCACTACACTACACTATCACGATATGCCTATTATGTTTTGTGATAAATATTGATTCTCAAAACAATGTTTTATTTATTTAAAAAAGGAAGTAGTAGTAAGTTAATACATCATTTTAAAAGAATATGCTTATTATTTTACTGATATGGGTAATTAATTTGAACAGATTGAATGAAAATTTGCTCTATGATGTATGTTACACAGGTACTGTGTAACATACAACACATGATCTGAGTTTTTGAACTCAGATCATGTGCTCACTATGACAGTTTTCATAAAATGTGATTAATAAAATCACAATAAACAGTATTACCTTAATTGCTTACAGTATTGCAATGTCACAATATATTGAAATCGTATCAGATTTATTTATTTTTGTTGTCAATATACAGCCCAAGTATCAAGGGTTCCAATTATGCCAAAGCAAGACGCGAGAACTACGTCTGACCTTGGTGGCTCGACACCTTCTGAATCGAACCAATTTAAATTCTGACTGAGGTTTTGCCACTCATCTCTGCCTGAAGCCTTTGCACTAACTGGTACAGATATAGTGCTCCCTCCATGTTCTACATCAGGTCCTTTGCTGTGTCTCAAGCTGACCGAGAAAGGGACAGTGGAAATCTCCTCTTAACAGCTGTCTGCCCAGTAAAGTACATTGCCCTCTGGATGGACAGATGAACAGAGCAAAAAGAAGAAAAAAAAACAATCTAAGAATAAATTGTGTGCCTTATCATGACCATGGCTGATGGACAGCTCTGAAGAAATATGTTGTAGTGTTTGTGTGAAATGCATTTGATACTAGTGTGTATTGCCTGTGTGCGTGTGTATTTCTGTACGTGTTAAGTGCATTTTGTGTATGAAAAAGTGTGTATTATATGCATTTGTGTGCAAGTGTGGCCAGGCGTTGTCAGTTCGCTGCCTCCCCCCAGCCACAGTCACTCAGCATTAATTCTGCAGTCTCTTGATAAAAGCGAAGCTTGGACCAGCGCAGGCCCCACACTGAGCCAAGTTACCCATGCAGGCTTGCCTTGCCTACACAGCGCCAAGGCGAGGGGGCACGACAGTGCCAGGGTGATGTCACCAAACCCACCCCCATCCCTCCCAGCCAGACAGGCTCCCACACAGACTGAAAAGGCAGATGGATGGCCTAAAGAGAAGAAAGGGCTAGAGCTCCACATTTGTGA
This sequence comes from Electrona antarctica, assembly GCF_951216825.1. Lineage (NCBI taxonomy): Eukaryota > Metazoa > Chordata > Actinopteri > Myctophiformes > Myctophidae > Electrona > Electrona antarctica. The sequence continues at coordinate 29,840,927 of NC_136805.1, forward strand.
CCTGCTGTAACTATTTTCAGTCAAGAATATGCCTTTTGTGTTGTATACACCAGTGGTTCTCAAAGTGACATCAGATCTTCTCTTAGGACAACAAATCTTTTCAAATGGGGGGGTTTGCGGGCTAATCAATTTGGGGGTCCTTTAAATAAAACACCGGTATACACAATAGGTCCGTTTGAGCCTACATGAGATGCATCACATTAGTAGGCCTAATGAAGTGAAAATGCAATGTGTCTCAAATCCGCATACATTGAAATAGATCTTTTGCATGCACAGATCCTTTGAAACAGAGTGGGAGATAAAAATAACTTTTCATTACAAACCTAATAAAAAAAATGTGGCTGCTACAGCATCATGTGACATAACATTGTTTATTGAAAACAGCATTGTGATAATGATAACTTACATTCATGTCTGAGAAATTAACAGCAGCTCATCTAACAAATGTAATTAGTGAGTATTATGCATCCTTTCATAAACAAAAAAAGAAAATAAATGGTGAACTTCATATTTACAGACAGCTTAAAGTGTAAGAAAAGACACAGTGGTAAATACAAAGTCTGCTTGTTAATTCAGTTAACCATTCGCTAAAACGTGTACACCAAGAAAGTGTACATTCACATTTCTTGATGTGAAAAGGAGATTGTCAAACACATCTTCTCACATCCTTATTAATTCTAGCGATCCATAAAATATGCTTCTGCGAAACATTGAGGTCACAACTTCACATGTCACATCAACCAATTTTTTGTAGTAATGATCAAATGAAAAATCTAAAATCATGACATAGATGTGGCTAAGCTTGTTGATTTGTACTAGTACGAGTCTTGAGCAATTTATAAAAAAATGCTCAAGACTAAGTGAATAAAGTGAACTAAGTGAATAAAGCTATGGTCATTTCTGGACTTGGGTAGATTCAATGAATGTATATCCTTTCACCTGACCCTTTGCCATTTCTAGAATGAAACTGTTTTTTGTTACAAGCCGTAACATAATATACTGTATAAATGTGGGACTGAAATAATAAAGTAGAATGTCATTGCTCCACCTGTTAAGTCTGGGACACGTTGCAGTGCTAGTTATCTGTCCATTATAGAGCGTCGCAGTCCCGCTTTCATGACGACAGGCCCGGAAGAGAATTCCCCATTAATTTTCCCCATAGACGTTTGTGTGCCAACGTTTGTGTGCCAACTATTGTTGTGACAAATCATGACAATAAACTGTTTTGGGCCGATCAAATAATTAGAAAGAAGAAAAACAAACAAAAAGTGTTGTACCCAGCCCATTTTTTCTTCTTTATAATTATTTGATTGGCCCAAAACGTTGTCACAACAAGAATTGGCTTTGACAGAGGCTTAAAAGGCTTTAAATAAATACTTTTCAAAACGTCTATGGGAAAAATGAATGAGCAGTGTAAGATTCTATCTTCATTCTTTTCATGATGCCTACAGAAAATCTCACAAAGGAAAAAAAAAAACATATCAGTCACTAAACCGCATTTTCTTGTCAGTGCAAGTTATATGTTAACAATCTCAAGTCCTTAAATTAAGAGTTAAAAGAGGACATTCCACCACTAAAGCCATGTTTTTACTACAATGCCAGAATGTTTCTAGCAAAATAATTAGCATAACTTGCTGGAATGGCAATGGAAGAGACCGTTTTCATGCCCTCATTGACATCAAAAGTATAGTACTGTGTGTCGTATTTAACTACTATACATGCATACAACAATCTTCATACACTTGGGTAGAATAAACACAATCACAAACACAAGAGATGGCAGGGGGAAACAATAGTCCAGCTTAAATAAGAGTTGTTAACTTGGGGGGAACTAAATGTTACCTGAGTTATGTTTCATAATTAATAAAGACTCGACACAATGCAGCTCGCCTGTTTCTTCAGTTGAGGCCAATTCACTGGGGTGACAGGTGGTGGACGTGGTACAGCTGGTTCACTGGGTAGGCATGGCACAGGTAACTTTTTATTTGGTATGAATAGCTTGCTAAAAGGTAGCTTTTATAATAATAATAAGTAGTAGTTAGTGTACACTGTACAGTAATTACAATTTCACAGTCTAACGTTAGAAATTAGTTGCACCACTCGTGGATTACTGAACCCATATTTCTTCATGAAACATTGTGTTAGGTACTCTCTCTCTTAGCTTTAGTTTTAGGAGGCATGAAGTCACACTTTTTAGTGCAGTTCATTGGAGCGGGAGGTGGGGGGGAGGCAGATGCTGCCTGTAAAGTTACTTTTTGACCAAAACAGAAAACATGTGTTTATTAAAAGACCACCTTGCCCATTTCTAACCTGAATCCTATCATCCTTTTGTGAGGAGGAGGTTAGGTTAAGATTGGCGATGTGGGCCTTAAATGACCATTTGGATAAAAAAATATATTGACACTATGCTAACTTAATTTCAGGGCCCCTGGCACCCCCTCCTCATACAGCACCCCTCCCTGCACCTGGATATTGCCCCCATCCTTAATGCATCATCAGCCTGTCCCGTGCTGCTGCTAAGCCACCAGTATCTTAGCAGAGTAGAGGAGCACTCCGCCCAGGCCGGCAGCCACCGCCATGGCGATGACCCGGACCAGGAGGAACTCCATGGAGTCCTCCAGCTTGGTGTGCAGTCGCAGGACCTGCCGGTGGGTGTCCTCGCGGCTGCCAGAGTTCTCGATGACGTGCTTGGCCAGGCCGCGCTTCTCGTTGAGCGGCATCTGGGCGGCCAGCCGACTCTCTGCCTTCTCCTGGTTCAGCACGTCCCGCTGCATGAGGCGCGACATCTGAGTGGCCGGGTCACTGCGGGAGGAACACACAGAAACTGATGTTATTGATGGTACCACGCCACTGTTAAAAAAATACATTCTGCAGTGCCCTGGTAGCGGTGAATGAGTGGTTATTAAGGGCAATATGTATATTGAGAGATAACAAAGAACATGAGGTGTACCTTATACTATGAGGACTTTCAAGTTTGAACAGCCAGTAATGAAAGTAACGTGTACAATGATCATTAGTATTATTGTTTACAGTAATACAAGCATAAATAATAATAAATAATAATCCCACAGCACAGTGGTGTTGCCATTCGGCCTTCGCACACCAACGCAGTGCGTCCATGATGACAATTCTGAATTTGCCAATGTATGCCCATGGCACCGTGGGAAAAGATTATGGTTTATGGGGGTCCGAAACGGTAGAGAATGTTACCATGTGGGGGTCCCCAGGGGTGTAGGGAGTTCCAGACCCCCAGGAACGCGCCCTGGGGGACGGGCCGGTTCCGGCGTGCCGCCCCGCGTCCGAAATGGTTGAGAAATGACAGAGTTACCGTGCGGCAGTCCCTCTACTGTACCGTACTGTACTGTACTGGCACACCCAAAAGCATCATATATACAGTTAATATGTGCGTGTGTGTTTGTGTGTGCGTTAGGTTGCGCACAGGTGGTGAAAAGCAACCATGTTGTTTTCGTGCTCATACCCAGCCAGCCAGCTACCCAGCAACCCACACACATAGCTCCGTAAGGGAGTGGTTGCACCACTCAAAAATCCAGAAATATAATGGTCAAAGAGAACCATTGTCTTGGCCAGCACAGGAAATTGTCCACAGTTGCTGACCCACTTGCATTGTTCTATACAATCTATACTGCACTTTGACAGTTTGCAGATTTTATCTCTGTTTTTACTTTTATTGTTTATCTACACAACCATCCATCTTACCAGTAAACCACCACGGTGTGGTTCAGGAACTGTGTTAAGCGTCTGGTTTCAAAGAGCAGGGGCACATCCAACACCACATAACGATACCCTGAGGAGGAGGGGCACCAATTGTCAAACAGCATTAATTACTGTCTTTTTAAACATGGTGTCTGTGACACCATGTTTTTATCCTGTCTCTGTACAAGACATTTACACTCTGTGAGTAATTAAAACAGCCTGCATGCGTGCGCAGACTGAATTTGAACAACAATAATCCTTGTCTGAGTGCAATCATGTAATTAGTTTTTGGAATTACATAATGATAATGATTTTGGCAGATTGAGACGCTGATTATTGCAAACCTGATGTATCCATTTCGTGGTACCACTAGTTTTATTTGCACTGGAAATCATCTCTGCCTCTCTGCTGAAAGAAAACAAATTGCAACTATCTTTTCATTCTGGCTCTCGAACTTGAATTGAATAGAATGGGTAAGCAAGAGCGTGTCCAACACAGTTGTGTATCACGCACTCCCCATCCAGTACACAAAGAAGCACGAGCACCACACGAGCACACACGACTACGTAGAACACAAAAGTGGAAACAGGAAGCATACTTGAAACTTGTCACTCAAATGTGCTGCAGGTCACTTTATGAACATTGCATGACTTAAGAAATCCTGTCAACATACATATTGTGCACTTTACAAATCAACATTCATGCAATGGCAGGTGACCAGGTGACACAATGAGACCTTTAGACCTGAGACCAGATTCAAAAACATGTCTTCTAAATCATGACAGTTTTCTGAAAAATCCTATGTCAGTTGTTCTCAAATATTTTTACGTCAAGGACCCCCAAAATTATACGTAATTGGCCGCCAACCCCCATATGAAAATATGTTGTTCCAGGGACCCCCCAGAAGCAAAGATTTGAGTTAAAAACGCTGTGAACGAATATATATTCAAAGATTTGTGCCACATTTTCACGATTTTTCAAAAATAGCAGATCTATGAGTGCCGCGCTACGAGCTTGGGTAGATCTGCTATTTTTCAATAGCTAAAGTATAACATAATGCTTAAAACACCAAAAGGGGTTCCCATCCAGAATGGGTTAAGATGTTTTTCTGAATACAATCCTAGAACCTGCTCGGTATATGAATTTCTCTACAGATAGATCATGAGTGGAGGCCACTAACTACCCACCATATTTCCTGCATAAAACAAGCTCCTCTAACTGAGCCAGGCTCCAGTCGTCCCCTCACCTCTGAGGAAGTAGAAGAGGATCTCTTTGAGCATGGCTTTGTGGATCTCTGGGTGGGTTATAGAGTTGAGCAGCTTCCTCTTCTCCTCACTGCTGAAGATGAGCTCGCCCAGCTTCTGCCGGTCGATCTTTCCACTCTCCAGTAGGATCTCTGAACCAAAGTGTTGCACAATGCGGCAGTAGGCTCTACTGTTGGGCTCCACAACTGTTACACACAGTGAGGAGGAAATTGTAGAAATAATATTTCCATTTATTATAAGTCATGTGCATAATAATGCCATGCAAATGTCCTCTATATTGAGTTCTAGCAAGTAGCAACCTTGCCTAGCTTACTACCACCACCCAGTGACGGGAAAAAACACAGGCAGTTTCAACTGCATGTGAATGTGGATGAAGGGCTGTGTGAATATGGCTAAAATTATAATCTCCATTTATTTGCATAATATTCTAACCTTGTTTATTTACTTTATTAATCATGATTATTATTTTATTTATTTTTAAATGAGAGCCTTAATTGAAATGCATGTAGTCACTGTAGACACAGTCGGTATAAAGGCTCTGTGAGCAGGATTCCGGACTCTGATTTATCCATCAATATAGTACACACTACGCAGTGAGGATCTAATTGCTTCAATTGGCCACATTGGCTTGGTCCTCAGCATTATCTGCTCATTCACATAAAGGTACTGCTATATTTCTTGTTGTTAACATAATTTTGATTTATCTTGGCTAAACTGTTAGAATGTATGTTCTTCTGCAATGTAATACAGTGCAGTAATGGGTGTCCTGTACATCTGTGCATATTTTCTGTATTCCTAAACCAGTTTCTGAATGTTGTTTTGTTGCGTCATGAGACATCACACGACTAGATAGACAGTTCCTTGTATGAACCTCATAATTGGCAATAAAGTGTTTAACTTTACAGCATTTCAGCTTTATTTGACAATACAGTGGAGAGAAAGATGGGAAAGAAATGGTACAGAGGTCTCAAAATGATTTGAACCTGGGATGTGGAGATTATGTGGTCATGCAATAAATGACATTACTACTACAGTAGTAATGTCCTTCAAGGGTTGGTGGTTTTCTTTACTTATTTTTTTCTGGGAGCAAGAGAAAGAATTTAAACTTCCTCTGAAAATGAACAACAGATTCATCTTCCTCAGTCCCAGAAATCTCTGAACGTTCCTGGTCAGCTGAATATAATTAAAACATTGTTGGAGTCAGTTCTACTGGGCGAAACAAGATATGTGCAGTACATTCAGATTTCAACATAACATATTGAAGAGGACTTGCATATAACAAAGAGCTCATTTAGCTCCAGGCAACAGCTCCAAAACAAATATGTTTTGACGTGAAATATCCCATGTCACTGTTCAAATCACAGCCTGTCTATTCAGAGAATTTCACAGGAAAATGTTGTCCACCGTTTATAGACTAGACTATTACTTCAATTGATTTAGCAAACGTGAACCATTGGCAGCAGAAAGAGATACAGAGATATTAGACTGAGTGCTGAGTGCTGCTGACTAACAAATTAATCTTAATTCTTTAAGATTACTTTAGGTATATTTCTGCTTAAGAAGACTAGAGTAGAGAAGAGAACAGTAGGAAGAGAGCAAAGGACCTACCTTGTCTGGCCACCACATCAGCATCAATAATGGGGCATCCAAGTTCTCGCAGCATTGAAGACACTGTGCTTTTCCCTGAGGATATGCCCCCTGTGAGCCCCACGAGGAACATCTGAAGAGGCAATGTAATAATGATAAAACACCATTAATATACAGTTTGTAAATACATCAAAGATGCGAATATAATCCATTTCTAATGGATGCCTTGGCCTGGAAGAGAGGTCATCAGGTGGTCTCCAACCTTCTTAGAGTGTTTCAACCCTCAACCACTACCCCCCCTCCTCCAGGCTTCCAGCTATAGACAAGTCCACGGAGGGGCGCCCTGTGCGCAGCCTTCACCGAGGCGCAACCAGCACCGTGAGGGAAGGCCACACCTGGCCAACAGGCTGTGGTTCGAAACCTGCCGGCCAGGTGCAGCAAACCAGCACTGGCCACACCCCAGCGACCGCCGCGCCCAGGGCAGTTTGGACAACTCAAAAGCAAACTCCACATGCCCCAACATTTTATTTACCTGCCATAGTGTCAACCGCTTACCCCTGTGTCGGATCGCTGGTTAGACTGGCATATTTGCGGATACCGATATGACTAAAAAGGCCCGATAGCGATACAGTATCGGGACATCTCTAGTTTGTGTGTGATATATTTGCATAAATTGTATTTTTATACTCGACATGTTTCTAATATTTGATTAGCTTTTCTTAAATCCCAATATATCACATTGCTTACAGTATGACAATATTCCACAAATTGCATTAGATCACAAGAGCTGTATCATGATGTTGTGTAGTGTGTACGCAAACTACGCATAGTATCATTCTTACCAATACACAGGTCATAGCTGCCATAATTGCTGGCCAATGCCCATAAGTAGTGTAGTGATGACATGAGACAGCGCTAGATAGGGCTATTTTGTAAATAATACCGTAGTATAATAATTAACTGTGTTGTGCACAGCAGTATGTGATTGATTCATAAATAAATAAGTCTTATGCAAGTGGGTTTTCAATAGATCAAATCAATATTAAGTATTTATTAAGTTTGGAGAATTACAGTACATTTCAAGCACAACTCAATACAAAACTGACGACACCATAATAAGCATTACACTTGTTTACAATAGGGTCCACCATGTTCAATTTATCATAACATTTACAGACGTACAAACAGGAAAATCATCATAGAGGAGGTAAAAAAGGTAAAAAAACAAATAGTGAGGGGAAAAAGGGGTGGGTGGGGGATTCAGATTTTATGGGGGCCAGTTTCAAATTGCAGCCGTCCGTAGGTACCCTTTGAGAGCGGTTTTGATGGAGTCATGGGATTCGCATATCTTAAGGACTGTTGGTAGGGCGTTCCACATTTTGGTGGCATAGGAGCGAAAATAATTTAGTCCCTTGTTTGTGCCTAATCTGGGTTGCACATGGTTTGTTGAATTTAGTGAATTTAAGAGTTGATCAACAGCAAGTCCATGCTGTTGCTCACTTCTCTTGGGTCGTGGCTACCAGCATCATAGAACCATTTAGTGTAAACTAAAGACCTGATAAACCTGTAGACTAATTATTTTATTTACCAGAACTTTAAAACAAATAGACATAGGCTTTATTTATTTTTAAACACACATTTCCCAGTTAAGAAACATTTATACCAAATTAAGTCTAATAATTATCAAAAGCCTGGAAAATCAGGAAAGGATAGTCGAGTTTTTTTTTAAACTTTTTCCATACATTAATTAGTAAGCTTCTGTCAAAGATTTTGATTCATGAGCTTGCATCCTCCTCTATACTCAATGAAGTCTGAAGAACATGCTTTTATTTCTTTGTTGTTTGACATTGTTCGAATTCCTTATATCTAATCTAAAGGTGATGGACCCACACAACAGAATGATGTAAGGACAAAATGATATAAGAAAATGATGCAAGGAAAATAACTCTTGCTCAACCACGTTCCAAAGTGAATAAGTTATAGGACATATATAGGACAGACGTTTCAGACATTAAGACCATCGTCAGTGCCTTATTATGAATGAAAACAGAAATATCTTATATGAAGTTAGCCCCATATGTGCCCTCTCCCTACGCTCTCGGAGCTACAGAATGAGCGTAGGGAGAGGGCACATATGGGGCTAATGAATAGTTAACACAGGTGCTGAGGAAATATAGTCTAGTCTCACTCTAGAGTAGACCATAAAATAACTTTAGTTTACACGAGTTTGAAATGAGTTAAATACAAATTATGATTTAGGATAATCGTTTCCATACGTGCCCTCTCACCATGCAGTCACCACTTTACCTTGGCTTGTAAACGAAATCACTCCTACTTCAGCTGTAATCAGCCAGAACGATTATGAAAACGTAAACAAGCCTGCTAAACAGCCTAACGTTAGCAGTCGGGTTGTTTATCAAGTCAAATAAATGTCACATATCGCTGCAGCCATTGTCGCGTAGTGCTCATAAAACATGCGGGAAAATGACAAGAATATGAAACATATTACTAGCAATTAAAAAACTCAGACAGCTACTTAATTGCTAACAAGCTAGCTTCTTGGCTTAAACGGTGCATCGCTTCAAGTCTTCCGGTGTTGCAGACTCATTCACCAGATGGTTCCGCTTCACTTTGCATTTCATCTCAATTAAACTTTCTGTCGTACTCGTGGGAACAACGAACAGGCTTTCAAAATGCGTTTAATTAAACAAATAAGCTGTCTGAATAAAATAAATCATGGAAAATAGTATTACAAAGCTTTTGCATATTTGAGAATGAGTGGAATAACAAAATGTGAAAGTCAAAATTCAATAGATTTTTTTATTAACTATATACAAGACATTACTCAAACCAGTCCACCATCCTAAAAATATCAGTCCTCCATTTGCTTATCTGCATTTGTGTTTGACGATGGCACTTCTGTGGCAACATGTGGACTTGAGGAACTGTGGGAATGCTTTGACCTTTTACCCCTGAGTACCGTTTCTCCTCCGTTCTCTCCTTCTTCACGCTCCAGTCTTCCTCTCTTAACAAAATGTTCTATCCTGGATTCCAGACTATCACAGCATGGACGCTCTAGCAAAGCCTTGTAATTTCTTTGTCTGGTGCCTTCTACCAGGAAGCAATGACTAGAGGACACGCCGCCTGTGGAGTTGGACAGAGAAGAGAAGGATGCATTTTATTTGAACCACTTTTCAACCTGGTGTCCCTATTTATTTTTTTGCTAATGCCTTTGAGCTGCATTTTGTCATGAAAGGTGCTATACAATAAAGTTGTATTATTATCATCATCATTATTATGGGCAAGTCATTATACACAAGACCTCTAAAGTAGCAAATCTACAAGCTCACAATGCATCACAACACATACTGTAGAGGCGAACCGGGGACCTTCTGTTTCCCATGCAGCATCTCTCCCCACTTATACATTATTATTATTGTTGTTATTAATAATTTAAACTATTCTAATTGTCATTATAAAAAAGGTAACTGAAGGATTGGATCTAAAAGTTGAGTCGATCTTATTGAATGTTTCACCTATGACCTCCAGGCCCTGGATCATCCCATGGATGACATTAGCCTTGATGGCACTCTGGGTCCAGTGTTGCTGCAGTGTGGCCAGGGCGTGGTTCAACTCATCATCATCCCGGTGCCAGCTCAGCCCGTCAAAGTGGCAGTCGTACAGAACAAGCGGAAAGTCTACCGCCATGCTAGAGAGACATAAATTAAAATAGCATTCACTCAGACGGCACCCGACACACAGCTTGTCCTGACTAGAACAGATTAAAGTCACAGCCACCTCACCACCACCAACAGTTGATAAACAACATGCACAGCAAACTTGCCTGTATTGGGGTTTCCTGGGGTTGCTCTCAACATCCAGCAACTGGTTGATTATATCTGGAGCTTCCAACTTCTGTCCAATTAGGAGCAGCACGGCCATCATACAGCGCACCTACAATATACAGGGGATAAAAGAAACAGTGGCTGTTAGTACAAAGCCACACACACTCCTATGAAGCATAATATCACACACACACACACACACACACACACACACACACACACACACACACACACACACACACACACACACACACACACACACACACACACACACACACACACACACACACACACACACACACACACACACACACACACACACACACACACACACACACACACACACACACACCTGATGATATAGGAACGCCAGTCCTACACACACACCTGATGATATAGGAACGCCAGTCCTTTGATCTCAAAGATGAAGAGGTCATATGGGTCAGTGCTGGTGGTGTCTTGAGAATGGATGGGTTTGACTGAGGCCGACAGGATGGTCCTCTGGAATTGCAGCACTCCATTGCCCACGTCCATCTTACAGATGTTGCGGAAGTCATGCGTGCCCTCATAGCTGTGGAGTGTCAACAGTCTTAATTGGGAACTGTGACTTCAAGGCACATGAGAACTCAGTCGGCAACATCCTGTGTTCCTTCACATTAACCGTTTGGACAAAGAGATTTGGTGTAGAGGGGGGAAAACGGACCAAGTACAGAGCCAACCCCAGTCAAGTTTGCTAAGTATAGTGGATTTAAGTTTTCATTTATGATCATACACAAGTCTCCTGCAGAGCTAGAAGCAGGAGACAAGACTCTTGATGACGCCACTGTCACACCAACTGCATTACCTTGGTGGAGGGAAAAATAAGTAAATCATAGAAAGTACATAATTGTAGGCCAGTGTTGCCATCTGTGTACTTATCAGTATAGGTTTGCATCTCTACTACTGTACCCTGTACCTACCGTTTTGCGGCCTCTGCCATCAACGTTACATCCAAAGTCCCACGGCTGAAGTAGTAGCGGTAAGTTCGGGACTTACAGTCAAACCGTGCACTGAAACCCTCAGCCGCCGGTGACCACTCCAGCACCCTGATGTCCTGAGGGAGAACTCTGTTCAGCATCTTCACATATGGAAGCTCAGAGCCAACAGCTTTAACTTTGGTACCAGCATCCACATTGTCTGGAAGTGTGACACCTAATCCTTCACAAAACTGAGAGGAGCGCAGGTCTATGGATATTACCTGGGAAAGGGCAAAAAACAGATAATAAGGGTAAGACAAGTGAATGTGTAAAAGCATATTGTGAAAAGCTTTTCCCCTTTTTATTGGAGAATATGTACATTACAGGATGTTGTAACCAACCTAAAACCAATCTCCGACCAGATTAACAGTCAAAGTGAACAGACCTGGGAAAAGGCACTAACTCCCTTATCAGTGCGCCCACAGCGGTGGTAGTTGGAACTCTGACGGTCGTGGATCAACCGTGTCTTCAGCAGACCTTCGAACAGCCTGGCCTCCACCGTGTTGTCTGTGTTCTCCTGGACAGCGAAGCCCTGGTAGGCCCAGCCCAGGTATGCCAGCCGGAGGGCCACGTGTCGCCGAGGGTGGACAGAGAAGTCAAAAGGACGGTCTTTTCCACCTTTCCTATTCCTCTTGCCACTGGCGTGGCTATCAGGGGGACAGTCTTTGGTGGTCCTGACAACATCATCCCCGGCTCCATGCTCCTGTCCCAACTGAGACTTGATCCTTTCCAACTCCTCCTCCAGATCTTTGACTCGTTGACGCAAGTTAATATCTGACATACTGTTTAAGAAGCGTAGAATAGAAATTATACTTCTGAATATGTAGTGTCAGTGTGTACATATTATTTCAACAAATAAACATTACATGAGAAAATGTGTTGAGGGATTTATGTTGTTTTTTCTACCTTGGCCAGGTCTCCCTTGTAAAAGAGATTTCTGAACTCAATGTTCCTGGTCAAACATAAAGGTCCAAAAACAATATCATGTGTTGGTGCTGGAATGGTCCCCAGGGCCATATCAATTCACAGCAGCCAGCAGGGTAAAGGTAAACACAATTCCATTTATGTGTGCTGAGTAATTGAGAGCATCTGAGCATCATTGACAATATTCAGTAGTATTTTTGTTAACTGGACCATGCACCTAAATCAAACAGCCCACTAGCCCGTCTCCGGACCCCCCGGGTTGAGCTCCTTTGGACCCCTACCCCGTAGGGTCCGGTATCACCGGCTTCAAGCGACATGGGATGCAATCTGACTTCCCCTTCTCCGACGGATCTCTGCGCTGTGGGTGTCACGCTGACATATTCCAAAAGAAGCATATTAACGCTATAGGAGACAACGAACCCTCTGACCCACCCCGCGAACGGCTCAGAAGGCAGGAACGCGCAGATAGCCAGTTCCGGCGCTCTGTCGCAGGTAGCCAGCCACGGTGATGGAGGCGGTACAATAGGATGTCAATAAGGAAGTCAAGGAAGGAAGGAAGAGAGCTGCCAAAACGGTCGTACAAACATTAAAAATACTTAACGGCTTCTGAGCCGTTCGTGGGGGGGGGGGGGGGTCAGAGCGTTCATATGCTTCTTTTGGAATATGTCAGCGTGACACCCACAGCGCAGAGATCCGTCGGAGAAGGGGAAGTCAGATTGCATCCCATGTCGCTTGAAGTCGATGATAAGGAACCCTACGTAAAGTCATCAAAATGTCAGAAACTTTAACGTAGGGTTCCGAAAGGAGCTAACAGCCCACTAACATAAGTAAAGGAACTATAAGATAGCTCGAACCAGTGCTGGTTGTCAACTTGTCTCGTTAGAGCCGAACGTTATAATATAATGCTGTGGTGTATGCTTTCTTGAGTCAATATGTGCATAACAAAACGATAATAATAGTTTTGTATAAAGGCAGTTCGGCTCATGTTGTGTAGGTACCGCTATGCCTAGCCCGCGGGAAGTGTTGCTGGTCCATATGTCATTAATAATGCAGAGTGCAGTCTGCAGAGACACTATGTCCCCTACAATAAACTTGATTAGATGTTAGCCACTTTGAAACCCTGCTGCACTCAATAAATGTATTCTATTCTACTGCAATTTAACGCCTTATGAGTGACTGCTGAATTACAATTTGTATACTATAAATGTGTGGCTGATTAATCTGATCGTGACAAGACAAGAGATAATGTTATAAATTGCAGCAACTGTATGTGTACAGCAAATTAGCCAGTTAGCATAGCTTATGCGACAGATGATTGAGAGGGAGGCGTTCATTTGTCAATGAAAGTGCCAAAACACTTCAGCAAATTACCTTTGTTTTCTCGTACAGTTTTAATTCCAAGTGTCTTTCTAAACTGGTCTAATGAAAACTATTATAAGTAATAACTTTCCCACGCGACCATCGTTGTCGGACGGAGATTCGCAACGGATTTATTTCCTGTGGAAGAGGTGTCTGGGAAATGTAGTTGGTTTCAAATTCTCAAATGGGGACGTGTACGCGTGTACCCCTAGGCGTACGCAGGAGTACTGCAGGAGGAAAGTCGAAACTGTGTTAACCAATGATGCTAAATTAGTATTTAAACAAAACAAAAAAAGAACGAAAAAGAAACACTAGCACAACTGATATTAAATAGAAATCAGGGAGACAAAATTAGTGGTGGTTTTTGATTGATTGATTGAAAAATGTACAATTTACAATGTATTAACAGTTTGCAGAATTACAGTACATTTCAAGCACAAACTCAATACAAAGGCTGTTAACTGTGAGTGGACGACCCAATTAAGCATTACACTTGTTTCCAATAGGGTCCACAATGTTCAATTCATCAAAAACATTTAGAGACGTACAAATAGACACTTCTATATAGACAAAGGACAGAACAGGAATTCATCATGTCAATTCCCTTATCCTGTGCCACTTTGATTTTGCATACATGTACATCTTGGTTCGATCAGGGCTTGATCAAGTCCCTTAAAACCAACAGTCAGCTCAGAATTGACTGATCAGGGTTATGCTAGGCCAGGCCAGAACCCATATAGGAAGGAATCAGTTCAGAGAGCTGAACTGGCTCCCAGTAGAATCCAAGGTTACAATGGCTAGAGACTAACCATGGTCCATAAAATTAAATATGGAGAGGTCCAATAGTTTTAAGAACATGTTTCAGGCAGGAACTAGGTACACTACACAACCATTTTACCAGAGCCAGTATTGCAGATGTGGTGCTTCGATTCTGCTTTTAACAGTATAAAGTGGGCAAAGGCTCATTTATTTACATATAGCAGCCTCACAGTGGAACAGCCTGGAAACCAGTGTTAAACTGACATCCAATCTGAGGTCATTTAAACAGAAGACTAATAAGCTACTGCTGGAAAAGGTTCCCCTATAAAGGGTCATCAGTTGTATCATCAATACAACTCATCTAAATTATAAAACATCATTATTACGGTATATTTTATATGTATAATAATTGTATATCATCTTTTCTATTATTTCTATATCTCTTATATGACTCTTCTTATCTCCTGGTGCACATAATATGACTATATGCTCTTTTTGTTTAATAAACTTTAGATCTAGTTGTGCTTAATGTGCATAACAAATTATTTAATTATTAAATAGAGTAAATGACCTCACTCACCCTCACTGTAAAACCTGTGTTAAAGTGAGAGTAAAAACTGTGTAGGATCAAACTACCCATGGTTTAAAGGCTATACAGCCTGCAGAAACACAAAAGATAATGACCTCAAATACTGTGTATAATAAGGCACACATGTGCAAAATCAAGTTAGTTTTAAGATCAATTGAAAGAGAAGAGGTTTGAACTTGGCTGACATGTTTTTGTGTCCTAAGCCAACATGGTGCCATATTCAGACGTACCAGCCCACACCCCATGGTCCTGTTCTACTCTCAACGTATGGAACTGCTGATATGGAAAGCTGCAAGACTTTATCTTTCAACACAACACTATCTCCTCCCTCCCTCTCTCCTCGTACATTACACACAAACTCTCTGCAGGACTTCACATTTCAAGAACCTAATAGCATTTACTGTACACTGAGACAAAGCAAAATGTGAAGCATTTGCTATTTGTATGACAAGGAAAAAAATTGTTTCAGAATCCACCAACAGTGTGGCAGCAACTAAACATCATTCAGTGTGCATTTCATACGCAGTCACTGGTAGGCTACATGTGGTTGAAGTGTGTGACGCACGGCAGGCAGGGCCAGCCCAGTTCAGTGAGTGCACAACCGGCCCCCACCTTCAAGCATATGGTCCTTGGCCGATAACATTGAAGAGGAAATACAAAAGCAAACGGTTGAAAATGGTTGATTAATTGTTTTTACATTGTGTATCATTTAAGAATAAGAAGGGATTTTAACCAATATTATCTGGCCTGGGAAATAAATGCTACACACTTTGGAAGACACCACAACACCTGGAAAGTTCAGTGCCATATCCATATTGCAATGCTGAGGAAAAGGGAGCAAAAACTGATTATAGAGATATGGGACAGACTGACACCTGTTGCAGAGGAAATTGGTGCAGATGCACTTTTTAGGTAAGTAATAATAGTCTCAATTCCCGTTGGGCATTTGAACAACTTAAGCTCCTTGTGTAGGCTACATTTATTTTTTTATTGTTTATTGTTTTTAACATAGGGGATCAAACTTACTTTTTTTTCTCTGAATACTTTTTTTGTATGTGTAAAAGCATGTACTTTACTTTTGTAAGTGCTAATTTGACAGAACAACTTTCACTTGTAGTTGAGTAATATTTGACCAGGAATAATACTCCCCTCCCAAACAGCAGAGCAGGTAAATAAGCACATCAGGATCAGAAGAGTCCAAACTCTTGGACTCTATTGTTCATATTGTCACTATACAGTAAGGAAAGGAACTGTGCCCAGTGGTGGTAAAAGTACCCACGTTTGTTTTGACTTATTAAGTAAAAGTATCTGCAGTGTAGAAATACTCTTGTTTACAAGTAAAAGTTCAGAATTCACCATGAGTAGAACATTTTCATTATGCAGAATATCCAATTTCACAAGTTTTCAAATGTATAAAAAATATTTTGAAAATAGCAGATCTACAAGCTCATGCAATGCATTTTGAGCAAGTAGCAAGTAGCAAGTAGTTATTTTCAAATGGCCGAAATGTATACACTATACAGAGTGGTTAATGTATGTTTTGTAATAACTAGTAACTAAAGTTTTCAAATAATTGCAATAGAGTAAAAGTACAATATTTGCCTCTGAGATGTGGTGGAGTAGAAGTAAAAGTACTGAAAATTGGAAATACCTCGAGTAAAGTTTTAAAAAAAAATAGCCTACCTAAAAATGTAAATGTACTTTACACCACTGAGTGTGCCTTGTTTGCTCTCTTCTGTAGGCTGTTCACAACGTGTCCTGGCTCCAAGACGTATTTCAACCATCTGGACATCAGTGCCCGTTCTCAACACCTGCGTACCCATGGGGAGAAGATTGTCCTGGCCATAGCTGATGGAGCCAGGAACATAGGCCAGTTGTCAGAGACCATGGCAGACCTTCAAACCCTGCACGCTTACACGCTTCGAATAGACCCCACCAACTTTAAGGTCTGCCTGTCATCAGTTAATATAATAATAACCAGTAAGACGCCAAAGGGCGAGGTCGCTTCTGCACGCATCCACCTCGTTGACAGCAGACTGCTGGGCGAGCGCTGGCGCTTTGGCATGGGGGGTCAGATCAACATGGAATGAATTCTGTACTGGCCATATAAGGAGCATGTCTTGAGTGTACAGGGTTTGTTGAGGTCAGATCAATATATGGAATGTCAGAACAGGTCAGCTCCATATATGGAGATCTAAGGGTGGTAGCGGGGACATTCTCTTGAGTGTACATGGTTTGATGAGGGCCTTAATTTTCGGGGCTGTTGAGAACTCTAGTTTCTGCCGGCTGCCGGGTAAGGTCCAGTTTGAATGGACAGGTATCAGTCAAAAGCCCAATGATCCATGGGTCGGCGGTTCGAATCCTGGCTCCTCCTGTCTACATGTCGAATTGTCCTTGAGCAAGACACTGAACCCCACATTGCTCCCGATGTGCTGGTTGGTACCTTGCATGGCTTCCGCCGCAATCGGTGTATGAATGTGTGTGTGAATGGGTGAATGTAATGCACAATCTATGTAAAGCGCCTTGGATAAAGGCGCTATATAAATGCACCATTTACCATTTAAAAGGGAGACATCGAAGAGGAAGGATGGATGGGGAAGGATCAACATATGGAATGTCAGAACAGGTTCTGTTCTGACATATCCATATATGGAGATCTAAGGGTTTGAGGTTTGAGGTCAGATGTAGAGTTATTGATGACATCAGGGATCGCCATATATGGGCTTAATTGTGACAGCAGGTCGCATTTACTATGACATCAGGGATCTCTATCTCTGATGATGTCACGAGACCATGTGCACCATATACTGTATGGGGGCTTTCGAATGTATGGGGATTTTGAGTGACCGACTGATTGACTGACAGACGGACGGACGGACCAAAATGTATGATTTCATAATAAATGCGACCTGCCGTTGCAACTATATATATATATATATATATATATATATATATATATAATCATCATCATTATTAGCCTATAACTAACACCAACATGTTATTATTTCATTGAATTAAAATCCTGAGGTGAGGACTAAGAAGTGCCAGCCAATATAAAATGGGCTTTAATTACTCCAATGACACATGTCTAATAATGCCTCTTTCATTGGTCCTCAGCTATTCACCCACTGTTTGCTGGTCACACTGGCTGGTTACATGGGCGAGGACTTCACGCCTGTGGCACATAGGGCCATGGACAAGTACCTGTCTGCCTTCTCAGCTGTGCTTGCAGAGAAGTTCAGATGATAATCGTGGACTACCTGTATGCGCCCGTAGATGCCCTGCACTATTTTAAATTGCATGATGTGTTGTTATGATGTTGTTTTTTAATAAACGTTGACTGCGCCTTGTACTAATTAGGCTTTAAACTAATTAGTCTGCAATTTAGTACTAATTAACTGACCGGAGGGGTAACCTCACAATGGAATGTATTTTGATAGGTTGTCATGCTTACTTTTTCTTCTTGACTTTTATTGTCTGAAAAATGATTTTAGTAAGACCGTTACATGTTCAGTGTTTAGTTATGTGATAGTGGTCAGGTCACATGTATTGTTATGTTTGTTGTGGACCCCAGAAAGAGTAGCTGCTACTTTGGCGTTAGCTACTGTATGGGGATCAAAATAAAGATTTGATATAGTTCAAATGGCAGCGGTGGCCGAACGTTTTCATTTCAACACTGCAAGAGCTAGAGCAAGGCGAAGCCCACAAGGTACTGAAACACCTGGGCTGAGTGAGAAACATAATTTATGTTGCTATCCATGGTGCTGAAGTCATAACTAAAAATCATTTACATTTAACCATATTTAGACCAATCCGACACTTATGTGGATTGAACCATAGGTCGTTAAAATAACAGGCTATCCATTCTACTATCCCACACACCTTGTTTTAAATTAACAAAATATGCAGGATGTTTATAAATTACTCTTGAAGACAACCATATCTGTTCTAACAGAGTTAAATGATAACGTTGTCCATAGTATACACTGTAATCAGTTAACATTTATATAAATTAATCAAGAGAATTGTAGCATTTGATGTTATTAGCCTATAATTAATAGATTTAAATAATTTTATATAATTAATATTCCTGTTTATAATGTGCAGAGCAGTGCATTCATCATTCAGTCATTTAACCGGCGCAGCAAGTGCTGTTTAGATAAAAAAAATCACACCCGTGTGAAGAGAGGGGCGCTTTTATCATCGTACATCATCATGATGTAAAATTCACACTGTGACGTAAAATTTGTGTAGGACAAAGTTTGTGCACACACACTAAAAGCTGGACATAAAGCAAAAATCACACCCGTGTGAACTGAGTGGTGCAACTCCCCCCCCCCCTCCTCCTCTCTCTCTCTCTATCTCTCTCTCTCTCTCATTAGCAGGCAACAGTGCAGCACTATCTCTCTCTCTCTGTTTCTGGCACAACAGCGCCCCTACTGGTACTCAAAAAAAAACATTTTTTTTTTTTTTAAACATTTTTTTTTTTACTCTGTCCCAACTCTGTCTGCCCAGTGTCCCCCCAGTGCCCCCCCAGTGCCTCCCCAGTGCCCCCCCAGTGCCTCCCCAGTGCCTCCCCAGCACCTCCCCAGTGTCTCCCCAGTGCCAGTGTCCCGCCAGTGCCTCCACAGAGCCTCCCCAGTGTCCCCACAGTGCCTCCCCAATGGACCCCCAGTGCCTCCACAGTGTCCCCACTGTCCCCCCAGTGCCTCCACAGTGTCTCCTCACTGTGGAGGGGGGGGGGGTCCTAGTATAGGTTCGATTCCCGCTGGGGAAGCTGTGGGTGCTCTGCGTCATCAGTGCCCATACCCGAGGCGGGGTTGGCGAAAGGGCCTTTCTGTGTGGAGTATGTTCTCCCCGTGTCAGGTAGCCTACCCTCACAAAAAACATACAGTAATCCTGGCCTGATGGAGGGGAATGGAACTGGTCAGAATAACGTGTTCCTTCCACACGCTATATCCGGCCGGGGAAACTCTACCCTGTCAGGTGAAAAGAAGCAGCTTGGACTCCTCATGCATAGAAGAAAGCATGAGGTAAGTCCGCTGCCCCCCCATGTTGGCAGAGGAAGTGTAGCGCCCAGGATCACATTAGATAATTGACACTGGGTGATAAAATGGGTTGCATAAATCGTGGGATAAAAATAAATAAAAGTAGCAGCAAAGCATTTTCTTCAATATCCTTATCAGTTTGGTGGTAGTATGCCTATACATACTGTAATGTAACTCATGCAATGTAACCATAACATAACTAGCATTTTGCCTATTAATAACTAGCATTTTGCCTATTTAATTCTGCAGTATAGCCTGTCCAAACATATCTTAACTCAGTTGACTATATATTCACCAATTTGGTGAATGACTACGGGTATATGACTTGCAGAGTGAATGTGCTTGACTGACAGGAGGCAGGCGCATGTCAGATTTTGTCCACTATAAAAAAAAGGTAAAACTCAAAAGAGAGGGAAAGACCCTGTGACGTTTGCCTTATTTATTGTGGGAAAGGGACACTTTGGCAGGGCTCAATTCAGACCTGGGCATTGTACGGCCCGCGGGCCAAATGGGTCTCTCTGCTGGGGTCTTTCCCCCCCCCTTTTTCCCTCACTGTATATGTTTCTTTTCCCTTTTTACCTCCATTATGATGAATTCCTGTACTGTTCTTTGTCTATATAGAAGTGTCTATTTGTACGTCTCTAAATGTTTTGATGATTTGAACATGGTGGACCCTGTTGTAAACAAGTGTAATGCTTAATTGGGTCGTCCACTCACAGTTAACAGCCTTTGTATTGAGTTTGTGCTTGAAATGTACTGTAATTCTGCAAACTGTTAATACAATTTTCAATCAATCAAAAAAGCCCCATCTGGCGGAGTCAGGTTACAAATACGGCCCGCCGGCTGACTCTGACCGGCCCGCGAAAGATTACTTGATAATCAGAAAATAAAACATATTTTCTAATTACCTTATGGGTGGACTAAAACCGCATCTCTTTTATTTTGAAGCCCATGTATTCTCACAGTGCACACAATCTGCACGTCAACTGTGCATGTGAATTGCATGTGATTGAGAACCTTCCTTCACCCCCCTCATATGCGAAAATGTCGGCTTTTTGGATTTATTGTTGACAACAACGTCGGTGAATGCAAATAGCCATGAAGCATGCAGCTCCACAACAAGGTAGGCGCAGGCGCATAAATCAAGCAGGCAGTGTCAGTTCTATGACTCAGCTGGTCATATGCAATATTGGAATGATAGCACTGCCCCGCCAGGGGGGGTCCGGGGGGGCTTCCCCCCCTGGGCTCCAGATTTTTTTTTAATTTGCGATGAAAATGCTTCAATCTGGTGCACTTTGAGATAAAAATGAAGAGGCTAGATCTATAAAGAACTACACACATCATATTAGATTATTATCATCTTTACTGTGCTATTCATGCCATTTGCCAACATCACAGTAGGCTACAAAACAACATTGGATAGGGCAGGGGTGGGCAACTTTGATGATGGAGAGGGCCACTATATTTCAAACTCACTCCAGAGGGCCACAATGCATAGAGTCAAAAGTAGCTGATCTACAAGCTCAAAATGTGTCGCAGTGCGATGCATTTTGAGCTTGTAGATCTGCTTTTTTGCTATTTTTAAAAATTGGAATCCTGAATTATTTTCACCTATTTTTGAGTGGTGTAAAGCCGGCTTGGCTTTTTTGGCACATTTTATGCCCCCCTCGGCGTGCGTATTGTGCGTGCGTGAGAAATGAGAGGTGTGGCGTGGTGCGTGGTAAAAGGTCAAATTGCGTGACTCTCACTCTCAAAGCGTGAGACTTGGCAGCCCTGTAATTACTATGGCCGCCGTGCCAACTGAACTGCTGAATGCTGCTGCAATTTAATGTTAGATATTAGATTCTGACGGGGAGGGATCTATGATGAATGATGACGATACAACACCGGGGTCGCCGAGCCCAGCTGCGCTGTCAGCTCTTCTGTTGTATAATAGGGCTATAATTTATATGTTTTGTTTTGATATCGGCGCCTTGCCAATGTCATGTGTAGCCTAAATAGGCCTATGCCTTTTTATGATGCATTTTGTCAGTTTGTTCATATAACTTGCGTGTGGAGAGGGAAAGTAAAAGCCACTTTTCCGTGTGAAAATGCGCGAAAACGCGCGTGCACGAGGCACATGCACGCGCATTTTTTAGTCCAAATCTGTGCTCCCCCACCTGGAAACAAAGTTAGTCATATATCAGGTTGGTAAAAAGCCTAAATGATAAATATCTGTAATAATCTAACAGTTTAATCTAGCCTAAGGTCAGCAGTGCAGCACAGGAAGCTGGCTGCACTGGTAACCTCTGGAAGGCAGAAAGGTCAGTGCTTTTCATTGGCTGTAAGTGTTAGCATGGAGGTGTGACTTCAGTCAGGGCTGTTTAACTATGCATGCAGCCTAGCAAAGCGGCAGATAGACCATGAAGAGCAGACAGATGCCAGCGGTGCGTATAAATGCTATATATAATTGTGCATTATTAATAACTTTTGTTGTTTAATCAGGAAGGTAACTGAACGTATATTCTTTGTTCTTTTTCCCCTTCTCTCATTTTATCCAATGTCTCATATTGATAGATTTAAAACCAATTAGTGGTACTACTAATAGTGGTACTACCACTGAACTAATCTGAAAGTCATCAAGGAACTAAATTGTATCTGATCCGAAGGTTCCACAAAGGGCCGATCTCATGCAGTATAGGGTGTTCTCAATTGATAGCTAAACTTCTACCGAGCTATAACAAGAGACAGCAAATAGCAAAGTGCAAAGTCACATGCAGTGTTGTAATACTTGCATATTGTAACGGGGAAGAGTGAACAGACCACGTGTGTATGATTGTATGTGTTTTATGTTTAATAATTAACTAATAAAAACCCTATAAAAAGCACGTTTGAGTTCGTCAAAGATAAGCTATTATTGAAACATTTAGTTCAGCTGTGCGTGTTAAACTCTAGCAATCCTGTCTGAAACTTGAGGCCGGTTGGAGCCTGGTTAACTCACCGAAAACCGAACAATAATAGTATTTCATGGTATCTGTTTGTGTTCTTTCATGCCAGATGAAAATGTTCCTGCTGTTTGTGATGTTGGTGGTTTGTGATGCTGCTCCACAAGGTACAACACAAGAAATGATTTTGGTTGCAGTGTTAACATTCTAGACCCACACAGAGAGAGCATATAGACCTAGAGTAGAACAAATAGAAGGATAGATAAAACTTCATGAAGGTAGGGTAAGTGATGTTTTTGGGTTAAAACTAAAATGGTTTTGATAAAGGGTTAATACGGAGCCCCTGAATGGCCATGCATTCAAAATATATTTTATCTTGTCCGGACAAGATAATTATTATCTCGTCCGGACAAGATAATTATTATCTCGTCCGGACAAGATAATTATTATCTTGTCCGGACGAGATAATAATTATCTTATCTTGTCCGGACGAGATAATAATTATCTTGTCCGGACGAGATAATATCTTGTCCGGACGAGATAATATCTTGTCTGGACAAGATAATAATAAGTGATGTTGAGCAATTCAACATTACTTATTTTAACAAATGAATATCACTTTCCCCATACCTTTCCTTTGTGTTCTTATAATGTTCCTCGGTGCCAGGCATTTCCTGTGCCATCCATAATTAATAAACATCTAATGCGTTTCAAAAGCCTACATTACGTTTGGAAACCTAGCGTGTCCAAAATCATAACTTTTAAGGAAATAACTGTATTCCAATTAATAGATCCAAAGCGGTTATTTAGACAAAAGCGCTTGGTAATACTTTTCATTGGTTACATTATGGTTACATATAACCCAGACAGACTCAATGGAGAGAAGTCAACCTCAAATCACTGCCGATATGGTAGTTTCATACTCAACCATACAGTATACTGTACAATTGTACACTTGTATTACAATTTATTATTATATAATTACAATTTGAATGCATATATGCATTCAAATAAATCCCAGAGTCTATAACAAGCTAAAGTCTATTCCAAGTGTTGTTTCATGTTATCTTTACGTTTTGACAATTTTGTCTATTGAGCCAAATGTGTAAAAGCACAGACTCCATCATTTAAGAGCAGCCCAGTTGTTTTTTCTTCTTCTATGCTTCATTTGTCATTTTCTGTTTAGACCTTACAGGTAAAATGTTGACCTTCCCACAGCCGACTAACACAGCTCACGTGAAATTAATGACAACTCAAGACACATTCGGAGCTGTGACTGTTTGCCTGAGGTAAGTTCATGCCATGGGAACAAGTGAAAGTGATTTGGGATGATTGGAAGTTGCGATCATGATATATAGCACACAGTAAGTTTTACAATTTGGAGCACCCCATATGGGTGCCAGTGAGGGGACTCCCCATTACTCCGACATCCCATCACTCCGACTACGTGGCTTTGCGTGCGGTTATGGTTAGGGACAGGGATAGTTTGGCTCTGCATGTTTTTATTCTGTAAATCAAGTGATTTAAATTTGGGGTACGTAGATTGGTTGCATTTTTTCATTGAAATCCAGGGAATAGAATTTGCAGCCTGTTATAGCGTCAGCGTATGGCTGATTTGGAAACAAATTAAAAATATATAATAAATGAGTGGTCCAGCGGTCACGCACGCACGCACACACACACACGCGCGCGCGCACAGGCGGACATGAGCACCTGGTGGAAGATTCTGACTGAATGTTAGGATTATACTGTAAGGTCAACTGACTGCAGAACACTATACTGAACTTATTATTATTTATCATAAATCTGCCTTCAGATCCTTTACAGACCTCACCAGGAACCACGCCCTGTTCTCCATTGCCATTCCCTCCTCAGACAACGCATTCCTCATCTTTAAGACGGGTACGGCGACTCAGATTAATCTGTATGTTTCTAACACTAATGTGAACTTTGACGGGCAACAGTACATACTTAACACCTGGCACAACCTGTGTGCCACCTGGGATAACACAACTGGACTGGGACAAGTGTGGTTGGACGGAAGACCCACTTCCAGGAAATTTCTCAGATCTGGAGGCATCCAAGGAACCCCAAGCATCATACTAGGACAGGTAATGTTGTACAGCTGAAAAACTGCATCATGCATTTTTACTGTATGATTGTTTTATTAGATATATTAGATGGTAGATGTGATACTATAACAAGCAGGTATATTAGGTAGCCTAACTTGATAGAATACTATAAAATTATTGTTATGAATGAGCATATTGTAGCCTATATTCACAATTTCTCTGAGTTATTGGCTCATTTCTAAATATAATGAACATGGTTCTTGTTTTCAAAGAGCAGCTCAAGTAGCTAAGGAATTTACATTCTAAGAGTATAGGTTTTACTTTCCTTCAGCCTTCAGGTGGGCTTCTCTACAAATAAAACAATATAACATCCAATAAAAAATAGTACAGAAAAATAGTATAGTATGGTTTAATGTCTATTTTGGGTAACAATGCTCCCTCTAATATTGATTCTCTTCCATGCTTACAGGAGCAGGACTCTGTGGGTGGTGGATTTGATACTACTCAGTCCTTTGTTGGGATGCTGTCTGACGTCCACATGTGGAACTATGTCCTCTTGCCCTGTGAGATCCAGCGGTACGTGGACGATCTCAACTTCACCCCAGGGAACGTGCTCAACTGGAGGGCTCTGGACTTTGAGACTGCAGGAAATGTGGTGCTGGAAGAGAATCAAAAAGGCTGTCATTAATCTTAAAACTATTTGATCCATTGGGTGGAAAATGGTTTTTAATATTGATTGAATACTTTATTAACAGCTGTTTGCAGAAGGTACAATAATTGCAACACTATTCGAAGTAAAATAACGGTGGTGGTGGTGGTCATCAGAAGCAATCAACTCATGCTCTTTTAATCTTAAAGGAAAACTTTAGTTTTTTCTTCAACCAATGTTCATGTTTAGGTTGTTATTAGAGAAAGTAAAAGATGAGCGTACATTTTGTTTCATTTGCTACTTTTTTACGTTTTAGCGATTTTAGCTATTTTTGACAGGGGGGCATTCGAACATGGGGCTAAATATGTATTCTTTTTTTTACAAAATGTTATAGCGATTTCTTTTTTTATTATTTACTATAGTCCTACTAGACCCCATAAAATTACATCTGGCCACAAAAGATCACGGGATCAATTGAATGTCAAAGGGGAGGTGACAAACGGACATATTGAGCCTACAACACACAGTATGGCATCCCCCTAGTACCCCCCTTCACATTCAGTAGATCCCGTGATCTTGTGTGGCCAAATGTAATTTCCTGGGGTCTAACAGGACGATAGTAAATAATAATAATTAAATCGCCATAAAAAAATGTTAAACTAGAAAAAGTGCCCTTCCGGGCACAGGTCTCCACCAGTGTGTGTGATGTTTGGCAAAATGTGTAGGAGTAATATATAAACGTGTGTGTGTGTGTGTGTGTGTGTGTGTGTGTGTGTGTGTGTGTGTGAGACGCGGCTTGGCCTGTTGTAGCGCCACCATGAGGCTGATTCGAAAACTGTCAAGTGGCATTTCTTCCTCAGCCTAGTGGGAATATGCATGCACAGTTTCACCGCAATCGGACGCTGCGTTGAGTAGTTGTGGCGATTTGTACAAAACGGGTACAAAGCAGGCTACTCCTGAAAAGTTTAGAAGCCAATCGTAGCCAATGAGGGTAAATTATGATAAATCAAACAAACCCGTCTTGATCACATGACTATGGAGAACATGTGTACTGATTTGCGTGAAATTTGGATAAAATCTGAAGGAGTAATATTAGAAAATGTGTTTTACATATGTCGGCCTCCTGGTGGCGCTATAAAGAGCAGATGTGAAAAATTCCAGGCAAATGTTTTTCCTTGGCCTCTAGGGAGTTGGCATACAAAGTTATCCACAGATCCATGCAGTTAGAGGTAAAAACACTTTTCGGCCAGTTATAGCGCCACCATGAGGCTGAGTTGAAAATGTTCATGTGGCATTTCTTCCTCGGCCTAGTGGGAATGTGCGTGCACAATTTCACGGAAATCACATGATGTGTTCATGATTTGCAGCATTTTGTTTGAAACTGAGCACTCCTGCGAACTTTGGAAGCCAATCTTAGCCAATCAGGATGGAGTCTGAGAAATCTGAAAGACCTGTTTCGTTGAATGGCTCTAGAGAGACTGTGTACAAATGTGTGTGATGTTTGGACAAAATCTGTAGGTGTACTGTCCAAAAACTTGTTTTGCACAAAGCGGCCTCCTGGTGGCGCTATAACAGGCCGTTCTGGAAAATGTGGGGCAGAGGTTCATCGTTGGCATCCAGGGAGTGTGTGTGCAAAGTTTGGCATCGACCGGGTTAACGGTGCCGGGGATTAGCTGGTAACAGACGGACGGAAGGACACACACACGGACACACGGACACACACACACACGGACGGAGTGCAAAACATACTCTCTCCCCATGCCTTCGGCCTGGTGGAGACAAATATATATATATTTAGCCCCATGTTTGAATGCCCCCGCCCCCCTGTCAAAAATAGCTAAAACGAAAGAAAGCAGCAAATGAAAAAAAGGGGGAAAAAAGAAAAGAAAATGTACATTTTACTCATCTTTTACTTTCTCTAATAACCTAAAACATGAACCTTGGTTGAAAAAAACTAAAGTAGTCCTTTAAGCGCAAAAGTACATATATAATCTTCTCAACACCAGAATATCCAAACTGTGGATGTCTGTTTTGAACTAATAAAACTATAAACACTTTTCTCTTTCTTGTCTTTACTTCAAGGAACAAAAAGGGCCATTTATGTACATTATTTCACATATGTCACTATAGAGGGTATGCGTGTGACATCATCATCATACCCGGAAGTTATGCGGGAATGCTACTGAGTGGCAAAACACTACTTTCTGGCCTTGGCAGTTCATACGTCCAAACAGAAAAGTCCTATTTGATTCCATTAAATGACTTTAAACAACATTAAATTCACTTCACTCACTTTGCCACTCGATTTGCCACTCGATCTGCCATTCACTTTATGCATGCGCATATAGCATACTGCACATCCATCACTCTTCAACAACTTGGCTCATGTTATTAATTGTTCAAGTGATGTAAAGGGCACCTGAATGTCTGCACTCAATCTTTGATAAGTTCTCATCCATATCAGGCTATAAGATCAATTGGTCAAAATCTGAAGCCCTTCCCTCACTCCATATTGACTGTCTAAATCATTGTTTCGGACAGGCTCCTTTGAATGGCATAAAAAGGGCATGAACTATTTAGGAATAATCTTCCCACCTAAATTGGACGAGTTAGTGAACATGAAGTTTGATCCGCTCCTGGACAAAATACGGACTGTAGAATGACGGTCCTGTTTCTCACCTATATGGGGCAAGGCACTGTGCTCCCTTCTAATAAGTTGTTATGGACAACAAACGCAATGGGTTTGAATTAAGAAATCGCATGGACAAAGAGGTTTGGGCATACCTAATCTTTTTATTTATTTAGAGTTAGCCAGAAGCTAAAGTAAACATAGTATAGGAGGTAGAACAATTACATACAGATATGAGAAAGGACACCAGTGACAAATAGAGTTGATAATTACCCATTACCCATGATTACAAATTTTGTTTGCTTTAAGCCAAATTTATTCTTACCCTTTTGTCTTTAGTCTTCTGACCCTTTAATCATTAAGAAAGTGTTATCTGTTCCACCACCAGACTACTGTATATTATTCTTCATGAAATAGGAATTACGAGATTGTGCCTCTGTTCAAAACAACTAAACGTCCCATCTGTTTGTGGATGTTCATGTTCATAAATTATGGTAGGCTAATTACACAGGAAATATGGCATGACATAAATGGCAGTATACAGTAGCCTATACAAGGAAACAGTACACTCACTGGGTTTGATATAAGTGAAAACACATCATCCGGCTCTGTGAAACAAACCACTTTCAAGTACCTGTTCCTTTTTGTAAGCAAAGTGTCAATAACCCAGTGGCAGTAATGGAGACTACATACTGGCATGTACAGCTGGAGGAATGGACATTTTTACATCTAATGAAAAAGAGGTACAGTATACAGTATCAACATTCTCACAAATAGAATGGGTTGACTATACATGCACATCCCTACAATTCTTGATACAACCTGTGCTGGACCCCAAAACCTGGAAGTAAGGAAAGGTAATGTTCACACAGTAGGCCTATAATGCCGTCCCTTGCTGTATTAAACATGCATGTAATTTGAGCTTCATCAACACAGCTGTATCACATATACTGTACCTACCCACCTGTGCTCATTTGGTACAGGCGGATTGATCTTTATCTCAAGAAGGGGAAGAATTAATGCACATTTCTAAAATCAGCTTTTATTGAAGTTTAATAAGTTTAGTTTTCAGATTGACCAGGCTGAGAATAACCATCTGTCATCAGTGAAGAGTGGTGTTTCACCTTAAAGTTGGGATGGACAGTAGAATTCATTACAAAGAAATCACACCCGTGTGAACTGAGTGGTGCAACTCCCCTCTCCCCCTCTCTCTCTCTCTATCTGTCTCTCATTAGCAGGCAACAGTGCAGCATTATCTCTCTCTCTCTGTTTCTGGCACAACAGCGCCACTTTTGCCCCTCCTGCTACTCATAGTCACATAGTCACATAGTCACATAGGTTAACACATAGGTTAACACGGACATTGCTGTTCCTTGGAGTGGTTGTACCACTCAAAAACTGGGTAACCCTTTATTTTACGGTACGGTAATTACCAGGTAACTACCAGGTAATTACCTGGTAATAATAGGTAAGTACCTGGTATTACCTGGTAACAACCAGGTAGTAGTTATAAGTATTTACCCATTAATTACCTGGTAATTACATGGTAACTTCCAGATACATTACTCAGTAATTACTATGTAGTTACCAAGTATTACCCAGTATGTATAACTATTTACTGTATAATCTCCTGGTAATTATATGGAACTTACCATGGTAAATGACACACTGGTTGCCAGGTAATTACCAAGTATGTTCCTGACAATTACCAGGTATTTATACGTTTTTACTATGTAATTACCAGCTAACTACCCGGTATTTATAAGTATTTACTCTGCAACCAGGCACGATACCCTGGTTGCAGGTACTATAGGTATGTAGGTACTATAGGTATACCAAGTATTTTCAACAACTACCAGGTATTTACTCTGCTACCAGGCAAGTTACCCAGTAGGTACTAGGTCATTACCAAGTATTTTCCTGACAACTACCAGGTAATAACATGGTAACTGTATTCACTGTGTTTACATGGGTACTACCCATGAAACACGTGGGTAGTAGCCTACCAGGAAATTACCAGTTGTTACTAGGTAATTTCCTGACAACTACCATGTAATTACCTGATAGGTACCCAGTAAGGAAGGAGGAACTGTACTGTAAAAGGAAGCGTGCTCTATTTCCATGATATTACCATGTACCTACCTGGCAATTGTAGATTATAATCGCATAAGGCTTTTTTTTTTTGCTATTTGTCACCGGGTGGTGGTGTAATAATAACGTGCTATCCAGGGGGAGAAGCAGACTTATGGACACGTGTTGGAGTGGAGAGGATGCCCACCAACGACACTGATCATTTTGTGTTAGTCGTTATCCCTCCCTGATATAATTTCACACCCATGGGTAAACACAAGATTATTGGGTAATAATCTACTAAATACTGTGTAAATACCTGGTAATTTTACAATTATCGTAATGCCATGGAAACAAACCACGCTTCCTTTCACAGTACAGTTCCACCTTTCTTACACGGTAACTTGCAAGGTTTTACCTGTTAACGTTTTGGAAATGTATGTGGTGAAAATGTCTAATTACTGTGTAAATACCTGGTAATTGCCAGGTAACATGTTCAAAACATCCTGATGGTCAATTGTGGATGTTTAGAATCTACAATTACAGTGAAAGTACAGGGTAATATTATGGAAACAAACCACGCATCCTTTCACAGTACAGTTCCACCTTTCTTGCACGGTAACTTGCAAGGTTTTACCTGTTAATTTACACAGTAAATACCTGGTAATTAACAGTTATTGCCAGTTCAAAATTCAAAGTTCAAAGTTCAAAATACACCCTGATGGGTAATGGGGAGGATTATAATCTACAATTACCAGGTAGGTACATGGTAATATCATGGAAATAGAGCACACTTCCTTTCACAGTACAGTTCCACTTTTCTTACTGGGTACCTATCAGGTAATTACATGGTAGTTGTCAGGAAATTACCTAGTAACAACTGGTAATTTTCCTGACAACTACCAGGTAATTACATGGTAACTGTAATCACTGTGTTTACATGGGTACTACCCATGTAAACGCATGGGTAGCCTACCAGGAAATGACCAGTTGTTACTAGGTAATTTCCTGACAACTACCATGTAATTACCTGATAGGTATCCAGTAAGAAAGGAGGAACTGTACTGTGAAAGGAAGTGAGCTCTATTTCCATGATATTACCATGTACCTACCTGGTAATTGTAGATTATAATCCTCCCCATTACCCATCAGGGTGTATTTTGAACTTTGAACTTTGAACTTTGAATTTTGAACTGGCAATAACTGTTAATTACCAGGTATTTACTGTGTAAATTAACAGGTAAAACCTTGCAAGTTACCGTGCAAGAAAGGTGGAACTGTACTGTGAAAGGATGCAAGGTTTGTTTCCATAATATTACCCTGTACTTTCACTGTAATTGTAGATTCTAAACATCCACAATTGACCATCAGGATGTTTTGAACATGTTACCTGGCAATTACCAGGTATTTACACAGTAATTAGACATTTTCACCACATACATTTCCAAAACGTTAACAGGTAAAACCTTGCAAGTTACAGTGTAAGAAAGTTGGAACTGTACTGTGAAAGGAAGCGTGGTTTGTTTCCATGGCATTACCATGTTCTTTCCCCATAATTGTAAAATTACCAGGTATTTACACAGTATTTAGTAGATTATTACCCAATAATCTTGTGTTTACCCATGGGTGTGAAATTATATCAGGGAGTGATAACGACTAACACAAAATGATCAGTGTCGTTGGTGGGCATCCTCTCCACTCCAACACGTGTCCATAAGTCGGCTTCTCCCCCTGGATAGCACGTTATTATTACACCACCACCCGGTGACAAATAGCAAAAGAAAAGCCTTATGCGATTATAATTTACAATTGCCAGGTAGGTACATGGTAATATCATGGAAATAGAGCACGCTTCCTTTTACATTACAGTTCCTCCTTCCTTACTGGGTACCTATCAGGTAATTACATGGTAGCTGTCAGGAAATTACCTAGTAACAACTGGTAATTTCCTGGTAGGCTACTACCCACGTGTTTCATGGGTAGTACCCATGTAAACACAGTGAATACAGTTACCATGTTATTACCTGGTAGTAGAAAATACTTGGTAATGACCTAGTACCTACTGGGTAAGGTAACTTGCCTGGTAGCAGAGTAAATACCTGGTAGTTGTTGAAAATACTTGGTATACCTATAGTACCTACATACCTATAGTACCTGCAACCAGGGTATCGTGCCTGGTTGCAGAGTAAATACTTATAAATACCGGGTAGTTAGCTGGTAATTGTCAGGAACATACTTGGTAATTACCTGGCAACCAGTGTGTCATTTACCATGGTAAGTTCCATATAATTACCAGGAGATTATACAGTAAATAGTTATACATACTGGGTAATACTTGGTAATTACATAGTAATTACTGAGTAATGTATCTGGAAGTTACCATGTAATTACCAGGTAATTAATGGGTAAATACTTATAACTACTACCTGGTTGTTACCAGGTAATACCAGGTACTTACCTATTATTACCAGGTAATTACCTGGTAGTTACCTGGTAATTACCGTACCGTAAAATGAAGGGTTACCAAAAACGGTACATTGACTCCAGAAGTGCATGTGTAGCATTATGCGGAAGCGGGGATTAAACCCAGGGCTCCCACTCACCAGACCAACGCCCAACCTACTGTGCCAATAGGGCTGAGCCCGATTGACAGAGCTGTTGCAGGGCTGGGTCTTGGCTGGGGGCTACAATCAGCCCCCCAGTCTTTGAAGCACATCCTCGCGCTTCTCACGTCACACCGCGGACCGCCGCACACAATGTCCCTCACGCGAGGATATCACGCTCCATGTCCTGCCGACTACGCCAGATTGTAGCATTACGCGGAAGTGGGGATTGAACCTGGGGCTCAGCCCTATTGTCACGGTATAGGTTGCGCGTTGGTCTGGCGAGTGGGAGCCCCGGGTTCAATTCCCACTTCCGCGTAATGCTACAATTGCAATTATTTTCTCCTTTAGAACCCAGGTAGATCTTACCTCAAAATGAAAATGAAAATAAAAGAAAAAGACAATGCTTTGCTTGGTTGTGAATTATTTGTTTATTATCTTTTATCAAGGTAACAGCCTATATAATTATGTTGCTTTGTGACATAATGCCTCAGCCATCCTGGCTGCAGCCTGTCAGTGTCACACACACTGACACACAGTACACACTCCACACGGCCGGCCGAGGCAGACTAATTAACTATAGCCTACGGCCTACAGCTGTGGGTAGATGCCTTAGAGTATGGTAGATGCACGTGTTTAGGCTTCGTAGTACTGTGGTGTCGGCCGTGGGACGTCACGTGTCGCGCAACATGCAGAGAGACAGTGCACTGCTGACCTCACAATGACCTGGGCTGGCCTGCCTGGGGGGTGGGGGGCAGCAGCAGGAGTAATAAGGTTTGCCCTGGCCTAGTGATTTTCCCATGGTTGTCTCATCACTTGGTTTGATCAAGCTAGAATTTCTGGAATTTGTTTCCTGAGCTACTAAAAAAATCTCTTTTGTGTAAAACAATGCAGCACTGTCTTCTGTGGCAGGTATTACATGACATCCATGGACAATGATTTTAGGTCACTGTAGGTGTGTGTGTGTGTGTTTGTGTGTGTGTGTGTGTGTGTGTGTGTGTGTGTGTGTGTGTGTGTGTGTGTGTGTGTGTGTGTGCGTGTGTGCGTGTGTGCGTGTGTGTGTGTGTGTGTGTGTGTGTGTGTGTGTGTGAGTGTGTGTGTGATTTAAGTACTCTGGTTTATAATAAATACATTTTATCATTATTATGAGGAGGTGGTTGACTTGGAGGAGGAGGAGGTGGTCTTGGATGAGGAGGAGAACGGTGCAGCATTTGTATTATATTGCTTTCTTTTTGTTATTGTGTTAGAATGTAGCACAATGTTACTTGCAGTACAGTATCCGAGTGTGAACTGTGCAAAAAGTGAAATATAACCAATATTTGATTGAACCAATCATACTTGTTTTCACCTTAAGATGGAGTGTGCCTTAGTGATTTTCCCATGGTTGTGGAAGAGATTATTATTCCTGGAAAACCAGTATATGCACCAAAATGATATTTAATAGGTAAACACACAGGCCCGCTCCAGCGTCATCCTCTCAGCACGTGCACACACACATACACTAACAGAGGAACACAGGCAGGTTCCCTCACAGGTCAAAGTCACCTGGACCGGACTGAGCAAACAATAGGACCGGATGGTTCACACACACACACACACACACACACACACACACACACACACACACACACACACACACACACACACACACACACACACACACACACACACAAGCTGACTTAATAAAACACGTACACAACACTCACTCATGACAGAGGATGACCGGGAGAAGATGACCGGGACAAGATGACCACACGATGGATCAGACCATCTGAGGAGAACTTGTGATTGGCCGAGTGGCGGCACTAAGAGACTATGGTCCTCATTCACAACGGCGTTTACGCTCATAACGTTACGTAACGTGAGCGGAGCGTGAGCGGACAGGCATTTACGTGCATTCCCACATTACGGGGGAATTCATGAACTTGAGCGTGAACTTGACGGTGACGTTGTTTGGTCGGAAACTCCGCTATAAGCTGCGCCAGCTCAGAGGGTCGTGTACTGCTGGCGTAGATTTATTCAGAAGGCTTTAGTCTTCATTCTGAATCAATTAAAAGTCCCCAAATCTCAGATAAAATATGTATGCATGTGTCCAAAACATTGGTCAGCACATAAAAAAATGATAGCTTATATAAAAGCCAAGTATCACTTGGATGCCTAAATGCATGCATTCTAGAGGCAGGTTAGCCTAGAGTCCCATACAGAAACTTCCCCTGCAAACCCGACACCTTTTTATTTATTTATTAGGATATTTCTAGCATGCGCGATTGCGCTGCACTTGACAGCTTTCTTCTCGCAGTGCAACGCGTTGTGAGCTTGTAGATCGGCTCTCGCGGACTCGCGCTGCATGTTAAAAAACAAACTCACAATTATAATAAGAACATACACTTATCTGCATTCTGCACTGTACGAATTCATTGGAAAATTTATATAACGGTGCGGTGAGCCCGGCCCGGACAGAACAGATTATTTCTATGGTTCACAGACATGCCGGTCTGACAGACAGACAGCAGTCACGAGGGCTAATTAGCCCTATAAAAAAATAGAAGTCCACATTATTGCATCTGCGCGTGCAATTCGGCCAGTCATAGTTTTAAGCCAGTGCACCTTAATTAATTATAATATGGGGGACTTATAGCTAGGCTGTAGGCTACTACATTGATCTCATCATGAGATCAATCAAGTTTGGTGCCAAATGTCCTGCGAATCATTTTAATATGACGACATCATCATAAATGAACCTGCACTTAGATCTGACAAAGTGGAGGCTACCCGCCGTATATGGTTGAAATTTTAAATAGCTATAGGCCTATGCCTATACGTGTCCATGATCAGAACAAATCCATTCTCCACATGGCATTCAGACAGACAGTGAGATGATATTAATCTATTCCCCGCATGAATCAATGCAGCTCTGATAAAAATATCGGATATATGTTTTACCTCTGCAAAGGTGTGAGTGAGCAATTGTTCAATAGAAAAGAAAAGGCTTTATAATATAATTGCCAAGTATACGCTAGCTTGCTGCCTTGGTCCCAAACTTAAATAAATAAATGGCCAAGCTGCATTTTATACCGTAAGTCAGTTTGACATTGCTGCAGCGGTGCGGAGCAGCGTTCACCGTTTTGTAAGCTTGGGGAAATGATTTATATAGTTTAATGGTATAGGCTATAGACAATATAAAGAATCACGCACAAATGTAATGGTATATGGATGTAAAAAAAGAGACTGCAGGTGGTGGTCGTTGCTCCGCCGCTTGACATGGTCAGATCATTTTCTTTTAATTTCCTGTCCTTTGATGGATTGAGTGTCAGTTTGTACAGTTTGTATGGTAGGCCTACAGTGGTATACTTTATACAATGGTGCAAAAACTTGTTTGTGGTCCTGTGGAATTATGAAATTAATAGAGGGCTATATTCATGATATATCTGCACAGCACTGACTGACCGCGGCAGTATAGCCTAATTTCTTTCCAGCAATCATTTTAATTTTAATTTGTGAAGCCACTATACTGGAAAATATCATTATTTTTGTTGCATTCCGTCAGGAGGACCTCTATTTCGTTTGAGCTGTAAGGCCTAGTTCTTTTTTGTTTTTTGTACTGCTGTCTGCTGAGTCATGCTTGACGCCTTTTATGGTGTGAAATGGGGCGTGGATCAATGCAAATGAAGTTATCCGCTGATTTTCCGATCATTTGGCACCCGCTCGCATTCACCTGCGTACCTCACAACATACACCTGCGTACCTGTGGTACACACCGCTCTTTGAATTGCACGGCAAAACAACGTTGCGTGATCGGACGGAATTTCCCGCATCTGTTTACGCTTCCGTTACGCTTCCAATACACTCTGGCGTATTTCTCCTTTGTGAATGAGGACCTATAATACTATGGAGGTTGTTGGTGGACTTCACTCATTGGTCCTCATTCACAACGGCGTTTACGCCAGAGTGTAACGGAAGCGTATACAGATACTAAATATCATCGTATTTCTCTGTCCGATCACGCTGCGATTTGCTCCCGTCTTATTCAGGGAAGCTGGTGTAATCACTTCATTTGTGCGGATCGCAGAGTGTAGCCTTTCCGCATTTTTCCCAAGCGATTCGCCTGGTGTCGCCTGGTTAGAACGCCCATCCCACACCATATAAGGCAACAGGAAATATCGAAATACGTCATCATAGCCTGCACCGGGCTTTAAATTATATACAACAGCCGCGATGAGCTTGTAGAGCAGTTCATTTTGACAGGCGGGTCTCTGCACGGACAGACCTTCAAGCAAACAGCGCGAGTTTTGTATATAATTATAAACGAAACTTGCCAACTTGGCACGCATTGCTTCACTCCTTGTTAAATGTCAGGACGTTAATAAGTTAACTGATGTTACAGTTACTTTCACATAATGAGAAAGAAGTTAATTTGTACTGTTCACCACACAACCAAATGCTATATTAAAACTCGGCAATGATAAAAGGCCCTATTGATTAGTCTACTACTGCTGTGATTGATTCCCTGCCCTGCACTGTCGGATTTGGAAAGCAAATATATGGACATGCATGGACACAGGACATATTTTCTTTCTTTTTTTTCTTGTGGGATTTGGACTTAAGGCTATATTTCATCCGATCCAACTACGTTGTATGTTTCCTCAGCTGCAGGTAGGAGTTGGCTATTCTGTGTGGCGTCCGCATGTGTTCAATATACATTATTATAAATTAATACCACGACGCAAATGGAGGCAGATAGGTGCTTGCAGCAAAGGCATTTAGGCCTACGTGAAACTTTAATTGGCTGAGTGAGTCTCTGTCAACATGCTGATCAGCGAGTTACAGTGGTAATAATAATCATCATCAACAGCCTTTCTTGTCTGTCTGTCCGTCATGTTTGTGAACAAGCGCGAGTGGAGGTGAGCTGGCTTAAAACTATGATATGACTGGCCGACTTTCAAACACGCTGATGCCATTCATTCAAATAGGCTAATGTGGTCTTCTATTTTTTATATAGGGCTAATCCCCCCCCCACACACACACACACACACGCACCGACAGTCAGACTGACTCAAAGGAGCTCCATAACGAAACAATTTAAATAGGCCTATACTGCAGACATTACTACACTAAACAACGTTGGATTCGTACAGTGCAGAATGCAGATAAGTGTATGTTCTTATTATAATTGTGAGTTTGTTTTTTAACATGCAGCGCGAGTCCGCGAGACTGCGAGAGCCGATCTACAAGCTCACAGCGCGTTGCACTGCGAGTAGAAAGCTGTCAAGTGAGCAGCGCAATCGCGCATGCTAGAAATATCCTAATAAATAAATAAAAAAGGTGTCGGGCTTGCAGGGGCAGTTTCTGTAGGGCACTCTAGGCTAACCTGCCTCTAGAATGCATGCATTTAGGCATACAAGTGATACTTGGCTTTTATATAGGCTATATTTTTTTTATGTGCGACCAATGTTGGGGACACATGCCTACATATTTTATCTGAGATTTGGGGACTTTTAATTGATTCAGCATGAAGACTAAAGCCTTCTTAATAAATCTACGCAAGCCGTACACGACCATGAGAGGTGGCGCAGCTTTCAGCGGAATTTCCGACCAACCCACGTCACCGTCAAGTTCACGTTCAAGTTCATGAATTCCCACGTAATGTGGGAATCCACGTAAATGCCTGTCCGCTCACGCTCCGCTCACGTAACGTCACTTTATGAGCGTAAACGCCGTTGTGAATGAGGACCATTGTCACTATAGGATGATGGGTCCAGAGCTGATAATTCATTATGAGCTCTGCGGTAATCAATGTTGGTAACATCTGTCTCTGTTCGTTATAGTATGATTGTATAGGATTCATATATTATGATTTGGCTCAAGCACCATTGTAACTAGAAATAGGACATAAAACGGATTGACATAATCTTAACTTCTCCTGTGTATTATTCTGCCTGGTATGAGTACATTTCTGAAATAATCACGAAACGAACGCGTGTTGATTCCATGTTGTTTTGTCTAATACCTCTTTGGAGGTAAAGGGTGAGAAACGGACTGGGATCTCCAGCAGATGGTGACCCTGACACGTGATTATTTCCACCGGACCGGGCAGAACACAAAAGGATCTAAGAGGGTTGAACGTCTTGCGGAGACAACCTGCCAGGTCAACACACGGTGTCCTTTTTCCTGTGAGACTCAATAGAGGTAAGCAGTTCTCTATTGTAATAAAAACTGCTAATTGATTTATTCCAAATTGAATTGAGTCTCACAAAGGAAAAATCAACTCCGTTTTGCCAAAAAACATTGAACTCTAAAAACATAACAGTATCTATTCTAGGGGACAGATATGGATGGCCAGCATTCGGTTATAATCAATGTGTATGTTTTTGTGTTGTAAAAGTTTATAAAGAGTAAGAGAAAGTTTTAGAATAGTACATGTTTTATAAGAAAAAAAAGTGAAAAATTGAGGACAGTAGAGATAAGTCTTGAAGAAGAGACACAAGGTCAAGAAAGTCTGGGACTTCAAGTATACACCTATATATGTGTATGTATATATTTATGTGAAGATATTCTGTGTAGGTGTAGGTGTCAAATCCTGCCGGCCAGGTTGCATTTAATAAAGTAATAAATGTAAGAGTTTCACTAGCTGGAACTTCAAGTCGACACCTGTGTATATATGGGTGTATCTTTATGTAAAGACATTGTGTGTATGCATATGTATAGGTGTGAAAAATCCTGCTGGGCAGGTTGCATTTGTTCAAAGTAATAAATGTATGGTTGTTAAAGAATCAGTTTGGAAAGTGGTACCAACCAACTTAGATTCTTTAAGCCAATAAGTACGACCTTTCATTGTTATAGAACAATGTTCACTTAACCTAGCGTAAGTCTCTAGCTCAAAAACCAGAAACCGGGGAGGCTGGTATAAGTGTAAAAGTAAGTGTAAAAAACCAGAAACCGGGGAGGCTGGTATAAGTGTAAAAGTAAGTGTAAAAAAAACCAGAAACCGGGGAGGCTGGTATAAGTGTAAAAGTAAAAAACCAGAAACCGGGGAGGCTGGTATAAGTGTAAAAGTAAAAAACCAGAAACCGGGGAGGCTGGTATAAGTGTAAAAGTAAGTGTAAAAAAAAAAAACCAGAAACCGGGGAGGCTGGTATAAGGGAAACTGGACATTTTGTCATAGAACTGTAAAACCAGAAACCGGGGAGGCTGGTTAACGAATAACTGGACATTTTGTCATAGAACTGTAAAACCAGAAACCGGGGAGGCTGGTTAACGAATAACTGGACATTTTGTCATAGAACTGTAAAAGTAAAGAGAGAATTGTGTAAGTCTGTGTGACACGTGGCTGCTGGATGTTTCCATATACACTTCAACTGTTGATACATTGAAATGTAAGTCTGTGCTCACCATTGTGGTACCTCAATAATAGTCACTCATTCCTCGAAACCCTGTTTGTCTCAACTTATTGTCTCTTTTCTTTTACCGACTGAGTTCCTATAGCAGATTGCATGGACATTTTGGAGGTCCAACCTCGATTTTCGGACTGGGTTGCTGTGTTGCTGCTGACGGAGTTTGGCTACGCGGAGAAAGGTGTCCCTTGGCCTGGCAGTTTTTAGGAAATTGAGGTAAGCAGCTCCTTGTGGGGTACCTGGCAGCTTTCGCTGTGTAGCCAACTTCCGCAGTACGTATTGTCTTGTAAAAGTGCAATCTGTTTCGGAAATTCATGTGAGGCATTGTTGGGATTTGGTGTTTTGAGGTATTGGTGATGATTTTGTTTGTTTGTTTGTGTAGTTTGTGTTGTTAGGGGTATTTTTACCTGCTGATGGTCAAAATAGGTTGGGGAACTGTTTTTATGGTTTTGCCAGACCTCAGGTGGATGGCCTAAAAAGGGAGACGAGAGTCTTGCCTTTTGTAGCTACTAACAGAAAAAGGGGGGTTGATCCTCGCCTTAGGGGCGCTGTATTTTTTGTTTTAGAAAAGACGTGACATGAGTGAATGGTCTGTCTGTGACAGCTGATTTGAGTCTTGAGTGTGATATTGTGTGGTCTGCCTGTGTGTGTGTATGTGTGAGAGGCAGACAGTGTGAAAGAAAAAATAAAAAGGAGTAAGGAGAGAGAGGAAGAGAGAGTGTGAGAAAGAGTGGTGTGATTTACACTTTTCACCTTGGCACTCAGTTTTGGTGTGTTGGAATTATAAAATACTCTATTATAGATATTTTTCTGTGTCACATGTGGAGTTAAAGTAATCTTTGATGAAATAGTAGCCTAGATAGTTAAGTCTATTAACTACATTATATCAATTTTATATACTGTGGGGCTAAAGTAATCTTGATGAAAAAGTAACTAAAAAAAAAAAAAAAAAAAAAACCTCATGTGATCGGTTGAGTATCTGGATTGGGTGTTTTATTTTTCCTCTTTTATCTGTCTCTTTTACCTTTTGTGTTAATATGGGTTCCTCAAACTCACGAAAGAAGGATCTACAGGGTCCTGCTAAAATTATGTATGAGAAGTTTGGGGTTAAATCGATTCAATTTTTGCCTAAGTGGCACAAAGATTTAGG
The DNA here is from genome assembly GCF_951216825.1 of Electrona antarctica. NCBI lineage: Eukaryota > Metazoa > Chordata > Actinopteri > Myctophiformes > Myctophidae > Electrona > Electrona antarctica. The sequence continues at coordinate 29,882,521 of NC_136805.1, forward strand.
ATTTCCGTTCCTATAGCAGATTGCATGGACACTATCACCAGGGATTTAATAAATGAAATGTAACATGGTAAAGTAGTGTTACTAGTAATAATTTAGTAAAAACAGTAGTAAAAGTATGGTTAATTATTTGTATGCTTAGCTGCTGCACTTGAAGTGCAGTTCAGAGGTGTGTGTACACAGTATGTGTTGTGAGTATTTCCCATTTCCAGTAATTGTACTAGTTACTCAGATACACATAAGTCAGGGTAGTACTCCTCCTTCATTATATATAGGCAAGCTAAAAAAAAATCACATGAAGTGTGTGTACATGGTTTGAATATTCCCCATTTCGGCTTCCTAAGTAAACAGCATAACAGGGGCCGTGCATTTAAAAAAAAAAAATGCACGGCTCTCCCTCTCTGGGTCTGTCTGTCTATCGTTCTGTCTGTCTGTCTGTCTGTCCCTCCCTCCCTCTCTACCCCTCAGCTCCCACTCACTCTCGCTCTCTGTCTCTCTCTGTGTCTGGTGCTGTGGGGCAAAGGCCAAACTGCGCTCCGGCACATAGTGAGATGGGGTAGAATGGTTATATTGTTTTAATAACATTTGGTGCCCAAGTTGCACCTGTAAAAAATGAGGCATTCTGCAGTATGAGTATTGTGCTCTGAATACTTAGAGGTCAATACTGATACTCGGATACTTGTACTCAAGTACATTTTTCAAATCTGTACTTCTGCTTGTAAAAAGAAATTGGTTTAAGGTTAATAAGGTAGTATTTTTAGGCTCAAAGGAGTATGTTTGCTTATAATAAAGCAGCGGTATTGGTATTTGATTAACTATAGGAATAACTAATTTACAGATAATGTGTTTATATTATCTGTAAAAGAGGGATTATAGGTCTAGGTCTAAAACACAGATAAAATTCATCAAGGATGCATTCTATTGTAAGGACGTCCCGGACGGGCTTAGCGAAGTGAGGTATATTTTTAAATATTTAAGTGCATTGTGCAATAAAAAAAAAAATAGAATAATTTGTTTTCTTTTTGAGATATCTTTCTCTCTCTACCTGTCTCTACGTAACCTCCCTCCATATAAATGTGAAATGCATGCGCTAGAGAACTCTGTCTCTCTGCGTCTCCTCCCTCCATTTTACAACTGTGTAAATGCGTACGTAGAACGCTGGGTCTCTCTCTCTCTCTATCTCTCTCTCCTTGGCTTCTCTCTAAGTACTCTCCCTCCATATAAATGTGTAAATGCGTGCGGTGAGAACGTCTGTCTCTCTAAGTACCCTCCCTCCATATAAATGTGTAAATACGTACTGTAAGAACGGTCAGGAGAAGTACAAATATTAATATTATTTTGTATTATTGAATTGTCAATAATTATTGTTTAATTTCATTCACCAGCTTTTTGTTGTTCTTTTCTGTTTTTATCTCACAGATACGGAATGACTATTGATAAAATAGTGTATTGCCTCATTCTGATCAGCTGATGGTCTAACATGACTCTTATAAATCTTAAATAGTTAGGTAGTGATGTTACAAAGTTGAGTGCTCTCCAAACAGATTTCCTTAACAGCACTCACATAAAACTAAGAGGAACAAATCTCAAAAGGACAGATAAAACACTAGGCCTGCCCTTTGATTAGGTTGAAAAAGGTTACGGGTAACCGGCACAAAGTCTATAGATCTATGACAAAATATAATTAATGATCTTGTTTCAGGTGTATAATGATCTTGTTTCAGGTGGAGAAGACACTAAAAGAGGGTCTAACAAAGACGTTCTAAAGGATATATATTTAGAATAAGTGTAAAGAAAAATAGCAGATCTACAAGCTCTCATACGGCCGGAATGTTTATATATACTGTAGGCTAATTAACCATGTACTGTATAGATAAAAGAAAAAGGATCTCCATCTTCCCCAGTATAGAGATTATTTTAACTGAATTATCCCATCTTTGGACAATCTACATTTCATTTCATTATGAGTCATTATCCCACCTCATCATATTTTTATTATTTTGGTATAGGGACACCTTCCACTACATTTTATTATTTTGTTTTCATCACCATGAGTTTGGCTTGACTAGGCATATATCCTCCCCTGAATAGACTGGATTCTATATTTTGCCTTTATGGTACTAATTTGACTCACCCGGAAGCTGCTACGATCGGCGCAGGAGCGCGACAAAGATAACATCATCAAGTACCCCGTCCCCCTCTCCAAGCTCTGCTTGGTATAAGAACTGTGTTAGGTGCATCTCCGACGTTTTCTCCCGTTTGCGACAGAGATCAAGTGTATCTGTCAATGAGAACGTATAGGCTATATTGTCACCTGTGGGTCACCTGTTCACCTGTCACCCATCCTGGGGGCGGGGTGAAGATTCGGCTCTGACAACGAGCAAAGAAGAACTATCGCAGTGTCTGCTCTGATGAGCTACTAAGAACTTTGCCATTGGCACTTTCGACGGCGCAGGAGCGCTACAACGGTGCTGGGTTCCATGGGAACCCCGGACACATCATCTTCATCATCATCATCATCATCATCGAGAGAGAAAAGTCATTCTGTCTCTCTCCCACAGTACCATCTAAATAATGAGTGATTGTTTGCCTAGTCAAAGTCAAAGTCAAAAAGACTGTTTTTTTTAGGTGTTGACAAATTGGGAACCATACAACCCATATTACATCAATCATGCAACACGCTATTTCATGAAGTTACTTTTTAATGAGGTTACATTGAAATGTTAAATGTTTATTTCTGTATTAATTGATGTGGTTATTAGGAAAATCAATAGTAGACATGCAGCACTACAACGCCAAGGTCATAGTCCAAAGCTGTGTGGATATAAGAGATAAGGATTTGGGTGCGGGTAGTAATGTTCATGGGGGCTCAAAGTTCACTGCAGGGGAAAGCCCGGGGTAATCAATAAATCTGGCTAGTCTAAAGCTAAACTAAAAAGTTGAATAATAGAAACCATAACATGTTGTATGTTGTATCTCAAAGAGGGTGTTTTCAATGCCTTTGACGGCCGGTAAAGTCGCTTTACAGTTTGAAAAGAAAAAGTACAGTACAGAGACATTTTCCAATGTTGGTGAAATTTTTTGGTCCATCTCTGAGATTTACAGAGATGGAAAGAGGGATTGGAAGAGATTATTATTCCTGGAAAACCAGTATATGCACCAAAATGATATTTAATAGGTAAACACACAGGCCCGCTCCAGCGTCATCCTCTCAGCACGTGCACACACACATACACTAACAGAGGAACACAGGCAGGTTCCCTCACAGGTCAAAGTCACCTGGACCGGACTGAGCAAACAATAGGACCGGATGGTTCACACACACACACACACACACACACACACACACACACACACACACACACACACACACACACACACACACACACACACACACACACACACACACACAAGCTGACTTAATAAAACACGTACACAACACTCACTCATGACAGAGGATGACCGGGAGAAGATGACCGGGACAAGATGACCACACGATGGATCAGACCATCTGAGGAGAACTTGTGATTGGCCGAGTGGCGGCACTAAGAGACTATAATACTATGGAGGTTGTTGGTGGACTTCACTCATTGTCACTATAGGATGATGGGTAACGAACGCGTGTTGATTCCATGTTGTTTTGTCTAATACCTCTTTGGAGGTAAAGGGTGAGAAACGGACTGGGATCTCCAGCAGTTGTCTCATCACTTGGTTTGATCAAGCTAGAATTTCTGGACTTTGTGTCCTGAGCTACTAAAAAAAATCCCTTTTGTGTAAAATAATGCAGCATTGTCTTCTGTGGCAGGTATAAACATGACATCCATGGACAATGATTTTAGGTCACTGTAGGAACTAAAGTGACCTAAAATGTGCCCACACGCCCTTGATTCGTCTGTGTTTCGTTTCGCTACAGGGCCTCCGCACCACCACTTCCCGGGCTGAATTATGGGCCCAGCACATCCCTGTACACATCTATACTTCTCTTTTCAGTAACTTTTTGAAAAAATCCACCCTATGGTCCTCATTCACAAAGGAGAAATACGCAAGAGTGTAACGGAAGCGGAACGGAAGCGTAAACTGATGCGGGAAATTCCGTCCGATCACGCAACGTTGTTTTGCCGTGCAATTCAAAGAGCGGTGTGTACCACAGGTACGCAGGTGTATGTTGTGAGGTACGCAGGTGAATGCGAGCGGGTGCCAAATGATCGGAAAATCAGCGGATAACTTCATTTGCATTGATCCACGCCCCATTTCACACCATAAAAGGCGTCAAGCATGACTCAGCAGACAGCAGTAAAAAAAACAAAAAAGAACTATAGGCCTTACAGCTCCAACGAAATAGAGGTCCTCCTGACGGAATGCAACAAAATAATGATATTTTCCAGTATAGTGGCTTCACAAATTAAAATAAAAATGATTGCTGGAAAGAAATTAGGCTATATTGGAAATTAAAAGAAAATGATCTGACCATGTCAAGCGCCGGAGCGACGACCACCACCTGCAGTCTCTTTTTTTACATCCATATACCATTACATTTGTGCGTGATTCTTTATATTGTCTATAGCCTACCATTAAACTATATAAATCATTTTCCCAAGCTTACAAAACGGTGAACGCTGCTCCGCACCGCTGCAGCAATGTCAAGCTGACTTACGGCATAAAATGCAGCTTGGCCATTTATTTATTTAAGTTCGGGACCAAGGCAGCAAGCTAGCGTATACTTGGCAATTATATTATAAAGCCTTTTCTTTTCTATTGAACAATTGCTCACTCACACATTTGCAGAGGTAAAACATATATCTATATATTTTTTATCAGAGCTGCATTGATTCATGCGGGGAATAGATTAATATCATCTCACTGTCATCTGTCTGAATGCCATGTGGAGAATGGATTTGTTCTGATCATGGACACGTAGGCATAGGCCTATAGCTATTTAAAATTTCAACCATATACGGCGGGTAGCCTCCTCTTTGTCAGATCTAAGTGCAGGTTCATTTATGATGATGTCGTCATATTAAAATGATTCGCGAATTTCGTGGGACATTTGGCACCAAACTTGATTGATCTCATCAATGTAGGCTAGTAGCCTACAGCCTAGCTATAAGTTCCCCATATTATAATGAATTAAGGTGCACTGGCTTAAAACTATGACTGGCCGAATTGCACGCGCTGATGCAATAATGTGGACTTCTATTTTTGTATAGGGCTAATTAGCCCGTGACTGCTGTCTGTCTGTCAGACCGGCATGTCTGTGAACCATAGAAATAATCTGTTGTGTCCGGGCCGGGCTCACCGCACCGTTATATTCATTTTCCAATGAATTCGTACAGTGCAGAATGCAGATAAGTGTATGTTCTTATTATAATTGTGAGTTTGTTTTTTAACATGCAGCGCGAGTCCGAGAGCCGATCTACAAGCTCACAACGCGTTGCACTGCGAGTAGAAAGCTGTCAAGTGCAGCGCAATCGCGCATGCTAGAAATATCCTAATAAATAAATAAAAAGGTGTCGGGTTTGCAGGGGCAGTTTCTGTATGGGACTCTAGGCTAACCTGCCTCTAGAATGCATGCATTTAGGCATCCAAGTGATACTTGGCTTTTATATAAGCTATCATTTGTTTGTGTGCTGACCAATGTTTTTTTTGTACACATGCCTACATATTTTATCTGAGATTTGGGGACTTTGAATTGGTTCAGAATGAAGACTAAAGCCTTCTGAATAAATCTACGCAAGCAGTACACGACCCTCTGAGGTGGCGCAGCTTTTAGCGGAGATTCCGACCATCCGACGTCACCGTCAAGTTCACGTTGAAGTTCATGAATTCCCACGTAATGTGGGAATCGACGTAAATGCCTGTCCGCTCACGCTCCGCTCACGTTACGTAACGGTATGAGCGTAAACGCCGTTGTGAATGAGGACCTATGTGTGTAAACCCCCCGTTCCATCTAGACTATATTATCGACGCAATGAAATTAAAATTACCGGCCATACCAGCTCTACCGGATTCCAACCCGGTCACAACCTCTGTGGTGGCGGGCAGGGACTTTACCACCTCCACCTGTGTGCGTATGAGGAACACTTTTACAGTAATACCAGGCTATACACGTATAGGTCCTCATTCACAAAGGAGAAATACGCAAGAGTGTAACGGAAGCGGAACGGAAGCGTAAACAGATGCGGGAAATTCCGTCCGATCACGCAACGTTGTTTTGCCGTGCAATTCAAAGAGCGGTGTGTACCACAGGTACGCAGGTGTATGTTGTGAGGTACGCAGGTGAATGCGAGCGGGTGCCAAATGATCGGAAAATCAGCGGATAACTTCATTTGCATTGATCCACGCCCCATTTCACACCATAAAAGGCGTCAAGCATGACTCAGCAGACAGCAGTAAAAAAAACAAAAAAGAACTATAGGCCTTACAGCTCAAACGAAATAGAGGTCCTCCTGACGGAATGCAACAAAATAATGATATTTTCTAGTATAGTGGCTTCACAAATTAAAATAAAAATGATTGCTGGAAAGAAATTAGGCTATACTGCCTCGGTCAGTCAGTGCTGTGCAGATATATCATGAATATAGCCCTCTATTAATTTCCTAATTCCACAGGACCACAAACAAGTTTTTGCACCATTGTATAAAGTATACCACTATAGGCCTACCATACAAACTGTACAAACTGACACTCAATCCATCAAAGGACAGGAAATTAAAAGAAAATGATCTGACCATGTCAAGCACCGGAGCGACGACCACCACCTGCAGTCTCTTTTTTTACATCCATATACCATTACATTTGTGCGTGATTCTTTATATTGTCTATAGCCTACCATTAAACTATATAAATCATTTTCCCAAGCTTACAAAACGGTGAACGCTGCTCCGCACCGCTGCAGCAATGTCAAGCTGACTTACGGTATAAAATGCAGCTTTTTTATTTATTTATTTAAGTTCGGGACCAAGGCAGCAAGCTAGCGTATACTTGGCAATTATATTATAAAGCCTTTTCTTTTCTATTAAACAATTGCTCACTCACACCTTTGCAGAGGTAAAACATATATCCGATATTTTTATCAGAGCTGCATTGATTCATGCGGGGAATAGATTAATATCATCTCACTGTCATCTGTCTGAATGCCATGTGGAGAATGGATTTGTTCTGATCATGGACACGTAGGCATAGGCCTATAGCTATTTAAAATTTCAACCATATACGGCGGGTAGCCTCCTCTTTGTCAGATCTAAGTGCAGGTTCATTTATGATGATGTCATATTAAAATGATTCGCGAATTTCGCGGGACATTTGGCACCAAACTTGATTGATCTCATCAATATAGTAGCCTACAGCCCAGCTATAAGTTCCCCATATTATAATTAATTAAGGTGCACTGGCTTAAAACTATGACTGGCCGAATTGCACGCTGATGCAATAATGTGGACTTCTATTTTGTTATAGGGCTAATTCATTTTCCAATGAATTCGTACAGTGCAGAATGCAGATAAGTGTATGTTCTTATTATAATTGTGAGTTTGTTTTTTAACATGCAGCGCGAGTCCGCGAGAGCCGATCTACAAGCTCACAACGCGTTGCACTGCGAGTAGAAAGCTGTCAAGTGCAGCGCAATCGCGCATGCTAGAAATATCCTAATAAATAAATAAAAAGGTGTCGGGTTTGCAGGGGCAGTTTCTGTATGGGACTCTAGGCTAACCTGCCTCTAGAATGCATGCATTTAGGCATCCAAGTGATACTTGGCTTTTATATAAGCTATCATTTTTTTATGTGCTGACCAATGTTTTGGACACATTCCTACATATTTTATCTGAGATTTGGGGACTTTTAATTGATTCAGAATGAAGACTAAAGCCTTCTGAATAAATCTACGCAAGCAGTACACGACCCTCTGAGCTGGCGCAGCTTTTAGCGGAGATTCCGACCATCCGACGTCACCGTCAAGTTCACGTTCAAGTTCATGAATTCCCACGTAATGTGGGAATCCACGTAAATGCCTGTCCGCTCACGCTCCGCTCACGTTACGTAACGGTATGAGCGTAAACGCCGTTGTGAATGAGGACCATAGCCCCTAAGTATCTAAAAGGAAATTTGAACTTAACTCTGGAATGAACAAGGAAGAAGGAACAAGGAACAAGGAACCTGCAGATCCACATAGTCTCCACCCAAGTGGAATAAGTAGTAGAGGCGATGAGTCCACAATCTCACTCAACTCAACAACCTGACGCTCACACAGATCAGCACAAGGTAAGGTCAAGACATGAGCAGTTTGTTAGGCTACTGTGAAGTGTGTGCTATTCATACAGGCCTGCAGGCAGAAGCTAATTTGATCCTGTTATAATAGTATTTCATGGTATCTGTTTGTGTTCTTTCATGCCAGATGAAGTTTTTCCTGCTGTTTGTGATGTTGGCGGTTTGTGATGCTGCTCCACAAGGTACAACACTTAATTATAAGACATTTTGGTTGCAGTGTTAACATTCTAGACCCACACAGAGAGAGCATATAGACCTAGAGTAGAACAAATAGATGGATAGATAAAACTTCATGAAGGTAGGGTAAGTGATGTTTTTGGGTTAAAACTAAAATGGTTTTGATAAAGGGTTAAGGATATATAGTGATTGGTAATCTAATCATTGTCATGGAGTGTTCAGTAACCGGGTTCTCTCCATCTCTCTATAGCTATCCAATAAACAGAACATTATTTTTCAGTTGGGTTGCCAATTTCAAACAGGAAAGAGTACCCATTTATCAGTTCCAGTTCCTCATTTATTTGTGTTCATCGATTATAATTTCACCTGTTTATCCTTTATTTTGTATCCTGTGTGAGTTCTTTCTCCAATCCTGATTTCTTTCCCTGTCCACTTAAGAGCTGGAGACCATGTTACTTAACAAACACTCAGCAAGTGTTTAATACAGAGCAATTCAACATCACTTATTTTAACAAATTAATATCACTTTCCCCATACCTTTCCTTTTTGTTCTTATAATGTTCCTCGGTGCCAGGCATATAATTAATAAACATCTAATGCGTTTCAAAAGCCTACATTACGTTTGGAAACCTAGCATGTCCAAAATCATAACTTTTAAGGAAATAACTGTATTCCAATTAATAGATCCAAAGCGGTTATTTAGACAAAAGCGCTTGGTAATACTTTTCATTGGTTACATTATGGTTACATATAATTCAGACAGACTCAATGGAGAGAAGTCAACCTCAAATCACTGCCGATATGGTAGTTTCATACTCAACCATACAGTATACTGTACAATTGTACACTTGTATTACAATTTATTATTATATAATTACAATTTGAATGCATATATGCATTCAAATAAGTCCCAGATTCTATAGCAAGCTAAGGTCTATTCCAAGTGTTCAAAAAGTGTTGTTTCATGTTATCTTTACGTTTTGACAATTTTGTATCATGTCTATTGAGCCAAATGTGTAAAAGCACAGACTCCATCATTTAAGAGCAGCCCAGTTGTTTTTTCTTCTTCTATGCTTCATTTGTCATTTTCTGTTTAGACCTTACAGGTAAAATGTTGACCTTCCCACAGCAGACTAACACAGCTCACGTGAAATTAATGACAACTCAAGACACATTCGGAGCTGTGACTGTTTGCCTGAGGTAAGTTCATGCCATGGGAACAAGTGCAAGTGATTTGGGTGGACTCCCCATTACTCTGACATCCCATCACTCCGACTACGTGGCTTTGCGTGCGGTTATGGTTAGGGACAGGGATAGTTTGGCTCTGCATGTTTTTATTCTGTAAATCAAGTGATTTAAATTTGGGGTACGTAGATTGGTTGCATTTTTTCATTGAAATCCAGGGAATGGAATTTGCAGCCTGTTATAGCGTCAGCGTATGGCTGATTTGGAAACAAATTAAAAATATATAATAAATGAGTGGTCCAGCGGTCACGCACGCACGCACGCACACACACACACACACACACACGCGCGCGCACAGGCGGACATGAGCACCTGGTGGAAGATTCTGACTGAATGTTAGGATTATACTGTAAGGTCAACTGACTAAGCATGCAGAACACTATACTGAACTTATTATTATTTATCATACATCTGCCTTCAGATCCTTTACAGACCTCACCAGGAACCACGCCCTGTTCTCCATGGCCATTCCCTCCTCAGACAACGCATTCCTCATCTTTAAGACGGGTACGGCGACTCAGATTAATCTGTATGTTTCTAACACTAATGTGAACTTTGACGGGCAACAGTACATACTTAACACCTGGCACAACCTGTGTGCCACCTGGGATAACACAACTGGACTGGGACAAGTGTGGTTGGACGGAAGACCCACTTCCAGGAAATTTCTCAGATCTGGAGGCATCCAAGGAACCCCAAGCATCATACTAGGACAGGTAATGTTGTACAGCTGAAAAACTGCATCATGCATTTTTACTGTATGATTGTTTTATTAGATATATTAGATGGTAGATGTGATACTATAACAAGCAGGTATATTAGGTAGCCTAACTTGATAGAATACTATAAAATTATTGTTATGAATGAGCATATTGTAGCCTATATTCACAATTTCTCTGAGTTATTGGCTCATTTCTAAATATAATGAACATGGTTCTTGTTTTCAAAGAGCAGCTCAAGTAGCTAAGGAATTTACATTCTAAGAGTATAGGTTTTACTTTCCTTCAGCCTTCAGGTGGGCTTCTCTACAAATAAAACAATATAACATCCAATAAAAAATAGTACAGAAAAATAGTATAGTATGGTTTAATGTCTATTTTGGGTAACAATGCTCCCTCTAATATTGATTCTCTTCCATGCTTACAGGAGCAGGACTCTGTGGGTGGTAGATTTGATACTACTCAGTCCTTTGTTGGGATGCTGTCTGACGTCCACATGTGGAACTATGTCCTCTCGCCTTGTGAGATCCAGCGGTACGTGGACGATCTCAACTTCACCCCAGGGAACGTGCTCAACTGGAGGGCTCTGGACTTTGAGACTGCAGGAAATGTGGTGCTGGAAGAGAATCAAAAAGGCTGTCATTAATCTTAAAACTATTTGATCCATTGGGTGGAAAATGGTTTTTTAATATTGATTGAATACTTTATTTACAGCTGTTTGCAGAAAAAATAGCACAGGAAATTATGGTTCAAATTAAGGTCTGCTAACATTCAAAGCTGTATAAAATGTTTTATGTCCATATAGGTACAATAATTGCAACACTATCCAAAGTACAATAACGGTGGTGGTGGTCATCAGAAGCACTCAACTCATGTTCTTTTAATCTTAAAGGAAAACTTTAGTTTCTTCTTCAACCAATGTTCATGTTTTAGGTTGTTATTAGAGAAAGTAAAAGATTTTAGCTATTTTTGACAGGGGGGGCGGGGGCATTCGAACATGGAGCTAAATATGTATTTTTTTTTTTACAAAATGTTATAGCGATTTCTTTTTATTATTTACTATAGTCATACTAGACCCCATAAAATCTGGCCACAAAAGATCACGGGATCAATTGAATGTCAAAGGGGAGGTGACAAACGGACATATTGAGCCTACAACACACAGTATGGCATCCCCCTAGTACCCCCCTTCACATTCAGTAGATCCTGTGATCTTGTGTGGCCAGATGTAATTTCCTGGGGTCTAACAGGACTATAGTAAATAATAATAATGAAATCGCCGTAAAAAAAATGAATATATATTTAGCCCCATGTTTGAATGCCCCCGCCCCCCTGTCAAAAATAGCTAAAATTTCTAAAACGAAAGAAAGCAGCAAATGAAAAAAAGGGGGAAAAAAGAAAAGAAAATGAACACTCATCTTTTACTTTCTCTAATAACCTAAAACATGAACCTTGGTTGAAAAAGACTAAAGTAGTCCTTTAAGGGCAAAAGTATATAATCTTCTCAACACCAGAATATCCAAACTGTGGATGTCTGTTTTGAACTAAAAAAAACTATAAAAACTTTTCTCTTTCTTGTCTTTACTTCAAGGAACAAAAAGGGCCATTTATGTACATTATTTCACATATGTCACTATAGAGGGTATGCGTGTGACATCATCATCATACCCGGAAGTTATGAGGGAATGCTACTGAGTGGCAAAACACTACTTTCTGGCCTTGGCAGCTCATACGTCCAAACAGAAAAGTCCTATTTGATTTCATTAAATGACTTTAAACAACATCAAATTCACTTTGTCACTCACTTTGCCACTCGATTTGCCACTCGATCTGCCATTCACTTTATGCATGCGCATACCTTCTATAGCATACTGCACATCCATCACTCTTCAACAACTTGGCTCATGTTATTAATTGTTCAAGTGATGTAAAGGGCACCTGAATGTCTGCACTCAATCTTTGATAAGTTCTCATCCATATCAGGCTATAACATCAATTGGTCAAAATCTGAAGCCCTTCCACTCACTCCATATTGACTGTCTAAAATTTAGACAGTCAATATGGAGTGAGTGGAAGGGCTATTTAGGAATAATCTTCCCGTGCACCTAAATTGGACGAGTTAGTGAACATGAAGTTTGATCCGCTCCTGGACAAAATACGGACTGTAGAATGACGGTCCTGTTTCTCACCTATATGGGGCAAGGTACTGTGCTCCCTTCTAATAAGTTGTTATGGACAACAAACGCAATGAGTTTGAATTAAGAAATCGCATGGACAAAGGGGTTTGGGCATACCTAATCTTTTTATTTATTTAGAGTTAGCCAGAAGCTAAAGTAAACATAGTATAGGAGGTAGAACAATTACATACAGATATGAGAAATGACACCAGTGACAAATAGAGTTGATAATTACCCATGATTACAACTTTCGTTTGCTTTAAGCCAAATTTATTCTTACCCTTTTGTCTTTAGTCTTCTGACCCTTTAATCATTAAGAAAGTGTTATCTGTTCCACCACCAGACTACTGTATATTATTCTTCATGAAATAGGAATTACGAGATTGTGCCTCTGTTCAAAACAACTAAACGTCCCATCTGTTTGTGGATGTTCATGTTCATAAATTATGGTAGGCTAATTACACGGGAAATATGGCATGACATAAATGGCAGTATACAGTAGCCTATACAAGGAAACAGTACACTCACTGGGTTTGATATAAGTGAAAACACATCATCCGGCTCTGTGAAACAAACCACTTTCAAGTACCTGTTCCTTTTTGTAAGCAAAGTGTCAATAACCCAGTGGCAGTAATGGAGACTACATACTGGCATGTACAGCTGGAGGAATGGACATTTTTACATCTAATGAAAAAGAGGTACAGTATACAGTATCAACATTCTCACAAATAGAATGGGTTGACTATACATGCACATCCCTACAATTCTTGATACAACCTGTGCTGGACCCCAAAACCTGGAAGTAAGGAAAGGTAATGTTCACACAGTAGGCCTATAATGTCGTCCCTTGCTGTATTAAACATGCATGTAATTTGAGCTTCATCAACACAGCTGTATCACATATACTGTACCTACCCACCTGTGCTCATTTGGTACAGGCGGATTGATCTTTATCTCAAGAAGGGGAAGAATTAATGCACATTTCTAAAATAAGCTTTTATTGAAGTTTAATAAGTTTAGTTGTCAGATTGACCAGGCTGAGAATAACCATCTGTCATCAGTGAAGAGTGGTGTTTCACCTTAAAGTTGGGATGGACAGTAGAATTCATTACAAAAAAATCACACCTGTGTGAACTGAGTGGTGCAACTCCCCTCTCCCCCTTCCAATCCCCCCCCCCCCCCCCCCCCCCTCTCTCTCTCTCTCTCTCTCTCTCTATCTGTCTCTCATTAGCAGGCAACAGTGCAGCACTATCTCTCTCTCTCTCTGTTTCTGGCACAACAGCGCCACTTTTGCCCCTCCTGCTACTCATAGTCACATAGTCACATAGGTTAACACATAGGTTAACACGGACATTGCTGTTCCTTGGAGTGGTTGCACTACTCAAAAACTGTACATTGACTCCAGAAGTGCATGTGTAGCATTATGCGGAAGCGGGGATTAAACCCAGGGCTCCCACTCACCAGACCAACGCCCAACCTACTGTGCCAATAGGGCTGAGCCCGATTGACAGAGCTGTTGCGGGGCTGGGTCTTGGCTGGGGGCTACAATCAGCCCCCCAGTCTTTGAAGCACATCCTCGCGCTTCTCACGTCACACCGCGGACCGCCGCACACAATGTCCCTCACGCGAGGATATCACGCTCCATGTCCTGCCGACTACGCCAGATTGTAGCATTACGCGGAAGCGGGGATTGAACCTGGGGCTCAGCCCTATTGTCACGGTATAGGTTGCGCGTTGGTCTGGCGAGTGGGAGCCCCGGGTTCAATTCCCACTTCCGCGTAATGCTACAATTGCAATTATTTTCTCCTTTAGAACCCAGGTAGATCTTACCTCAAAATGAAAATGAAAATAAAAGAAAAAGACAATGCTTTGCTTGGTTGTGAATTATTTGTTTATTTTAGTTATGGGTTTGTCTCACTATTAAAAGCAGCATTGTTGGGGCAGTTTTCTACAGTAGAAATGCAACTGGGATTGTACGTAGGTAGATAGTTTACATACGCAAGCACGCACTACAATAACCCCCAGTCTTTGGAGCGCGTCCTCGTGCTTCACACTTCACTCTGCGGAACTCATGCTCCACGGTCTGCCGACTACGCCGCTGGGGGTTACACAAAGCTTTATTTGGACCAAACTGGTAAGAAAGCAAATGGTATTATGAAATGCTTTGTGGACAATCTAGACTTTCTGTTGTCCCTTTTGTCCCGGTGGATAAAGGCCTCATTCACAAACTCCGGCTGCGGACGATGGAGAAGAGTGGTCTGTGGAGGAAGCGCCCATTTTGTAGCACGGGCGGCGACTTCGACATTTCCTGCTCACTCTGCCTCGTGCCTGACGGAAAATGAGCATTCCTTTTTTCTTGCCGACAAAGGACATATTCGAGAATAAAATCCTAGCTTGAGATTGAGCTTCTTTACGAATTTGAATTTTAAATTGCAATCAATTCAAATATCTAGTACTTGTACTGTGAGACTCCTTCAATTTCACTGCTCTAGTGGCAACAGTCCCTGATTCTAAACTCCTATGCCCTCCAACACAGACAGTCTGCTCTGATGACATCTGAATATTCTCACATTCTCACAAATATCAGATCTTCTCCCTTACAGATAGCATTAGCCCATTTAGATTAAGTGAAGAGTTATCTATAAAAAATACACATACAAGTGTACACTGAGTAATTACTGCAGCCAGGAATAGAATAAAGATCGATATCTTTGGTGGGAAGATGTGCCGCGCACATCGCTTAACACTACAGGTCACAAGTGATATTATCGGCTATGCCAGGCTACCGGATTCCAACCCGGCCACAACCTCTGTGGTGGCGGGCAGGGACTTTACCACTGCACCACCTCCACCTGAGTGTGTATGAGGAACACTTTTACAGAAAAACAAGGCTATACTTAGTATATGCCCTATACTTAGTATCTAAAAGGAAATTTTAACTTCATGCAACTGAAATAAACCAGATGAACAAGGAAGAAGGAACCCGCATCCACCCAAATGGAATAAGTAGTAGAAGCGATGAGTCCACGATCTCACTCAACTCAACAACCTGACACTCACACAGATCAGCACAAGGTAAGGTCAAGACATGAGCAGAATAGTTTGTTAGGCTACTGTAATTTACTGTAAACCACTCCTACAACTGGCTTTTTTGTGCAGAAAAAATGAGCATGGTTGCTATGTTCACCCTGTTGTAATGACGTAATGAAATCACACCCGGGTGAACAGGGTGAACATAGCAACCATGCTAATTTTTTCTGCACAAACAAAGCCAGGTAATGAAATCACACCCGGGTGTGATTTCATTACGTCAGACATGATTTCATTACGTCAGACAGACCTTACACCACTCAGTTCACACGGGTGTGATTTTTTTTAATTGGAATCCGGAAAAGTAATATTTTTTATTACATTTCAAATACATTTATATGTTATGTTAACTTTATGATTATGAACTGAAATGCAAATATTGGACATAAAAAAGGCTAGTACTAGTCATTAAGCTACTAATATAGACTGACGTGGCAGCGGTGGCCGAACGGATTGCGGAGCGGTCTTGATACCGGAAGGTCGCCAGTTCGAATCAGTGGTCCGACACGTTAAAATTACCACCGCTGAAGTGCCCTTGAACAAGGCATTGAACCACTACGATGAAATGTTCTATGAGCAGGGCCTGGCTGGAAACAAGTTCTTGAGCTTAGCCCAGATACCCTGGGTAAATATAGTAATCATTTCATTTCATTTCATTTCATTTCATTTCAAGTAATTAAAGTGGTCATGTTTGCATGTTTGGAATTGTAACAGCTGAAATCAATAACATATCAGTATTCTGATATTAACCTGCAGACCGCATTAAGTGAACTGAGTCTGTGCTCAGAGAATACATTCTTCAGCGTGCACAATAGTCCACAGCCCACTTTGCCACTTGCTCTGATCCACTGCATCAATAGCACCCTCCCCCCCAATGGCAGACAATCATATGTCAGACACATACATTCAGTTGATCCGAATTAACATGTGTTAAATTCCTGTGCCTCAGGAATGTCATACTTCCTGTTCTTTCTAGATGGGAGATGGCCATGACGCATGTTAGATGTCCAGTACAGTTTCTGTGTTGGTGTGTGTGCCCAACCCTCCACTCTTATTGGGCCACCCCCTCTGTGAGTATTTAGCAGGGCTCTGTTTCATTTGGTCTCACTTTAATGTGTGTTCATTGTTGAGCTGAACTTCTCTCTTCTGGACTTGGTGAAGTTATCAGGTATGTTTATGATTTCACAATTATTGTCTTAATTAATTTGAATTGCAGTGATTAGTGATCAGTGATCAGTTGAAGAGCTATGTGGGGGACGGGGTATACTCAAATTCAGTTTTCATCTGCTACTACTACACTTACTACTAAGGGTATGTTTACACCTAACTTTGATTCGGCCTATGTGGCAGTCTTTTTTGCAATGGTTTTCAGTGGGAACAAGAGAGCAACAAAACACAAAAACAACCACATAGGCCGAAGTTAGGTGTTACCGTACCATGAGACTTTTACATGGTGCGTGTAAATAGCAAGGGAAACTTTGACAGGAAAAGTCTCGCTCACCGTATAGAAAATATAAGTAAAACTCCTTAAACTGAGACTTAGAAAAATATTTTTTCTTTATTTTATCATGCTCTAAAAGTGCTCTGTGCTCAAAGTGCAATTAAAAAGCAAACGTTTCAGTCCTAGAACCTTCGTCAGTGCTATATGTATGCTGTATGCATATTTTTCTAAGTCTCAGTTTAAGGAGTTTTACTTCTATTTTCTATACGGTGAGCGAGTCTTTTCCTGTCAAAGTTTCCCATATGTTTTTGAGACCACCGCTACCGTAGTCAAGTTTGGAAAGAAACAGTTTTCTCAGTGCTTGTAAATAGCAAGAAATATATAAAAAAAAGTCATTTGAAGCAATTAATGCGTTTAAACTGGTTTAAATTAACTGAATTCATATGAACGTTCCATAGTATTAAGCCAGATTTATAAGAATAATTACACTACTATTAATACTGCATCTATTACCACCACTGCTCCTCATAATGCCAACACTGTTGTTTCTTCTACTAGCTCAATGCAACACGAGGAAGCAGACAACATGGATTCCTATTTGACTCGGCAGGAAGAGGAACTCACCTGTCCTGTGTGCCGTGACATCTTCAACCATCCTGTTATCCTGTCGTGTAGCCACAGCTTCTGCAAATCCTGTATGCAGCAATGGTGGACAGGAAAACCATCACTCAACAAGGAATGCCCTGTTTGCAAAACAAACTCCTCTCTAGATCAACCTCCCATCAACTTGGCGTTGAATAACCTGTGTGAGAACTTCTTAGAGGAGAGAAGTCACAGATGTAGTTCTGAGGTTCTCTGCCCTCTACATGATGAGAAACTCAGGCTGTTCTGTCTGGATGATGAACATTTGGCATGCCTAGTGTGCCAAGTTTCTGAAAAACATGCAGGACATAAATTCAGACCCATTTACGAATCTGCAAAACACCTCAAAGGGGACCTCCAGAAACCACTGGAGACTTTACAGGAGAAACTAGATGACTTTAAAGAGATTCAAGCAGGATATCATCAAACAGCAGAATACATTAAGGTGCAGGCCCAACACACAGAGTTGCAGATTAAGAAACAGTTCAAGAATATTCGGGATTACCTACGCCGGGAAGAGAAGGCCAGAATCACTGTGCTGAGGGAGGAAGAGAAGCAGAAAAGTCAGATGTTGAAGGAGAAGATTGAAATGCTGCGCATAGAGATGGTGATTCTTTCCAACACCATCAGAGATGTCGAGGCAGATGACATCACATTCCTGCAGAACTATAAATCCACAGTGGAAAGAGTCCAGCGCACACTGCCAGATCCACAGCCAGTTTCAGGAGTAGTGATTGACGTGGCCAAACACGTGGGCAACCTGACCTTCAGAACCTGGGACAAGATGAAGGAGATCGTCTCCTACACTCCTGTGATCCTGGATCCCAACACATGTGTCTTTACGGGATTGATCCTGTCTGATGATCTGACCAGTGTGTTGTACCAGTGTGTTGTACCAGTGTGTTGTACAATGAAGATGTACAATGAATGATCGTCCTGGGTTCAGAGGGATTTAACTCAGGGACTCATAGCTGGGACATTGAAGTTGGATACAACAAATACTGGGAACTGGGGGCGTTAGAAGAGTCTTTCCAGATAAACGGAAACAATGAAGGCGCGGGTATGTTCTGGTGCTTATTGTTTTGCAATGGTATACACCGCAAGCTCCTCAGCAGGGTCGGGGACGACTGTTGTCTCAGTGAAGCAGAATCCCTGGAGGATCAGAGTCCAGCTGGACTGGAACAGAGGAGAGCTGTCCTTCTCCGATCCTGACACTAACACACACCTACACACCTTCACACACACGTTCACTGAGAAACTATTTCCATGCATTTCTACTATTCACCATCTCCCTCTGAGGGTGTTGCCTGGGAATGTACATGTCACTCTGGAACACCACAGTTAGCAACTCTACACAACACATCACCACACATATCCACATCAGTTTCATTTTAATTACTACCTTTTTTATGATCAGCAAGTTTTTCTTTTTTTTAATGTTTTTCTTTTTTAATGTGAGTATTTGATATGACTGCCTACCTGTTTTTCTCCACAGTTTTTATTCCAGTGTAGGCATTGTGGTTATAATTTCAGGGGGTGGTATCATGGACCATTATGGACCACAGCGACTACCCTTTGGTAGGCATTCTGTAATGTTCATTGTTGTCTTGTAATAAACATTCAGATTGATTTAATGCTTGATTATATAATTTATTGACAATATACACAGGACAAAGGCATGCACACAGAAAACTGTCAAGGGGATAGACATAAGAAAGCTAAAAGATTATTTTCATCATGGTCCTCTGTGTTGAACACACACCACAAATCGTGTGTGTGTGTGTGTGTGTGTGTGTGTGTGTGTGTGTGTGTGTGTGTGTGTGTGTGTGTGTGTTTCATATGAAATACCATTTAGAATCATGAGGTTATAAACCACACCAGTTTATATTGACGGAATTTGAAGTAATTATGCATTTCCATATTAGTTAGGGACTAAATATAAATAGTCAAATAGCATTTTGTTCTAAACAGGCGTGCACATTTTAGATCATAGCCAATCAGGATGGAATATGAAAAATAAAATTTGGATAAAATCTGAAGGCGTAATATAAACAAGAATGACTCATAACTGCCAGGTGCAGAAAGCTCTTGTTTATGAACATCTACAGTATAATCAGTTTGTGTGCCACAGCCTCTGCCTCAGCTCACAGCTTTACGTTGCGGCGTTCAGAGTATGGGTCTAGGTGTGAAATACACCCAGATTAGGAGTGACACGTTGAAGTATTTCCTTCTAAAATATGATATATTTAAAAAATCACACCTGTGTGAACTGAGTGGTGTAAGGTCTGTCTGACGTAATTAAATCATGTCTGACGTAATGAAATCACACCCGGTTGTGATTTCACAACTGGCTTTTTTTGTGCAGAAAAAATGAGCATGGTTGCTACGGTCATCCAGTTCACCCGGGTGTGATTTCATTACGTCAGTAATTATTTTGAACATAGCAACCATGCTAATTTTTTTCTGCACACAAAAGCCAGTTGTAGGAGTGGTTTACACCACTCAAAAAAACATATTGTGTTGCTAAATCAAGCAGGCAGTGTCAGTTCTATGTCTCAGCTGGTCATATGCAATATTGGAACGATAGCACTGCCCCGCCAGGGGGGGTCCGGGGGGGCTTCCCCCCCTGGGCTCCAGATTTTTTTTTTTTAATTTGCGATGAAAATGCTTCAATCTGGTGCACTTTGAGATAAAAATGAAGAGGCTAGATCTATAAAGAACTACACACATCATATTAGATTATTATCATCTTTACTGTGCTATTCTTGCCATTTGCCAACATCACAGTAGGCTACAAAACAACATTGGATAGGGCAGGGGTGGGCAACTTTGATGATGGAGAGGGCCACTATATTTCAAACTCACTCCAGAGGGCCACAATGCATATAGTCAAAAGTAGCTGATCTACAAGCTCAAAATGTGTCGCAGTGCGATGCATTTTGAGCTTGTAGATCTGCTTTTTTGCTATTTTTTTAAATTGGAATCCTGAATTATTTTCACCTATTTTTTAATTGGAATCCGGAAAAGTTATATTTTTTATTTAATTTCAAATACATTTATATGTTATGTTAACTTTATGATTATGAACTGAAATGCAAATATTGGACATAAAAAAGGCTAGTACTAGTCATTAAGCTACTAATATAGACTGAAGTAATTAAAGTGGGTCATGTTTGCATGTTTGGAATTGTAACAGCTGAAATCAATAACATATCAGTATTCTGATATTAACCAGAGAATACATTCTTCAGCGTGCACAATAGTCCACAGCCCACTTTGCCACTTGCTCTGATCCACTGCATCAATAGCACCCTCCCCCCCAATGGCAGACAATCATATGTCAGACACATACATTCAGTTGATCCGAATTAACATGTGTTAAATTCCTGTGCCTCAGGAATGTCATACTTCCTGTTCTTTCCAGATGGGAGATGGCCATGACGCATGTTAGATGTTCCTTGCATGCCTGTACAATACATGTTTTTGTTTGTAGCAGCATGTTTCGAGTTGTTATAACCAGTGCTGCTAGTGAATATCACTGCCAAATATCACTAGAAAACCAATCCAGCACAAAAGGTAGTTTTATATTTTATTATTGACATTATAAAAACAAAACAAAAGGAGGTCGGGTTGAGGGGTTGAGGGGTCAAGTACCCCCTTTGACCCCTCGTGGCGCCGGGCCTGCACTCATCTCTCGCTGAGTCGCTGATAGTAAGCAGCGCGCCATGGGTTGTGAAAGAGACCTCTAATGTTCTCATTGTTAAAAGAAAATGCTATTATTTACTTTACAGGACTTAAACAAAAACATAGTTTTCAACTGGGAAAGGAAACGTCTCAAGCCTGCAAGTAGAAAGTAAAAAAATCACACCCATGTGAAGTGAGGGGCGCTCTTATTGTACATCATCATGATGTAAAATAGTCACTCTGCCTATAATTTGAGTCAAATGTTTCACATTTTGTTTACCATTGCTTAGCAAAACAATGCCAATTACTGCTTTTTATATATAAATAAAATTGATATTATGCATAATTAAGTTCAGCCTTTTGGCCCGGCCCTCCAAAATATTTTCTGTTTCTCATGTGGCCCCTTGGGAAAAATAATTGCCCACCCCTGATCAAGATCATCTGGAATATCCAGAGAATTAGATTTCGTGACAGTGTGTGAGTCCTGAATGTGTTTGCAAATAATGAATTGTTAACATGTACAAGACCTGTACGTGCCCGTCAGCTACCGGCCTACTTGGGAACGATGCAACTTGGGAACCTAATAATACCGGTTGTCAACTTGTCATAGCACCCGTTTTAACTATCTGTCTGTGTCCCTTTTGTGCCTATACTGTATATGGATATCTCTGTAGTATCAATACCCGTTGTCATAGCACCCATTTTAACTGTCTGTGTCCCACTTGGAGATCTCTGTATTTGTCTGTCTGCCTGTGTATGAAGAGTTCAAACTGACTGTGAAAAGTGGACTGGTTAAGTAATCAATATTGGCAGGTGTGGGGTTGCCATGGCAATCAATTGGCTGAGGCAGAGGCTGGAAATTGCACAGGTGAGGGATTTTGGGTGATTAGGCCCACTGGCAGAGCCTGAGCAGAGCTTTTTGTGGTGGTTCTGGATAACCGTGGGTCCGACCGACTCGATTACCGGGCACTGCACTCCCTGCGGGGGTGTGGAACGCGTGTGTTGAATTTGAAGTCAGTGGGGCAAACGGTTCTCGAGTTACGTGCATTACAACCGTACACACACGCAGACAGACACACATGTGACGTGGCACATTTATAGTGGGATGGCCAACATTTGGTTCATTTAAATGTATTCACTGGGATGTATTCACCATGTGGGGCATAGCAGTCGTGGCCATTTTGTAGTTCCACTCCAAAACGTCATAAATAAACTTTATTAAAATGACTTATAATATCAAGTATTATAATACTTCATAACTTGCTATGTATTTCACCCCCCTCCCCATCTAATTATTGGACAGTATTAGGATGTTGATATTCATTTTGTATTCATCCTTAGGGCCCCAAATCACACCTTAGAAAGCACGAGTGTCTAGACTATATGCTACACCACCACAGAAACGTGCTGGTCATTGCCTGAAAATGTAATTTTGTCTGTTTGGAACATTCAGTTACATATGCTGCCTGTTTGACCCAAATATCCATGTGAGACCTTTGAAAACAAGCTATTCTGTCAGAAAATGTAGTTTTAAACATGATATTGTGGATGTATATTATTGAATATTCTAGCTCTGTAGCTATGTCTATGTCCACAGGCTCAAAGGTATGTCCCTTCAACCTTTATTATACATTGACAAATTCAGGAAATCTCAGGGGGAGCTATTGGATTGGTCAGCTGGTTGGCCCCTCACAACGGACTATAGCCAATGCAATAACATGTCCCACCAGGCAATGCAATGTAAATTGTCAGGCTAAAAGTTGAGAGAGGGTCGGTTGTCAGATGCAGTGACATCACATAATTAAATACTGTATAACCTACCGGTATTCAAATGTATTGTTGATTGTCAATCAACAAGTATACTATGTTACTGGCTAATCCATAGTGAGCGCAACCTTGCACTCAAAACATTTAATTTAATTTTCAGGCAATGAACAGCACGTTTCTGTGGTGGAGTAGCATATAGTCTATTGCAAAATTAGACTGTACATCTATATTAAGCTTTAAGAGATAAGGCCAGACAACACCCCAAATTCACAGAATGTGCAGATCGAAGCCATATATCTTGCATCAATTCTGTCTCCTCGTCTAGATAATAGAGAGCCGTTAAGGTGACTCACGTGGTGAATTGTGGATCATAAAAGAGACCCCAGAACGTTCCAAAGCTTAATTGTTGCTCTGCATTGCTTGAGAATTAAGTCCTCAGAGTATTCATCAAACATGAGTCTGTCCATCAGAGAAAAGGACACCGTCCAGGAGTTCCTCAATAGGATGAGAGGCCAGCACAATGAGGTTGGAAGTGAGTCTCTTGTCAGGTGAGATGCTGTATACCACGATCTAGATAGCTAGGAAGGATAGACATGATATTACTTGATGCCACACAAGGAAGGCATTTAATCGTTCATACTGCTTAGCAGGATAATATGAAACATGTAATAGTCTACTAATATGAATTGAGGTTCATGTACTTATTGGTAGTCATTCTCGATAATAGAATTAGAATACAAACGTAGATGTATGCAGACAACCATTTGTAGTTGCCCTTGCGAGAAGTCACAGACAGCCTTCATTTGACATCGTAGCATATACACTGATACCTTTCACCTTTCTCCCCATATTTGCCAAAACCTGCATGATCTCTTCTGTCCCCAGGTTAATGATTGTTTTCCCCCAGTCCAAATCCTACTTTGCCCACTGGAAGGACTTGTCCAAGGACTCTGTCAATATCAGGAAGCATGGCATCGTCATTATGGACGGTGTGTATGATGCCCTGGCTAAGATAGATAACCTGAATGATGGTCTCCTTACCCTCAGCGAGATGCATGCATTCATGCTCAGGATTGATCCCATCAACTTCAAGGTAGGTAGCCTAAATTTCAAACTTTCGCTAATTTCTCAAAGCTTACCCGTGGAGTGGAAGCAAGCTAGGCTTACGTTTCTCCACTCCTCAAGGCGGGTGACCCTCTTGATGTAAACAATTATCGGCCAATCTAAAATACTGATAAGTGTCAGTGCAGGTAAATCATTTTCTCGACCTACATGTGATCTTAAACCCCATGCAGTCAGGCTTCAGATCCAAACACAGTACGATCACAGCATGCCTTACTGTTTTGGACGACATCAAGGCTAGAGACATGTTTGCGCGCCCAGGCTGTTTATTGATTTATGCAAGGCTTTCGACACCGTGGACCTCCCTATATTGCTAGAAACTCAAAATGCGACAAGTTGGTTTAATTGTTACCTGCTGGGTTGGACATAGCTCTGGTCCATAACTCTAATGCGTTGCATTTAGAGCTATGTTACTCTTGACTTCCGCCACTTGCATGAATGCAGACCAGCCTCTCGTCTTTAGCGTAAATAAAAAGTTTTTGCTACTCACCAAAACAAAGGCGGGTTGTGTCATTAGAAAGCCTACTTTCCTTAGTGGAAGCACTCTGAGCCCCCACACCACACGGTGGGTACTTTTTGGCCAGAAAGGGATTTTCTTTTCACCGGAGGAAAAATATTCTCTATGAGGCAATTCTCTGGGCAATATCGGTAGATGGCGCAGTGGAGTAACTAAAAGTATTTTTTTCCCTTTGGAAACAATATCCCCCTTTGGCCAAAAAGTACCGTTTATACGTGTGATCAGAGTGCTCCCACTAAGGAAAGTATAGGCTTTCTAATGACACAACCTGCCTTTGTTTTGGTGAGTAGCAAAAACATTATTTTTATTTACGCTAAAGACAAGAGGCTGGTCTGCATTGATGCGAGCGGCGGAAGTCGAGAGTAACATAGCTCTAAATGCAACGCATTAGAGCTATGGACCAGAGCTAGGTCGGACACAGTGTGTCAAAATAGGTGACATTAGTGTGTCTGATCCTGTAACTTTGGAGAAAGGTGTCCCTATCAGGGTTCAATATTAGGTCCCATACTGTTTCTGCTGTATGTAAACAATATCAATCAAAGCATTCTAGGTATCACATGTACGAGATGATGATACGGTTCTGTACACCTGTGCGCCAACACTTGAGGTGGCTGTAGCAAATTTGTCTTTTGATTTCATCTCTGTTGAGATGTATTAAAAATGATCATTAATTGTCTGTGTATATAAATATATCATTGTCACTGTATGTATATTTATATATGCTTTTATACTGAAACCGGATGCCGGATGTGTCAATTGGGTTGACGTGTATATAATGAGTAAAATAAACACTCGCTTCCCTCAGCCATGGTCTAAGGAAGCAAACCCACATCTGCTCTCTGAGTCTCCTTATTATCCCTCCGTAATGCTTCCGGCTAGCTTTGGTTGTTGTTGAATCTGACGCGATACGCTAGCTTTGTTCAACAATCTCCTTGCAGCATGAATTAATAAAAAGCTAATTACTGTTAAACGGCAACAAAACAAGGCTATGTTGTTCATTCCACGTGCTACTGCAGCTCCAGTGAACATCTCCACTCTAGATGGAACTCCCATCGAGTGGGTGGAGCGCTATAAATACCTTGGTTTCTGGTTGGATATACACCTACATTTTAAATGTCATATTGCTTCTTTGTGCAAAAGCTTAAATTCACTTTGGGCTTCTTCTACAGACTGAAGGCCTGTTTTGCTTGTTCAGATCGCAAAAACCTGGTCACTGGTCTCTTTCTGTCCCAGTTGGACCATGGTGATACCATTTATAGGTTTGCTTGCTCCTCCACCTTGGCCAAACTGGATCCCCTGTACCATGCTGCACTGGGATTCATACAGTTGGGTGCCACCGATATTGTCCCTTATCATTTGACCCATTTAGGCCTGACCTCAACATTTAAAAAAATCCTTCTAAATCCTCCAGTTTTCTGAAATAAATATTTTCACGATTTAAAAAAAATAGCAGACCTACAAGCTCGTAGCGCGCCACTCGGTGGCGCGCTATGAGCTTGTAGATCTGCTATTTTTCAATAGCTAAATTATAACAATGTTTAAAACACCAAAAGGGGTTCCCGCCCAAAATGGGTTAACTGTCCTTTTGCGCAGATCACGCAAACCTCAGCAAAAAGAAAAGACAATATCGATGGCCTCCAACTGTAACTTACTCACCTTTCAGAACACGTATTGTTCGTTGTATGCTGCAGTTGGTTGGTTCTCACTCAGCAACATTGTGCAGGCTGCATCATTTGTATATTTTCATTTTTTAAAGCCATTCTTGGTGACCTACCTCCTTACATTTTCTCCAAATTTAATTTGGTAAGAAAATGGTCTAAACCTCAGATCAAATGTCTGGCTACGGTGTGTAGTACCATGCAGCCTTCAAATCTGAGGGGGGTCAAAACGGTCTCGCTTTCTTTGGCCCCCTGGTCGTGGAATCTTTGGTCCCCTGGTCGTGGAATGATCTGCAGTCGAGACTAAATTTGGCCTTGAAAGTTCCTTTGAGAAGTTTCAAAAGGATCATCTTAAATGTACAGTCCAACACCTGCACATGTTGTGGATGTGTTTGATTGATTGATTGAAGAATTTATTAACAGTTTGCAGAATTACAGTACATTTCAAGCACAAACTCAATACAAAGGCTGTTAACTGTGAGTGGACGACCCAATTAAGCATTACACTTGTTTCCAATAGGGTCCACCATGTTCAAATCATCAAAACATTTAGAGACGTACAAATAGACACTTCTATAGACAGAACAGGAATTCATGTACTAGCCTTTGTACAGGCCCATATTATTTTTTCTTCCTGTTTATAATGTAAATTGTGTATTTGCTCTGTGCACAATTTCCTGTGCCTGGTTACTGTTAGTGTACCATTTTTGGAGATGTGTTGTATATATATTGTATTGGTTTATTGAGTTATGTCATGGATGTACTATTGGCTGCTGTGTATTTGACATGTATGATGTAGTTTTGAAGTGTAATTTTGTTTCTGCCTCTTGGCCAGTTCCCACTTGCAAGAGTCTCAATGTGTTTTTACTGGTTAAATAAAGGTTAAATAAAATTAAAAAAATAATATTTCACAGTATTGGTCCCAGTCCCAACAGAAAAAGTAAATAACTCTTAGTGATCACTTTTGAGTTTACAGTAATCGCGCAGAAATATCTACGTATTTCTGTGCGATAGGGTTGGTATGTCGACACAACACCTACGTCTTTGTCTCTTATTTCAGTTATTTATCCACTGCATTCTGGTGACGCTGTCCATGATGTTCCCAGAAGACTTCACCCCCCAGGTCCATCTGGCTGTTGACAAGTTCCTGGCCCTGGTGTCTCTGGCTCTGCAGCAGAAGTACCGTTAAAACAGCGCTCTGCTATACGCAGCTACGCTTGTGCAAAATGGTCTAATTCATTGGCAATAAAGCGTTAAATCTTAAATGAAATCCAAGCTTTTCTCTTTGTGGTTTATCAAATAATGAATACATTCTGCCAGCTGCTAACAAAGCTACACATGGAGTCTTTACAGCATTGTCATAATCCTTCCAAAAGTGGATTAGACAGTGTGTCACAGAAAGATTGTCACAATTTTGGGTTAATTCCATGGTTAACGTACCTACAGTACCTACTCTAAATGTAGTACAGGAAATCTATGGAAAATACAGGATCAACCTCTAACTAATTGCAAAAAAAACGAACTCAGTTGATTTTGCATCTTCAATATATCCTGAATAACAGAAAAAAAGTTGCCTGGAATTGTCTGAGGGGGAAGTGTTGAAAATAGCCTGTACAGTGTGGCCACCATTGACATCCTATTATAAGGCAATATTTTCTAAATTTCCTTATGCTTTAAGTAGCATGTGACATATCAAACTAGGTTGTTGTCATGATGCTGAAGCCATTCCAAGCATTAGTTTTGCATAAAAACACTCATTGGGCTAAATTTGGCCATAGCAACTTGCCCAAATGTGCTGACCTCATTACATTTTGGCAAGTTGCTATGGCCAAATTTAGCCCAATGAGTGTTTTGGAATGTTTTTTTGGACCAGAATGATGAGAGAGGATGGTTATTGTATTTTGCTTTGTATTTTGAGTTAACTTTGGATGTTCTATGAACAACAATGTGTGATTGTATATTGTGGTGAATTATGAATCAATAATTCTTACAATATCTCATGTTCGTGGGCCTAGCATATGGGTGATCCTGTTATTCAGTAAGTATAGTTAATTGCCCTAGTCAATTCGTCTGCAGGCAGCTGTCTTTGATATTCAAGATAAGAGGTGTCGATGGCCTGTTTATACTGTAGTCTGAGATCCTGATTCACACCTAGGGCCATCAAATGCTAAACATGGGTTCAAAGTGGCCACTCAACAAATGGCTGATCAATGCGTAAGCTGGGGTTGACTTCAGGGGAACAGTGAACACGCCTCTATTCTCACCTCTTGTCTGTGGGATTGTACTTAATGTCATGCAATTGAATGTAACCAGTTCAGTCAGTCAGTTGGCCAGTCACTACCTGGTGGCTGGTCAAGGCCAGCCAGGCCTATGCTATGCTATGCTGTGTACTTCGAAATAAACATCAAGGAACATCTCACTCTGTCTGCTGCCGTCTCACAATTATCTCAATGCTCTCCCGTTTGGGTTAAGTTTGTAGGGTCTCGTGTCATAAATACACGACAGATGGTGCGCGATCCCGACCTTCATGGCGTTTACGCCAGTTAGGAGAAGAACCAGTTGGCTTTTTTATTCAGTCTAATCAGCGAGTTTTTGTGAGAGACGACAACGACGTGTTCCAGCGGAACGAGGACGAGGATGACGACGGGCCACCGCGATGGGGAGTGTTGCGCGGCGACGACGTGCGTCTCTTTCCAACTGGCCAGTGGACAGAGGAGCGGTCGGCGAGGAGCGGACAGCCACACGGGGGCCTTCGATCATCAACTCTACGCAGGGGACGGCGAGCAGAGGAGCGATGCAGCGAGGCACGGCGGCGGGGACACCAGCGTTCCAGGGGGGAGAGCCCTGCTGGAAAAACCAGCATGTATGACCAGCATAACCAGCATACCAGCATACCAGCAAAACCAGCATATGTTGTGTTTTGGTGCTGGTATGCTGATGACCAGCATGGGATGCTGGTATGCTGGTGACTAGCATGGGATGCTGGGATGCTGGAACAGCATGGGATGCTGGTATGGGATGCTGGGATGCTGGAACAGCATGGGATGCTGGTATGGGATGCTGGGATGCTGGTCACCAGCATGGGATGCTGGTGACCAGCATGGGATGCTGGTGACTAGCATGGGATGCTGGTGAGCCCACCCCTGGGGGGTGTCGACCATCACCCTATGACACCAGCTATACAGTTCGGCAGAAATTCCACTTCTCTTTCAATCACAGCAGAGACAACACTCATCACTTCAGCAAGGAGCTACCAACAATACACTGAAAAAAAATAGAATTCATCCAATTGATTATTATATAGCAACTTGTTGCAATTCGTTTTTTGAGTTGAGTCAATGTTGTAGCTTAAATCGTTGACAGAACAAAAAACTTTCTGTTGGCTTATTCATTCAGCCAATTGCAAATTTCCAGTTTAAAATGTTGACAGAACGAAGAACTTTTCATTGGCCATTAATTCAGCCAATTGCAATTTTCCAGAATAAAATGTTGACAGAACGAAGAACCTTTCATTGGCAATTAATTCAGTCAATTGCAATTCTCCATTTTAAAATGTTGACATAACGAAAAACTTTTCATTGGCCATTAATTCAGCCAATTGCAATTTCAGTTTAAAATGTTGACTGAACAAAACTCTATGTTGGCTTATCAATTCAGCCAATTGACACAATTTAGTTATCGCCACTTGTGTAATACACTCAGTCAACTAGTACTGGTTATTTAGGCATTAAAACAAATTATTTTACATTACAACATAATTGATTGAATTAAATGTACTATTTATTTAAAAGTACCAATAACATTGGGAACATATTCACTATCTTCACAATACTTGTCACAGTAAACTATAAATTCAGTGCAAAAGTGCCATCATATGGCATCAAAATACTGTCACCATGTTCAGTGCAAATGCCTTCTGTGCAAGTACCAATAACATTGGGAACAACAATGTTCAATATCTCCACAATATTCGTCAGTGCAAATGTGCCATCATATGGCATCAAAATACTGTCACCATGTTCAGTGCAAGTGCAACCATTGGCAACATACATTCTATAACCGCATGTAAAATAAATCATTGTCTGACTTATATGGCTTATGACAAGCTTAACAATTCTTGTAGTGGTTCTCAAACTTTCTTTTTAAGGTCAGGATCCCAAATTGAAACAAATTAACCCCCCCCCCATTTGTATTAAAATGTTCACAATATTAGTTCAAATCCCACAATTATTCAACTGTTTTAGAAAATATCCGATCTACATGCTCACAACGCACCACAACGCCTTTTGAGCTTGTAGATCAGCTACCTTCAAACAGCCAAAGTATATGATAAAGGTTGATTTTTATGCCATTGTAAGTAATTGTTGAGAATTCCCTTCAGGACCCCATTTTGAGAACCACTGTCTTAAAGTTCTGAAGTCTGTAACAATATGTAAAAAGTAAAAAAGTTAAATGTGGCCTTTAGTTTTAGTTTAGAAGAGACATAGTTAAGATTTGAAACATTGTGTATTACTGAGACAATATGTTTCTCAGAGTCTCAACGTGTGTTGAACATTTCTCGCTTTTGCACAGCCTCAAAGAAGAACTTCCAACGTGGTGGATACTCGAGACAGTTTGGTTCTAAAGTCAATCTTGTGCAACACCTTATGCAGATCCATTTGGCAAAAGAAAGAAAAAAAAGTCTATATCTGAGACATAGTTAGATGTAGACCCCATATTGTGCAACGCCCGTACCCCTTATGCAGATCCATTTGGCAAAAAGAAGAAGAAAAAAAAGGTCTATGATGAGACATAGTTGGAAGTCTGAGATTCAACTTCAAAACAATCGGATCTAAAACATTGTCTATTACTGAGACAATAAGTTTCTCAGTGTCTCAACGCGTGCTGAACATTTCTCGGCATCCAGAGAGAGGAACAGCTTTTGCACAGCCTCAAAGAAGAACTTCCAACCTGGTGGATACTCGATGTGGAGCGCATAAATAAGGCCAAAGAGAACAGCGAAGGCACTTGGAACATCTGGAAGGCCGTCAACGACCACTTAATCCTCCAATACCACCGCAGCTTGTAGCGCCGAGTCTGGGCCTCCTGGAAGCGCCACGATCTCCAGAATAGCCATACGGACGCCACTGGTGTGCATGTCCACATCGTCTCTCTAGATTGGAGCACATTAACAAAAAATGAACATTAAGAAATATCCCAAAATGACAATGAGGTGGATTTTCATTGATTGCTGAAATGCTGATTTACCTGACAGGTCTGAACAATTGGATCCTTTTCCTTGAGAAAGAACTGCAGTCCTTTGAGTGCCACCACCCTCCTGTGTCTTATGATATATGTGGTCTACATACCAAGAAAAGAACATGAGTTAGAATTTGATTCAAATAACTGCACAACATTGCATGCTTTATTCATTGATAATCTACTCCAGACAGGACAGTGCTGATGATAACCATGTGGGAATTCCAATCAAGAAATAGATCTGTAATTACTTTTGTTAAAAAAGCAAGGAATATAAAAACCAGCTGTCTGATAATCAAAGATACTTTCTAACCACTGATTCCCATGATCTCTACTATCAGTTATACAAAATATCTTCACAGAAAATAGCCAAATTACAAGCTCACATGTCGCAAAGGTGCATGTGTGAGATTGTAGATGTGCTATTTTTGTGTGTTCCACCAGAATAGGGACTATATAGTGGCATGCGGTTAAAGGCATAGACATAAAAACCTAGTTCATTGGAGCGACCTGTAAAAAAACAACAGAGCGGAAGTGAGGATGGCACTCTGCCACTCAAAGTGACTACTGGCCAATCAGTGTGTCTTTTCATGAGTTGTCAGAATATAGGGTGCGTTCGAATAAACGAACGACCAGAGGGCACAGCAGTGGCCTTAGTTCTATATCTGAACGCACCCTGGGTTAACGAAAAGACCCGTCCCCAACTGCCTCTGATATTTTAAGACCCTTTTGGGCATTATTTCTCCATCTCACCTGGTCATCAAGGCTCTCCAACAGGACCTTTAACTTCTCTTGACTGGGGTGGTGTGCTCTGGAGCGGTAAACTTGAATCAGGCCTCTGGTGTGCTCATCCAGCGTCGAGAGGAATGTTGAGATCAAGTCAACTCCTGTGATTCTTTTGAATTCGGCATACACCTGCAAAACAAAATTAGATAATGGATAAGACAGAATTGTACATCCTAAGACAGGTCATGTAGCTATCATAACTTCACATATCTAGCATCACAGCAGTTGCTCAGGAGATGGAGTGTCTGTGAGTCAGACACTGCCATTGAGCAGGTTGGTACTTTGCATGTGGTTGTCTCGGTTAGGGTTAGGGTGCAAGGGTTTGGGTTAAAGTTACAGTTTATAAAAGGGCAGGCAACAGTGATTTTGTCATTTGTTAGATGTCCTGTAAGGTGTTTGAAATATGTCTTTTCATCACAGACCTCATTAAATTCACAAATGTCACACTTAACTGTAGCACTCTTCTGTTCTTTTAGGCTGGGATTGAGGAAATATTGTACATTTTCCAATACATTTGTGAAATGGCTTTAATTATTTGACAATGGATAAGTTACAGCTACGACAGTTAAAATGCTGCTTCAGTATTGACTTCACAATGTCATAATAATATATAGATATTAACTTATATACATACAGTAGGAGTCCTCCCAGAGAACCTGGCAAGTAGGACAGGAAACTGGAGTGACCTGGAACATAATGAAAACAGAACTACTAAGTTAACCCATTCCGGACCGGAACGCCTTTGTGTTTTAAGCATCATGTTATACTAAAAATAGCAGATCTACAAGTTCATAGCGCGGCACCGAGCCACACTACGAGCTTGTAGATCTGCTATTTTAAAAGAAGAAAAACGTGAAAATGTGGTGCAAATCTTTGAATGCATGTTCTTTCACAGCGAATGTTTTTAACTGCTTCTGGGGGGGTCCCTGGAACAACATATTTTCAGATGGGGGTCAGCGGCCATTTCCATATGATTTCTGGGGTCCTTGACATGTAATGTTTGAGAACCACTGACATAGCAACAGGTTTTTCAGAAACTTTAGGATTTAGAATGGAGTTCCAGGGGGTCCCCAACTTAATTATAGTTTGGAACCAAATGGACCTTTATGGGACTGTAACTCAGTGATACAAATGGAACCAAATGGACCCTTATGGGGCTGTAACTCAGTGATACAAATGGACCCTTATGGGGCTGTAACTCAGTGATACAAATCTGGAACCAAATGGACCCTTATGGGGCTGTAACACATTGATTTTACAATATAAATTGGGAGTCCCAGAGATAGAAATGCCATTAAATGGTGGTTGGTTGGTAGACTAATGCATGTCAAACTGCATGGGGGTCCGCGGGATAATTAGTGTCAATTTGGGGGTCCTTGACATGAAAAAAGTATGGGAATCACTGGTCGAGGAGTACTCGCAGTGACCACTGACCAGAGAACCTGGCGTGCAAACATCTAACAAATAAACAGCTATTAAAGTTCTATAGCTGTCTCCTCGAAGTTAGCAAGCTAGCGCTTAGCTTAGCCTTCCCCAGCTATCCCCGGTGGTGAATCTAGCTAAGATAACGTTAGCCACTATTAGCTGCTAACGGCTAGCCAACACTTGAAATGAATAGAAATTTCGGACAAATGGAAAAGAAAAAACACACCAAGTGTTTCTTACCTCTGCCTCCTCGTTGAGGTCGTCCACACTTCTTCTCTCACACCGTCACACAAACAGTAAACTTAAATTAATAAAAACGTGGGTCCCTGGCCTAGTTTACTGTTGTTTTAGGCGGGCGGTCTCAGCTCCAATGTGCATTACCGTAACTGCTCTGCTATACGCGCATCGCAATACACGGTTACCGTAAATGACGCCGCCCCCATCTTGTTGACCCAATGTTTGACACATTCTTCAATCCATTGACCCAATTAACATATGTTAGTTGAATCAAAACAGCCATTGTGGGTATTCACCCAATTAGATTGCCGCCCCCATCTTGTTTATTCCTCACAAAGATGCCATTGACTGGCCCTGTATCTCAAATGGTCAAATAAATATCTGATTGAGGAATATAATATGCCTTTTGTATTTACATCAGCAAAATGTATTTTATGTTAGACGTTGGGGGAAATTAAGATTCTCATTAAAATAAACTATAAAAATGCCGCCCTCAACTAACCAGTTAATCGATAAGGTTATTATCAATGAATTGATCATTCCCATCCCTAGTCTCAGTCATATAGCTCACAATTACGTTTAGTAATCAAGCACCAGCTACAAGCTGAAACTGATGAGCTGTGGGTTTTGAACAGTTTACGTTGTCTTTACATTGCTTAAACCTATGTGAGCAGTAGTGGAAAACATTTCTTAAGTTAAAGTATGAATACTGGTAGTAAAAGTCTGGTAATATTTACTTAGGTAAAAGTATTGGTATCAAAATGCACTTAAAAGTATACCAAAAGCAGAAAGTACTCATTATGTAGAATGCTTTCAAATGCTTAAAATGTATAAAACATATTTTGAAACTGGATCTACAAGTTCTCAATTGGGAACTTGTAGATTGGCCATTTTCAAATGGCCTAAATCTAAGGTGGTTTCCCTACTGTACTTGAGTCAACAAACTGTTGACTCAAGTCAACTGTTGACTCAAGGGGGTGCCATTTTCCCTTTGTTTTTTGCAGATGGGTTCCCAGATTGCTGTAGGTTTTGTAATAAAAATACAAATTAACTAGTAACTAAAGTTTTAAAATAATTGTAGTGGAGTTAAAGTACAATATTTGTCTCTGAGATGTAGTGTAAGAGTAGTAGAAGTTAATAATAATAAATCAAAATGTACTGCAATGTTATTTAACACCCTCCAAAATACATTACATAGTCCTACACAATGACAGTTGGATCACTGTGATTGTGATAATAAAAATGGTTAAATTAAAATGTACCTTTTTTGTTTACTGTACATGTGTAAGCAGATATGTTAAAGTATTTAAAATATATAAATTGATGGGGGGGGGGTCTCAAGGTTCGGGGACCCCAGGGGACCCCCAGGGACCCTCACATGGTAACTGTCATTTCTCAACCGTTTATACAATGACTACTGTACCGATGGCAGCATGAATATGTACAAAGTAATGCATGAGACCAGCTAAACCATCATAGGCCAGCTTCACCAGCATAGCTCATGCTGGTAGACCAGCATGAGCTATGCTGGTGAAGCTGGTGAAGCTGGCCTATGATGGTCCACCAGCTAGACCAGCAAGGCTCATGCTGGTAGACCAGCATGAGCTATGCTGGTGAAGCTGGTGAAGCTGGCCTATGATGGTCCACCAGCTAGACCAGCAAGGCTCATGCTGGTAGACCAGCATGAGCTATGCTGGTGAAGCTGGTGAAGCTGGCCTATGATGGTCCACCAGCTAGGCCAGCATCACCAGCTAAGCTCATGCTGGTCTACCAGCATGAGCCTTGCTGGTCTAGCTGGTGGACCAGCATGGTCCACCAGCTAGACCATCATAGACCATCATAGACCAGCAAAGACCAGCAAAGACCATCAAAGACCAGCAAAGACCAGCAGGGAAATCATGCTGGTTTTTCTAGCAGGGAGGGGATCGCTCATCCCGACGGGGAGAGGCGGCCACTCGACGCTTGGCACGGCGGCGGTTTCCACTTTCCATGCCGACTGACCTACGCAAGCTGAGGGCCTTGCAGACCCGCAGCACGGGGTCTGTGGTGAAGTTACGTTGCGGCCTTTTTCTCTTCGTATTCCCATCTCTGTTGTTTCAGAGCTGGGAGGGGGGGGAGATGATGAGATGATGAGAGTTTGCTTCGAGAACTTTCAGCGAAAACAGAGCGGTGAACATTTTCTCAACTTGGTCCATGCAGCTGAGCGAACTTTGAGGTAACGGAATGCAGCAAACAGAAGAATTTCCTTTGTTCATATGAGGGAGACGGACATTCCTTCTTTCTGATTACAATTGTGCGTCACGTTCGTTTGTACTAATCATTTATGTTTAAATTACAGGGCAATTGGCAGCCGTTGAGTGCCGACAGTGTTTAAAGTCAGGATAGTGATTCAATTACAGGGTAATTAATTGGTAGTCGTGTAGTGCCGACAGTGTTAAAGAGGGTTTAATTTGATTCTGTGGTTCTCTAGGGCTTAAAATGCGATTTTCTTTGTTTGTGCGCAGACGTACAAACTGAGATATATAAGAGTTTGAAATAACGCAAAGAGAATTCTGATCCGATCCATCCACTGATACGAAATTGTGTTTAACTTACTGTAATGGAAACCATTTATGAATTATCCACTGATACGAAATTGTATTTGTACTTACTGTAAAGGAAATCATTTATGTCGAGTTGTGTAATCTTGAATGTCTGTCTGAAAACTATGTTGGGGAAATCTGTTATTCTGGTGTCTTGAGTATTGTTAAGCTGAGGATCAAGGGGGGTGGTAACTGGTAAGATAATTATGGGTTCATATTTCATAGTGACAGACAGTGTCTGTCAAAGGGGGAATGTGGTGAATTATGAATCAATAATTCTTACAATATCTCATGTTCGTGGGCCTAGCATATGGGTGATCCTGTTATTCAGTAAGTATAGTTAATTGCCCTAGTCAATTCGTCTGCAGGCAGCTGTCTTTGATATTCAAGATAAGAGGTGTCGATGGCCTGTTTATACTGTAGTCTGAGATCCTGATTCACACCTAGGGCCATCAAATGCTAAACATGGGTTCAAAGTGGCCACTCAACAAATGGCTGATCAATGCGTAAGCTGGGGTTGACTTCAGGGGAACAGTGAACACGCCTCTATTCTCACCTCTTGTCTGTGGGATTGTACTTAATGTCATGCAATTGAATGTAACCAGTTCAGTCAGTCAGTTGGCCAGTCACTACCTGGTGGCTGGTCAAGGCCAGCCAGGCCTATGCTATGCTATGCTATGCTGTGTACTTCGAAATAAACATCAAGGAACATCTCACTCTGTCTGCTGCCGTCTCACAATTATCTCAATGCTCTCCCGTTTGGGTTAAGTTTGTAGGGTCTCGTGTCATAAATACACGACAATATCTAGACAGACAGTAGGCCTATAGTATTGCTGGGTAAAAGAAAAAAGAAAAAAAGGTACTCAGGGAATTTATTAGTATGTGAATAAATCATAACCAGAGGACATGGTGAAAGAAAGCGACACATTTCACGGTCTCCATTATTTTAACAACTTTAACCTGTGTTCCGGGTTACAGTTACAGGTGACAGTTTTTGGTATTGTATGCGTGGGGGTCTTTTCTTTGGTTATTCGTTTGATCATGAATTTATTTATTTAAGAGTAGGTAAGATCAATGTACTTTTATTTTTTGTTAAATGTAAGCATAGGATTTTCTTTCTTGATGTATAGGACTTTATGTCCAGGGGCCCACCCTGAGGTAATTTATCCATTTCTTAAAGGAACTACATCATGCATTTTAAAACCGTTTTTATATTTAATATCATATTGTTTACTGTATGTCCCTCAAACGTATTTCTAATGGGTTGAGCTTAAATCACCACTCTGATATAACCACTCCATGTCATTTCTTTCTGGCTTCTGTAACAGTTTTAGCTGCAGTACCACAATGTCCTGAGGTGGTGGGGGCGCTGATATGCAAATAATTTTATCTTGAGTCATTATAATACTGATGCCAGATAAACCCAGGCTTGTTTCCATTCAATGCCAGCTTGTAAAATCAACAATGGCAGACATTGTAAACAAAGTGGAAATGCAAATGATGAACTGAAGACTGAAGAGGGGGAGGAATTATACAAAGTAGGGTGATACAGATGACGCGTACGACCAAATCAGTTGAGCTGTTCCTGAGAGCAAAATTGTGTATAGGGGATAGAAAACACATGGGGAGCACAAAAAACACCCACACATTTTGAAAAGTTGAATTTCATGTTGTACCTGGACCTATAAAATCCTACAATATACCATTGTCTTTTGGATTTTAAACTGGTGTTGGCTGGCTGTGTTTGGGGACTGGAAAGGGGGGAGTCCATATTTTGTGTTGTGCCTAGTGACCCCTAGACCGGGTCATAACAAACAGTGAGGGAAGGCTACTGTGTTGTGTACGCTACTGTGTTTTGTAATAAGATTTTCCAATAACTCAAGCTGAAACTTTGAAATTATTGTACTAGTAATGCAGACCCTAATGCACCACACCCAAGTACCATGACAACAAAAGTTTGGATTTTAATTATCACTTTATTTATTGTCCAACAGATCAGACCATTGTACATATAGTAGCAGCACCAACGACCACTGTTTTAGCGGTACTTCTGCTGCAGACCCAGAGCCACCAAGGCCAGGAACTTGTCAGCAGCCAGATGGACTTGGGGGGTGAAGTCTTCTGGGAACATCATGGACAGCGTCACCAGAATGCAGTGGATAAACAACTGAAATGAGGGACGAAGACATAGTTGTTGTGTCAATATAGGCCTACTGTAGGCTACACCCAAAGGTTATTGCTAAGAGTTTGATACATTAATTTCTTACTTTTTCTTATTCTTCTTCAAATAAGCGAGTTGGCACAAATCTTAAAGCCTAATTAGCTTCAATTGTGCAAGCATCAGCATTCAAAGCAGACAGACCTAATAGTAATGAAACACAGAAGCTGTGAAGGCTTTTAGGCTATGTACCTTAAAGTTGACGGGATCAATCCTGAGCATGAAGGCATGCAACTCGCTGAGGGTGAGTAGTCCAGCATTCAGGTCATCTATCTTAGCCAGGGCATCATACACACCGTCCATAATGACGATGCCATGCTTCCTGACATTGACAGAGTCCTTGGACAGGTCTTTCCAGTGGGCAAAGTAGGATTTGGTCTGGGGGAAAACAACCATCAACCTGGGGGTGGAAGAGAGGGTTATCGAGAATTACTTTGACTACCAGTGAGTTCAATGATCAATTCATAAGCAGCGAGAAGTGCCATTAATGACGGTAAAGCATGACCCATCCATCCATCCATCCATCTTCAACCGCTTATCCGTAGTCTGGTCGATAAGAAATAAAACGGACATAGTGCTCCTCACACAATATTATCTTGATAAAGATGTATTTGAGCCTATGATCTTGTATTAGTAGACTGACTATTACATGCTTCACATTAAGACCAATATTATCCTGCTAAGCAGTATGAACAAGTAATTACCTTTCTAGGTAATTGCACATGCAATTGCACATGCAATATGGGCACTGATGCCACAAAGAAGACATTTGCTCTTAGGGCTGACAGCTGCAAAGAAACTGCTGGTCCTAAGATGGAAACCTCCCCACAAACTAGAAGTTTCACAGCCTGTCACTCACTAATGGACATGATCTCTTTGGAAAATGAGACCATATGCATATCATTGAATATTCTGGCTGCATATTCCAAATATGCAGGGCAAAATAAAACACGCTTAACATCTTATACATGGAAAAACTTAAATCATTCCATTAACATAAACATTGTGTCCATTTATTGTCTTGATTATTGTTATTCTGTCTGTCCTTTACCTTTCTTTTTTCAACGGTATTGTAGGCCTACCTGTATTTGGTTTTAGTTCTTTGCTGTATTGTCACTTTGTATTTACTTGCTTACTTATCCTTCCTGTCTATATGCTGTTCAGCCTGTGGGGTGGGGGGGTAGGGGAAACCCTTTTAAACTAAAAATAAAATAAAAACTTGATCACAACATCTTTTTACCTTTCTTGTGTGGAATAAAGTAATATCACATGCCTTAACTAGCTAGTTCCGTATCATGGTATTCCGGTATCTCACCTGGCAAGAGCCTCACTTCCAACCTCATCGTGCTGGCCTCTCATCTTATTGAGGAAAGTCTTGACGACGGTCTTTTCTCTCATGGACAGACTCATGTTTGATGAATATTCTGAGGGCTTCTCAAGCAAAGCAGACAAGAATTGGAACGTTGGAACGCTCTGATGTTCTACAGCATCAGGAGGAGGCTCTTTTATAAGCCAACATTCACCACGTGAGTCACCTTAACCCCACCTCCATCGGCTCTCTATTTGAGGAGACAAATTTGGAATTGATGGAAGAGATAAGGCTACGGTGCATTCTGTGAATTTGGGGTGTTGCCTGGCCCTATCTCTCACTACAGAAACGTGATGTTCACAGTAGCCTGAAAATGTCATTTTCAGTTACATACTTATTATTCTTATTCTTTATTAGGATCCCCATGCATTAGCTTCCACAAAGTGGTCGCTAGTCTTCCTGGAGTCCACACAAAAATGTATACAATAAAAACAGATGATAATTGAAATTTAAAACGGACAATGTAGTTATTCAGCTAAAACAGTGAAGTCGCTCTGCATTTAACAGAGACAACATCAACCAATATAGTCACAAATACAGTGTTTACATAAAATACAAAAAGTTAAATAAAAATCACACCTGTGTGAAGTGAGGATCGCTATTATATTAAAGTCTAACTCATGTTGCTATAGGTGATGTAATGGTCATGTAAAACAAACACGCACAAAACAAACATTAAACTCTCTTTATTGTCAATGGCATTTAATGTTTGTGGTAGGGACAACATTTCGTAATTTTACCTTCATTGTCAATGGCGTTTTTAATGTTTGTTTAAGGAAAAACAAACATTAAACCTGCGCCCCTCAAAAATAAGGTACAAAAAATAGAAGAAAAAAAAACAATCTATAAAGGACTCATCAATTTATGTTTAAGTAACTTTTTAATAATTTTTATCCCACGAATTTGCAACCCATTTTTTCACCCAGTGTCAATTATCTAATGTAATCCTGGGCGCTACGCTTCCTCTGCCAAACTGGGGGGGCAGCGGACTGATCTCATGGTTCCTTCTATGCATGTGGAGTCCAAGCTGCTTCATTTCACCTGACAGGGGGGAGTTTCCCCGGCCGGTCGTGGTGCGTGGAAGGAGCATGTTATTCTGACCAGTTCCTTTCCCCTCCATCAGGCAGTGGCCAGGGGGAGGTAGTTTAGAGGCCAGGATTACTGCATGTTTTTTGTGAGGGTACCTACCCTAGAGGACACGGGGAGAACATGCAAACTCCACACAGAAGGGCCCTTTCGCCAACCCCATCTCGGGTATGGGCACTGATGACGCACGCGGATGAGGGAGCACGCCGCCGCCACCCACAGCGTCCCCAGCGGGAATCGATCCCAGGACCTTCTAGCTGTGAGGCGACAGCACTACCGACTGTGCCACCGTGCCCGCTTTTAAGTAACTTTTTAAAAGAAAATCTGCTTCTGGTTTGTCTCAGATTTAAGGGGAGCATATTCCAAGCTGAAAAAGCTAGCTCTATAAAGAACATACTGCCTGTTTTGACCAAAATAGTCAAGCAAGACAATAGATAGATAGATAGATAGATAGATAGATAGATAGATAGATAGATAGATAGATAGATAGATAGATAGATAGATAGATAGATAGATAGATAGATAGATAGATCTTTATTGTCATTGCTTGCATGAAACAACAAAATTCTGTTTAGAGCTTCACCACTGGCAAGACCTTTGAAAACAACCTATTCGGTCAGAAATTGTAGTTTTAAACATGAGATCATATGTATATTATTGAATATTCTGGCTGCATATTCCAAATATATTCCATTGACACTGTTTCTGTAGCTATGTCTAGACTCTAGACAACGTTACGTCCCATCAACCTTACTATGGGTAAGGACCCATCTCAGGAGGGTCTATTGGATAGCACATGATAGACACATGTCCCACCAGGCTATGCAATGTAATGATTTGAGAGAGAGTCGACGATAGTTAGATTCACGTGGACCATTCTACATCGATGCAGTGATATCACATAATCAAATAGAACCTGACGTATTAATAAAACAAGTGCTCTGTGACTGGCTAGTCCATTGTGAGGGCCCAACTAGTTGACCAATCCAAAAGCTCCTCTTGAGATTTTGACTGACATTGACTGCATTTGTCAGTTTACTTAGTGTCCACTCTGAGTGTACGTAATAAAGGGTAAAAGGACATGCCTTTCTCTAATGTACGTAATAAAGGGTTAACCTCTTAAACCCCAGGAGGGTCCAGGGGGTAAATCTGCAACATCGGAGTTGGAACCGGAGACCAATTGGGTCTCCATTGACCCGCTGAGCGCTGTTCGGAGGTTTTGAGCCGCTGGGGCAATGGGGCTCAAGAGGTTTTAAAGTACATGCCTTTCGCTAGAAACAGTAGACAGAATGTAATCTGAAATTGCCAATGGAATACAGCCAGAATATATAGGCTATATAGGAATGTACGGCCATGCAGGTCTCATGTTAAAAAATACTTTTTTGGACAGCATGGTTTAGGGGTCTGATTCAGACTGGCTGTTACTAAGCA
Organism: Electrona antarctica; assembly: GCF_951216825.1. Classification (NCBI taxonomy): domain Eukaryota; kingdom Metazoa; phylum Chordata; class Actinopteri; order Myctophiformes; family Myctophidae; genus Electrona; species Electrona antarctica. Next base: position 29,925,391 of record NC_136805.1, read on the forward strand.
GTGTGTACTGACAGTTTGTGGCAGGAGGAAAAATGTAATAGAAATGGAAAAATAAATACTTGATAGGAAACTGACCGACTTGACAACCGGGCACTGCACTCCCTGTGGAACGTGTGTGTTGAATTTTAAGTTACGTGGATTACATGCAGAGACATTTGTGATGTCAGAACATGTCATATTTGTGGACCCTGGGCGGGGACCCTGTCCAGAGCCCGGGCAGAGGCCTTTTTGTGGCGGTTCTGGACAACCGTGGGTCCGACCGACTCTATACCGGGCACTGCACGCCCTGTGGTGTTGTACTTGTGGAACCCGTGTGTCGAATTTGACACACGTGGATTGCAGATGTACAGAGACTTGATGCATTTATAGATACTAGACATGGTGCCCGGTCGGTAACGATGGAAGTTGGAGATCCATGCCCCACCTGGCTATGCAATACCGGTTGTACCCGTGACAGAGTACCCGTTCCACTGTCTGTGTCCCTTTTATGCCCATGGAGATTTCTATATCTGTCTCTCTGTGTCCCTTTATTCCTGTGGCAGGCATGCCCAAATATGGAGTGTTGTGATGTCAGAAGAGGCCAGCTCCGTATATGGAGCCTGGCCCTGTCCAGCCTTTTGTGGCGGTTCCACCCTGTTGTATATTTGTATCTCTATAATGTGTTTTTGACGATTTTGTGCACTTTTGTTGTCATGTATGTTATGTAAAGCACTTTGGTCAACTCTGTTGTTTTTAAATGTGCTCTATAAATAAAGTTGGATTGGATTGGATTGAACTGTGGGTCCGACCGACTTGACACCGGCACTGCACTCCCTGCGGGGGTGTGGGTGCATTTATAGATAGATATAGAGGTATAGTAGAGAGGGAGAGAGATGGGGAGTGACACGCAGCGGGCGTCTGGCTTGGGACTCGAACCTGTGACTTGCTGTTATGTGGTATGTGCCTTAACTAGGCCATTAGTGCCCCTCAGTTAGTAATCTATTCTAAGATTTTCTACAACTAAAGCTGAAATGTTGAAATTAGTGTACTAGTATTAGCAGGCCCTATTGCACCACACCAAAGAACCACAACAACAAAAGCATGGATTTTAAATGTATTTATTGCTTTCTTTATTGTCCAGCAGATCAGACCATTGTACATAGTAGCAGCACCAACGGCCACTGTTTTAACGGTACTTCTGCTGCAGAGCCAGAGCCACCAAGGCCAGGAACTTGTCAATAGCCACGTGGACCTGGGGGGTGAAGTCGTCTGGGAACATCATGGCCATCGTCACCAGAATGCAGTGGATAAACAGCTGAAATGAGAGACGAAGACGTAGTCAATATAGGCCTACTGTACTCTCAAAGGTGATTGATAAAAATTTGATACTGCATTTTCATCAGCATTCAAATCAAAATTCAAGTAGACCTATAATAGTAATGAAACACAGAAGCTGTGAAGGCTTTTAGGCTACGTACCTTAAAGTTGATGGGATCAATCCTGAGCATGAAGGCATGCAACTCGCTGAGGGTGAGTAGTCCAGCATTCATGTCATCTATCTTCTCCAAAGCATCATACACACCATTCATAATGACGATGCCATGCTTCCTGACATTGACAGAGTCCTTGGACAGGTCCTTCCAGTGGGCAAAGTAGGATTTGGTCTGGGGGAAAACAACCATCAACCTGGGGGTGGAAGAGATAGTGATATTTGTAAATATGGTGAGGAAGGTGAAAGGTATTCTATGATTTACATACAGCTATTTATGTGCAATGAAGGTTTGTCCCTGACTTCAACTGATTGACTGCATCTACGTTCACGCCTTTAGCGTTCTCTCTTATGGAGAATTAGTTAGCCTATAACAGTGAATCCATGAACTTCAATTCATTGAGTATTGAACACAGCAATTCTTAGAATAGATTATGCTGATTCTGATACTAGAATGAGGAAATCCTGGATGGTGCCCTTTTCTCTGATGGACATTTTTGATGGCAATGCAGAGGAAGAGAGAAGCTTTGGAAGGGTCTGCAGTTCTACAGCATCCCAAGGCTCTATTATGGGGCGGGACATTTCTGTCAGAAGCCGCTGAGGGGTGATTTCACCCTCCTGCTTACATGTTTCATATTATCCTGCGATTATGAACGATTAATTACCTTCCTTGTGTGGCATCAAGTAATATCATGTCTAATCTCCCTTAACTAGCTATCCGTATCGTGGTATTCTGGTATCTCACCTGGCAAGAGCCTCACTTCCCATCTCATTGTGCAGGCCACTTGTATGAGCAAGGAAATCCTTGATGAGGGTCTTTTCTCTGTCGTTCAGACTCATTTTTGATGAGTACTCTGAGGACTTCTCAAGCAATGCAAATTAAGCTTTAGGACGTTCTGAAGTTCTAGTATCAGGGGCCCTTATATGATCCACAACTCACCACGTGAGTCACCTTAGCCCCACCTTTGTCGGCTTTCTATTGGCTAGAGGAGGAGATCATAGATTTGGAATTGATGGAAGCGATGAGGCCTCAGCTAATTTTGTGAATTTGGGGTGTTGTCTACTTGTCTTATCTCTTTGAACTAAATATAGAAACACCATGCAAGTTTGTATAGTGTGACTATGCTGTACAGTAGGGAAGGTGGGGCATGTAACTAAATAGAATAGGCTACTCCTCTCTTCTCACTAGATAGTTTTTTTATTTATTTTTGAGGGGCGCAAGCCCCTCCTATGTCCAGCTTTTGGTGTGTGTCCACAAACTTTACCCTACAAAAACATTAAATTCCCATTGACAATGAATGGAGAACTTTACGTCATAGACAGTGTACATTTTACGCCATCCTAGTGAAATTACGTCAAATTGTATACGTCATAGTGTAAACATTGCATAACACAACATTGATGACAAAGGTGAGTTGTGATTGGCCGGAATGAGATGATGTATGGTAATGTGCGATGATAAGAGCGCCCCTCACTTCACACGGGTGCGATTATTTTTGTAATTTACAAGAGGTTCATTGTAATGTAGATTTGAGTGTGGCACTCAAGATTCAGGCATATATCTTGCAGTGGTGTTATGGCATGTTGTCCCTGCCAATATGGTGACGTTGATGTATGATTCAGTGGTCATTGCAGATACTATGTATATGTACTGTATATTATGTTTATGGTTATACCTTGCTTAGAGTCTAATTAGCTTGACAGTAGTCTTGCGTAGCCAGACAACTATTCTACAATCTCCGAATGCTATATAGAGTCTGGAACTACACCTCCCGAAATCTGAATAAGGAAGCTGCCATTTCCGTTCACGGAAATATATTTAAAAATATCTTTAGAGCTTATTTCCATTTCTGCTAAGCAGCAAGCTATATGCTTAGATGATTTCTATTTTAAATATTAGGATAAATGTGCGCAACTTTAAAGACGAAACTGAAGTGGGGAGGAGGCTCCACTTCCGCTTTATATTTTACTCATGATAGCTTTTCCATTGCTCCATATACGACGGAAACATTCTGGCAACGCAAGACTAGCTTGACAGTGACTGCTTAAATCAGCCATCACCACTCCTTCAATTGGTATGAGAGACACAAGGGTCAGGGTCACTTACATTATTACACTACTGAATGTTGAACAAGATTGAACAGGATTTTCACAATTGAGTTCCAATTTGCAGCAGACTGACATTTTTCTTTAGAAACAAAATGTTGTGCTTAAACAAAGTAGAAAGCAGAAGTTGGTCAAAGGTCTCTAAATGGTAGATGCTGCATTCGAAACATTTCAAATGTTTTGCTAAAATTGTATAATGAAGTACAGGATAGCCAGGGCTTAAGTGGTTCTAAAAAGCTCAACCGTGGCCTCAATATGGTTATTCTAAGTTTAATAATGATTTATTGCGTAATATCTCAATATGAGAAAATTACCATTAGACTACATTATCTGTTTTGACAGCCTAATTTGATACAGACCATTTTATTTAAAAAGAATGATACAATTTCAATGGTGAACATGCAATGGTCTGAAATAAACCAGGATGCTTTTGCGCAGGGGTGCCCACACTTTTTTTCTTGAGAAAGAAAGATTGGTTCAAGACTGAGGCAAGGAAGCAACCAGGTGCTCAGGATGTGTGCAGGTATACAAAATGTAAAAATAGTAAAAAGGTGCTCCTGGGATCAATCGGGATAACACATCTATAGAACAAAGCGGAGATCCGGGCACACTTAAAGGTTTAAAAGGAGGAAAACTTTATTCAACCGACATGTTTCGACCTATACGGTCTTCATCAGGGCTGCTGGTTCAAGACTGTTGAGAGTATATACAGTACAGTACTGTTAATGGCAGTGATCAAAAGGACATAATTTGTATTATATGTGCGCGCGCAGTGGTGTTGACTTGTCATTTACTTTATTTGACTTGTCATTTACTTTTATAGATATGGTAAAGCATTGTAAACCCTGTTTCTAAATAAGCTATACACGTTTGTTTTTATGGTGTGTCTGTGCACATGCAAATGCGCGTGCATGTGTGCTCGGCTGCTCGCACGTGTGCTCGCACGTGTCTTATGGGGCGTCCCCCCACTTCTAAAAGTAGCAATACAACACTGTGTGTGAGTGTGTGTGTGTGTGTGTGTGTGTGTGTGTGTGTGTGTGTGTGTGTGTGTGTGTGTGTGTGTGTGTGTGTGTGTGTGTTAGAGATACAGCTGGGTGTTGTTATTCTTATCTCCTAAAATATGGGTCACAGGGTTGAGCAGCTGACATCTACATGAGCTGTGTGTTCGGAGTGTTATGCAATGGTTTCTGTTTGTGTCTGACATCAATGCTTGTTGTCCGCCTCGCCACCCATCCACCACCCACCCATTATAATGTTGTTGCTGTCGGGAGGAAACCACCTAGCTCCATTTTTGAGGGTTTTTTTATTTTCTTATTTTGAGGGGCGCTAGCCCCTATACAGTGACACTCATGTCACATTTGCCATTGCCACTGAAAGGAGAATTGACGTCATATGTGTCTGAACAAATCGGCTTTTTGTATTTAAGGTTTCAGAGGTGTGGACCCAAACATCCGAGTGCCAGTTTGAAATACATCTGCCAGTTCAGTCTTATAATTCTGAAAACAAATTGTATTGATGTTTTCCCAGGTAAAATTATGTCCTTTACATGGCAGCCATTCGGACAGGTAAACATGGTTATGAGAGTGTGTTTAATTTACTGTACATAGAGCAGCCGTTGTCATACTTGGTCCACCTGACTCCAAATAAGATTATCTTGGCAACATCTCAAATCTGGGGGTGCTTTTTGATGATGCCTTTAAATTCGATAAACAAATTAACACCATAGTCAAAACCAGTTTTTTACACCTCCGCTCCATCGCCAAAATTGAACCATTTCTTTCTACACACAACCTCGAAATAGTCATCCACGCACTCATATCATCCCATCTAGATTATTGTAATTCCCTCTACACTGGAATTCTACGAGTCTAAATCTTAGGCTAATATCACCCATGTCCTGCAGGCCTCTCTCCACGGGCTGCCGGTCCGGTTCAGAATACAATTCAAACCCCTCCTTTTTGCCTATAAAGCCCTGAACGGACTGGCCCCCTCCTACATCACCGCCCTCCTTATCCCCCCTCCATTAGGAGCCTAGGGTCAGCAGATAGACGACTCCTAGAAATTCCACCAACAAAAAAGAGCCTCAGGAGTGTGCCTTTACTGTCGGGCCTTACGGGCCTGCAGAAGGTTTCCAGTAACCTGCTGAATTGAGACACACCTGCTAGTAAAGAAGTGGTGAACATGGTTCTCCTCTGCAGACTTTTACAGCTGCTGTAAAAAGAATGTTGGTGTCCATGTCACAGTATGCTACCTCACTCACTTTAGTCACTTATACTCACTTATTACACTATTCAGCTGTTCTGCACCAAATACAATATATTTCACATTCACATTTATGAATGTACAGCAAATGTGGCCACCTACATGATTTTCCTTCTTGGGTTTCCTGCTGCTTGTAATGAAAAGAAAAGCAAAAACTATATTAAACAAGCTGCCTATTCCCTTAATGGACTTTTTCCAATAAATCTACTGTGAAAAATAGACTTCTATCAATGTGTAGAAATATAACATGTTGGTTTTTAATTAAAATATATATATATGCACATGTGTGACATGTATGTCAATTATTATTATTTGTATTATTAGTAGGCCCTATAGTAGTATTGTTGTTTAACTTGTTTTAACTTGGCGTCAAAGGAGGAACTGGCGAACTGCACATTTACGAGTTGACTTGAACGCAACGCAACTTTACTTTCGGTTTGAGGGTGAAGAAGTCGAGGTGAGTCTTCTTTCTAAACAAGAATACACGTTATTTATAATTATAATCAATACATGATTCGTCCAAAACAACACGTTGGGAGATATGTTGTCATTAACCGTATCCCCGAGGCGATGCACTTTAATGTTCAGTTTATTAATGTGCAGTTCACACATAAACATAGCCTATGGCTATACAGACATCATGAGATGTATAAACAGGAACAGATTTGAGCTGCGCTAATTCAATAAAACATCCTTTTTTGCCGATTGGTTATTTGGTTCCCAGATTGGCATAATTGCCTGCCTCACGTCAACCGCGCAGCCAAACAAGTACATTTTATTTGTATGGAGTTTATTGATTATGTAGCATGTTGGCCAAACTGCTTAAAATGTTGCTATACTATAACCATTATTCTTTCTAAAACAATAACTCTGTACGCTACTTACTACAAGTAAATTATGTTAACTACAGTGACTTGCATGTGGCATAGCATAGGCAGAGCCGGACAGGCTCTTCTACACAAAATAAAACTTCAGAGAACTCAGATTACTTCTACATACCGGTAGACTTCTATTGAAAAGGGACAACCGGATGTTTAGGGAATGCATTGGAGTCTATGGGCTCGCGCGAGTACATGAACCACGTGACCAGGCTGTTTTCTGCCCCCTCAATGGCGTAACTTTGTCTTACTCTATTTTCTACAGTCTATCAGAGCAGCTAGGGGAATAAAGTGACTGCGCACCTCTAACTATTAGACTCGGGAGCACCTTCAAATGTCCAAACAATAAGGTGCTTATTGGTCAAATACCCGTCTGAAAATGAGTTATGTTGTGTTGTGTTGTAAAATGTAACACCTGACACTGACAATTTAGTGTCAGGTCCTCCGAGACGCGAGGTTACTCCGTGGTGACAAGTACAAGAGAATGATAGCTTGGCACGCGCGACATTAGCCTACCACTACCACAGCAAAGTTAACTGGGTCTGTAAATTAACTAATTCAATTTCAACTCAACTCACAAGTTTATAGGTATAAAAGAGAGAGTAGGTGCATATTTTCTTGTACAAGCTCCACTTCCCTAGCCTGGTAAACCCCACCCCTTAGAAGAAAATAAATAATAATAATAATAATGAATTAAATGTTTTCAAGGGGGAGAAGGGGTTTACCAGGCTTATAGTTACCGCTCTTCTTGCAGTATCAAGAAAATGTGCCAACAAGCCCAACATAGCAGAGAAACAATTAAGGGACACAAAGGGTGCGTTCGGAAATGCGCTCCGGGAATGTGGTCAGTTTGTTGAGTGTGGTGGGCGGTGATGTCACAGAGTGCGTTCAGTGTGCCTTTTTTACGAACGACCACGACGCAATCACACCGATTCACACTGGACAACCCCAGCTTCAGGGTAGGGTCGCTCAGTGCACCCGGTGCGCAGCGCACTGGATTTTCGAACGACAACGCACCGAGTGCACTGAATGACAAGAGAGCACAACAGTGCGTTCAGGGCGCATTTCCGAACGTACCCAAAGTCAGATAACAATGAGATACGTGTGTGGTCAAAACAGAAATACAATAGCAGGATATGCTTCGTGTGCAAGTAGAGGAACATTTGCAGCAGATATGATAGCTGTCAAATGGAACTGATGTAACATCTTGTATAAATGTGTAATTAACGCTTAAATCAGCGTATTATAGTTGACCGGGGTCCCCGAGGGGTCTGTACTTGGCTCCCTCCTTTTCCCCCTCTACACCAAATCTCTTTGCCAAAAATAGAAGATCTACAAGTGAGCTTAGATCTGCTATTTGCATTTTTTTTTGCATTTGCATATTTTCAATTATAATAAAATAATGGATTTTTTACTTAAGTCGTGACTCGATCATAGAGTTATAATATATCTAGAGAGTGGATGAGGAGCGACAGCCCCGCCCCCCGCTATTCACTTCAATGGAAGTTGCTCAGTGGCGTTTTGAATGACGAAGTCTTCCGGGTAGTACCCCTCGAAGCGTTGATATGATTGGTTGGCTCCTATCATATAGTACTCCTCGCGCTGTTCTTGTCGTACCTCTACGTCACGTCCCATGATTCATTCATAAATTTAACCTGGGCCTGCAGTACAGATGACTTCAATGTTACCCAGTCATTCTGGGGGCTTGGTCCCGACTCCCGACCCACTGTTTGGGAACCAGTGGGATAGGTTAGAGAACACATTGATTGAGGTGTCATGTCATCTGCGTGTAGATGGATGTAGCATGTGATCCTTCAGAGATGGAAGAGGATTGTCAAGACCAGGGAGATACAACTGACGCCAAACCTGATCGCAGCGGAAGATTCCTGCTTTTTGGACGGTAAATAACACACGCACGCACGCACATGCACACACGCACGCACGCACGCACGCACGCACGCACGCACGCACGCACGCACGCACGCACGCACGCACGCACGCACGCACGCACGCACACACACACACACACAAACACACACACACACACACACACACACACACACACACACACACACACACACACACACACACACACACGTGGTATTCGCCTGGACCGCTAGGCCCCCCTAGGAAATATATTTACAATAGACATGGTGCAGTCAGATATTCCAGGTATTCTTGAGAATAGTATTAGGAGAAACACATAAAGAGCTTGCCCTGAATCACCATAGGTCTGTAACTCTGAGAGGGTTCAAATGGAACCAAAAGTACCCTTACTGTTTAAATAACAGACACCCCCCCCCACCCCCCCACCAAGAAAATGCAACCCACAACTACCAATATTTACAAGCAACTTTACAGAAAAAGTAGGCCAAAGTCGCTTATAATGAGCGGACATGGCAACACTGGCTGCAGCCTGCAGGTGTGCTGCTGTGCTCTGATATGACCAAAGCAGTCTGCATTTCATCCACATATGACATTGGGCTCACAAAATGCTATACCAGAGCGGTAACGAGATGATTTCACACAGAAATCATTACAAAACACCAGTACCACAGGAAAACAATGTTCAATTATTATTTTATTTTTTTGTATGCATTCTTTTTTACTGGCTGAACAGGCAAGAGGAAGGCTTATGGACTGTATAAATAGTAGCCTACTTCATGGGCCAGCGGTCCGCAGACCATTTATAAAGTTGATCCCTGTAATAGTAGCATATAGTACCAGTAGGATAATGGTATAGGAAAGAATAGCAGGATAGTAAGATCGTAGGATACTAGGATTTTCCAAGTTGCAATGTGACATAGCTCTGCAGACAATGCTGTACCCCTACCAGACCAGTGAGCTGTGGGGTCATGGGTTAGATCCCGGCACGTAGCGATGCGCCATTCGTCATACTGGTGTCAGAAGTGGCACGTTACTCGTGCGAGGGAACTGGTAGATTTGACCCCGCGGGGAGAGTGTAGCGTTCCCATACTTGGTATCTTGGCTGTGACTCAGTGAGATGGTGCAGGGGGACCGGTGAGATGTGGGTCATCGGTTCGATCCCTGTTTGGGGCGCTGCTCTCTTCGCTGCACTTTCCCCAGTTTGTTCTTTGCTTTATTATGATGTTTTCTCAAGCCAATAAAACTAATTTGAATTTAATCTAAAGCTAAAATGTGATTAAACATTAAAAAAACCCAAATACCACTTTCTTGACTGGAGTCCTCCAAGAGTCTATAATGGGCTCCCTCCTGTTTAGGCAATCTATACAAACTCACAGCTTGATGCGTGAGCTTTTAGATCTATAAGATCTAATATACAATTTTAGCTTTTTAATTATTATTCTTTTTTTGGGGGGGGGGGGGGGGGGGGGGGGGGGGGGTATCGTCATCGTTAATGCTACCTTTCGGGATTCAAATAAAAAACCGAAAAAGTAGCAGACCGACAAGCTTTAAAACGCACCGTTTCGTGCCGCGTTTCTAGCTTGCGGATCTGCTCCTTTTGAGACTTGTGTGTGACGCTGTCATATGATCACGTAGGTCGTGATCTACTTGATTCTAAAAAAGAAAGTTGAAAAACGGAGATAAAAGGTTTCTGCCCGACAGCAGCGATGTGTTGGTTGGTATGGAGGGATTGTGTGTCTGTCAGCAGCAGGGGCAGTGCGTTGCACTGTGTGACCTCAGCACAGCAGAGAGGTGCAGGGGCCTTGCTTGAATAGACCTTTAGAAAGCTCTGGGTGGGTTGGTGTGGCGAGCTCTGCTGACTCAGGGGCCTCTCAGCGTGCTGCTCCCCCCCACCCAATCCCCCCCCCACCCGACCTACGGCGCACGCCGACCCAATCCAGTCTCCATCCAGCACACAGAGAGCATGTCAGGATCCTAGCACACAGCCCCCCTCCAAAAAAAAAAAAATTACCCCAACCGAGAAGAAGAAGAAGGAGAGACGAGAGCAAGGCGTTTCAGATGCAGAGTGGCGTAGCGCTGAATGATGAACCCAGGTAAGAGATGTTGGCTGCCTCCCCTCCCGTTAAAAACCCTCCCCCCCGCCCCGGTCCACTTCCCACTGCGCCCAACCCACTGTGCCACCAAGGTGGGCGCTTTGCCCGCCGGCAGTTGACTGTTAGTATGGCACAATTTGGGAAAGGTGGGGGGTGGGGGTGGGGGGGGGACGTGGGGGGGTGGTAAAGTTCTAGATCACATGTTGATCAGAGTATGGCCTGGGTTGGCTGTGTGTGTGTGTGTGTGAGTGTGTTTGTGTTTGCGTGCATTGTTCCAATGCTTGGGTAACCTGATGACTAGGCCCTTCTGGAAGCAGCGTGGATATTGTGAGCGTCCAATGGGCCCGCTGTGGCTTACCTACTGTATCTGGATGGCTCCTTTAAAGAATGGAAATATGACAGGTCGGTGAGAATTGCCACTCGTGAAAGATTTCCTCTGTCGCTGGATATACTTTTTTGATTTAGCCAATTACTTTTTGATACGTTTATGAGAAACATGTTATAGATTCACCTCGTTCCCGATCAGTGGATTACTTGCGACCCGCTTGGCCATGACCTTAATGCTACATTTGAAAATGTATGTGCTCTTTGGGCTCTGAGTAAGTGGTTTCAGGGCTGTTTTTAAACACTTATAGTTGAGTCTGTCTGTCTCATTGTCGGAAGTTGAAATTCGAATATGTGTCTTGGAAATTAATGTTGTGTCTAAACGTCCTTACAAACCAAGACATTTGTTTTGTGTGTGTGATAAATTCGCCCGAAATCTATATCTTTTTAAAGTAGTTTGTGTCCATGAGTATATCCACACAGAATGGAAATATTACAATTGAAACGACCTTAGTTTTTTCATTGTGAATAAAACCATCAACCTGTGTCTATATGAATAGTCTGCTTATACATCACGCTCATCGTGTTCAAAGACCTTAAAGATTTTATGACATTTTTAACACCATCTCTATCGTACTTCAGCCTCTCACAAGAGTTGGAAGTTGAGCTTCATTATGAAGCTTCCACCTCGTAAGGCCGGTCTCCTATAATTCATTTGAATTCCTTTTAAAAAGATGATATTCGTTTTAACATGTACATTTTACATATTTGCATTGTACTAGCTTTGTGTGATGATTGTTAAAGGTGTGGTTTAACATTGCTTAGTTATGTAATAGTTCTACTGAGTTTTTGTGTTTTCTATTTGTTAAAGCATTACATTTTCAGTCTGTGAATAATACAGTAACAGTTGCATTGTAGTGGAAATTGTACTGAATATGATGCATTTTGGGAAAAAATTTGTCTGACAGAAACAAAATATAGATACACTTAAATATAGAGCTGCAACTATTGATTAGCTTCTTAGCGATTATCCTATTGATTACTTATTTGATTAATCGAACAACTGAGAAGCACATTTCTTTGATAATCTTAAAGGATTTAGCCACTTAAATGTTATAGGCCTAGTTCAAAGTATATATATAAAGTAGTACGAAGATACCGATCTACAAGCTTGTAATTCAACACATTGTGCGTTTGTAGATCTGCAGATTTAGCAAACGGTTATTTTATTAAAACCGATTAAAGAAAACATTAACTTTTCTCTCGGTGTTGTGTGTATGTGTTTGTTTGTTTGTGTGCGTGTGTGTGTGGGTGCGTGTGTATGTGCACGTCCACTTGGTCAGTAAGAAGAATAAGGATGGCCAGCCGCGGGAGCAGGATTACTCTTCTGAAAGCCATTATCGAATCGTTTCACCAACATTCCAGTATAAGATGAGCCACCAGCGTGTGGGCAAGTGCATTATCATCAACAACAAAAACTTTGATGAGAAGACGGGTAAGATGACCGACAAGCAGTGCACATGTTACCCATAGTTTAGTTTGAAGACCTGAGGCAGATTTCTCGGTTCCCAAACCTTTTTTGTATAGGACATGATGTGTATACGGGTGACAAATTAAAGGAAAAACCTGAATAAATTGAGTCGAGAAACATACGTTTAGCAGGGCTCAGTATGAGGGGAACCAGAGTCGTAGAAGAGAGAGTCACGTTACTTGCATAGACTCTGTGTAAGAATGGAAAGCGGAAGTTCTCGTTCTATCTCAATGAGGAAGTTCCAATGTTTGGAACTATAGCCCATAGCACCCCGCTTTGCGGCGAGATTGCGTGTCGCAACTCTCTCTCTTCTATGGCTCTGAGGGAACAGGTGACAGTGGGATTTTTCCATTCAAACTTACTTGATGTGCGTGAACTGCAGGTATACTCACACTATACACATCTATCTGTCTCTTGTCTTCAACACTCCTTCACTCCTTAACTATCGGCACCCTCTATTGACCGGATGCTGTAACATGATAATTAGATAAAGCCACAGTAGACAGGTTTAGCCATACCAGAGGAGACAATATAATTGACAAAATATAATCTCAATTAAAGCAGTGTACAGTACATCGACCCTAAACAGTCAAATCCTCAGTGTTAAGTTGCCTGAGAGTGTACAAATGGACCCTTACCAGTCTACCAGTTGTTTTTACAGTGGGCGCGTTCGGAAATAGCGCACTGAGCGCACTGTGCAATGCAAACTAATAGGAGAGTGCGCTCCCGGCGCGCATTTCCGAACGCACCCAGTGTAACGATGCCACATTTCTACGGTGGTGATATCTATAGATTATTTTCTTAGCGATTACTCTTTAGATAATAATTAGATTCATGAAATAATATTTATATGAAATTATATGAAATACTATATATATTTGTTATTCATCAATGAATCGATAGGAGAAATGTTTGTATATAATCTACTACATTATTCTGAATCTATTGATTAAATCGATTACCGGTAGTTTGATTAACCGTTGCACCACTTACTCTTGGGACCGATTCATACTCCTATTTTACCGCTGTTTCGGCGCTGTAGTGCCGAAATGATTTCGGCTCGTCAGAAATTTTCAGTAGCACCGAAGAGCCGACTTTAGGACGGTACCCGCCCCCCGAACCTCAAATGACGTCACATTGTAGGCTCTACAGCGCCGAACCGACTTTTATTCGGCTCTAAAATAGGAGTATGAATCGGCCCTTACACATACATTTCAGACTCATTGTATTTTAATCAACAGGGATGAACGTCCGCAACGGCACGGATCGCGATGCAGGCGAACTCTTCAAGTGCTTCAAGAGCCTGGGCTTTGACGTGTGCATCTACAACGACCAGACCTGTGAGAAGATGGAGCGTCTTCTCAAAGATGGTGAGTCACAAACACAGGACTAAACACTGTGTATAGGAGCCGAATGGAAACGAGAGGGAAATATAAGGAGGATTGACTTTTATACATTACAAATAATAATCGTGATTATCATTTTAGCCACAGATATGCAGCCCTAAATGTGACCGTTCGAGGCATGGAAACTGAAAAACTGGTGGTTGGAAATGTTAAATTAAGAAACTAAAGTAGTGGTAAATGTTGAATTTAAAAACCTAATATCGCCCCCATCCAAGGGACATTTCCCTTTAGGCTAGTGGATAAGATGTTTGGCTTACTTAGTTCCCGCACGGGAGACCCGGTTCAATTCCTGGGCATTACATTGGTGCCATGATTTGAAGTGAGTGGAAACAACAGAAAACATGCATTGCAGAACTACCGGTAATACAAAGTTTAGGGTTGCCCTTCCTATTGGGGAGGTGGCATGATTGGTTTCCAAAACAATCCAATCCACTTTATTTAGAGCACATTGGAGCAACAGTGTTGAACCAAAGTGCTGTACAACAAATATTAAAGACTGAGAGTAAAACGATAAACAGGACGCTGTGGGCGCTGGCGGCGTGTCCTCTCCTCCGCGTCATCAGTGCCCATACCCGAGGCGGGGTTGGCAAAAGGGCCTTTCTGTGTGGAGTTTGCATGTTCTCCCCGTGTCCCCTAGGGTAGGTACCCTCACAAAAACATGCAGTAATCCTGGTCTCTAAACTGCCTCCCCCTGGCCAGCTGGGGTGCCTGATGGAGGGGAAAGAAACTGGTTGGAATAACGTGTTCCTTCCACGCGCTACGTCCAACCAGGGAAACTCCCCCCTGTCAGGTGTAAAGGAGCAACTTGGACACTCATGTATGAAGGAAGCATGAGTTCAAGTCCGTTGCTCTCCCCAGGTTGGTGGAGGGTGTGTAGAGCCCAGGGTCACATTAGATAATTGACACAGGGGTGAAAAATGGGTTAAATTGTAGGATAATCTTTTTTTTTTAAACACATTGAGGCGTTGCAACACATACAGACACACTGCCTAACGGAAACAGCTGAATCATCGAAAGCCAAGGAGTGCAAGTGAGTGAGTCTCCCCTGGTCTTCAGTCTTGTTTGTGGGACCAGAAGAAATGACTGGTCAGTAGACCTCAAGACCCTTGTTAGGGTTATTGGGAGGTAGAAGGTCAGAACATTGTACATTGGTGCCAAACCATTTAAAGCAGTGGGCGATGCTACTAAATGCTACTACAGGAGGAGGCTGTGTTGAGTGTGTAGCATGACAGACTGAGGGGCGTACTCCTTAAATAGACCATCTTGGATCAATTGAACCATTAGGATTGAGGATGCACGTGTTAGATTGTGGCACCTGTAATTAGCCCTTCGCTAAGCACCACCCCAAAAGCGACTAATGCCAATCCAAATAGTTTAGCAACCGTTGCTGAGGATGGCACGCTTTCGACACCTCATAGCTGTCAATGTTATTTTGCATGTTTGTGTTGTTGAACACATAATCAGCTTAACATCAGGAAAGTTACACGACTGACCCACCCAGGTGATGGCAATAATACTAATAACCGTAGTCTTACCGTGCATTACATGAAAACTCCTGTCGGATGCGAACGGTCGTTAAAGTTCATTGTGTTCGATACTGTTTCTCCCTCTAACATTTCCTCGTATTTCTAGTTTATTGAAATAATGTCATGCACATTTGTCGAGTGCATAGCCAGATAGCTGTCAACAAGGCCTGCAGACTAGATTTAGAAGACATTTTAGCTTCAAGCTCTTGCTACTAAAATGATTGATTATTTATGAAATCCCGTCATTGAAGATGCATCTCAATAGCTGAGAAGGACAGCTTGCTATCGCAGAGTGGAGTTGGCGGGACTTAGCGAAGGGCTATTTGCATGGTGAATGAGCAGCTCTCATCTGAGCACTGGTTTCTGTGTATTTGTGTGTGTGTGGGTTAGCCTCGCAGGAAGACCACAGTGACAGCTCGTGTTTCGCCTGTATCCTTTTGAGCCACGGCGAGGAGGGCATGATATACGGCACAGACGGAGCCATGCCCATCAAGACCATGACCTCGCTGTTCAGAGGGGACATGTGCAAGAGCTTAGTGGGAAAGCCAAAACTCTTCTTCATCCAGGTATGCATTGCTGCAGTGTCTGGTTCTGGCTGTTTTCTTACGGAGACTGACTTTTGAAAAAGGACATTTATGCTTGTTGACGTTGATTGTTCATGCAGATGCATTACTGGCAGTAGTGTCTAGGGCAGTAATGTTTTCAGTTCACTGCTTTGAACCAAACAGAAAAAAAGACAAACTCCTCAAAAGGCAGTGCAACTAATTTTCACTGAATTAAATAGCTATGAAATATAATTTAAATCAATTTTAAACCGTTTTTACTTAGTTGACCGGGTCCCCCAGGGCTACTTTTTTACACCAAATCTCATTCGGCTGAAAAAAATGTTTTCCCCAAAATAGGGTCGCTCTTGTTCAAGTGGTTACATAAATGATTTGTTGATTTCACATGCATAATGTCCTCTTTCAGACTGCCACATCAGCACAAATGGAAACACATTTCATATCTCTGCTTTTTAATGTTAAATTCTTAATTGCCTCACCAGGTCATCGTTGAGAATGCTACTCAGGATCTCAGTGAAATGTCATTTCATTTGCTCCACCAGGCTTGCCGCGGTTCAGAGTTCGACGATGGTATACAGACAGATTCGGGACCACCGAACGATACCCTCGAGACAGACGCTAATCCCCGGCATAAAATCCCTGTAGAGGCAGATTTCCTCTTTGCCTACTCGACCGTGCCAGGTGAGGTCTGCGCGCACATCTGTCAGTTCCACAAAACATTTGTCTCGTTTGCAAGGTCTGATTACAGTAACAAGCATATTAGGATGCATCCATGTCAGGATCCTTGATTTGGTGAAAGTTTGTTGAAAGTTTGTAGGGAGGTTTCTTGGCTAAGTAGGATATCCCATAACGCTGTCCTGTTAGGCACATGACCTTTAAGTTTGGTTATTTCATCCCCATAATTGCCTATTTCATATATATACTATCTTACATAGTATATCATATCTTACTTTAGCTTCATGAATGTACCAAATTACCCTCCAAACTTTTATTTTTTATTATTTTGTTTAATCTCTAGAAAGTATTCCAGTTGCAAGGAGACAGGGGTGGAGTGGGGTTGGGAAGTATGACATGTTTGACACAGATAGACCTGCACCGGGGTTTACTGTATACAGCTTAAAAAACATGTTGGGGCAATTAAAAACGACTAGACCTGTGCCCATTGGGCACCGGCCTACGATGCAAGTTGGTAACAATGAACATCGGAAATACATACACCACCCTAGTATACACTGACACCACGGCGCGTAAACAGCGCCTCAAACTGTGACTCCGCCCACAACCGGGGGAAGTTGTGATTTGCGCTCGTTCACTGCAATGCAATTTGCGGCATTTTCAAAACAATATTGAGCAGAGTATGTGATTAAGGATTGGACCAAGTTGCATTGGCAGCCATAGAAAATTCTTACCCCAGGCTAAAACCGGATGTGATGTTTTTGGGTGTTCCTGTCTAGCGTGGTGTCAGTGTATGCAATACCCGTTATATCCATTGTCACAGCACCCGTTTTAACTGTCTGTCTGTCTGTCTGACTGTGAGAAGTGGACTGACTAAGTAATCAAATGGCAGGTGTGGGGAATAAGGCTGGGGTTGCCATGGCAATCAATTGGCTCAGGCAGAGCCTGGAAATTGCACATGTGTGGGGAGTTGGGCTCATTAGGTCCACTACCAGAGCCTTTTCTGGCAGTTATGGACAACTGTCTATGACCGACTCAAGACCGTGAAAAAACATGTTGGGGCAATTCAAAATGATGAAAATATGTACAGAGGTTGTTGCCATAACGGCTCCTGCCACAAGGTGGCTGCAGTGCACTTCAGCTGATTAGCACACAATGACAACAATGTCACTGCCATAGATGAAAGAAGGAATTTCACACTTTCATGCACACAATATATCTTGGGATAGTATTCTAGACTCTTATTTGGAAGTGTGAGTCACTGTATTTAACATTCAGTTTTAGTGAGTGTTTGTATGTAATACAATACATACAGTTAATTGATTCTATAAGCTGTAGTTCCTAAACTGGTGAGTCAAACTAAGCTAAAGCTACCAATATCTCATGCTATGAATCTCTCATATGAAATGAAAAAAGACCAGCGTTTGTCATGGTGGGCCACATATGAATGAATGTATATGATATGTGTCTGTTCACGTGAGTTTGCTCCAGCTTCCGCTCTGCCATTGCTAGATCAGTACCCCAGCGAGTGGCACAGTCCCATCAATGAAAAACATTGTTTTCCAATGAATTCATTATAATCATATAGAGGTAAACCTAATAAACAATAATCAGCAGCATACACAACAGCCTATTTGTCTACAGGCCAGAACAAAGATGTTGTAGGCTTAATGTTATCAGGCTATACTGTGAGAGTTATATTTACACAGGTCTGCTACTTGTTCTTTCTTCTGATGCCAGCCATGTGAAAAGGCAGCAATGATATTACTCTGGAGTCTTCTGAGATTGTGCTCTCTTTTTTGTCTTTGGACCTGCTATAAATGCCAGGTTAAGGCATCACGACACGTGCAATAGTGAAATCGCAAAGGAGGCAATGTAGCTAACTAAGGCAAATTGTACCATTTTACTGCTTGATGGAAAGAAAAACTAAGTGTAGCAAGGTTCACAGTTTGCATGACTAATCTGGGAGGAAATAATTGAGTGATTTCTTGGTAGCTGGTCTTCCATGCACAGTGATGCATTCTTTGCAACTGGAGCTACTGAAGTTTAGATCTGAAGACATTATATAACTCCTGCTTTTTATATCACAATACATATTGCAAAAAACAAAAACATTGCAACGTGAATTATTCCCAATGTAATTCAACTCTAATGTCTGCTATGGCTTTATTGCCTCTTGAGGGATTTAGAACCAAATTTCCACTCATGTGTCATGATGTGCGATCGTCAGGGACTGCCGACCTCATAGCAGTTGTCACTGGATAGCTGTCTGCTGTCAACAGCAGCACTGTTGTCTAACTTTATTGTGAAATTCTGGAATGGCTCTTTTAGAAAATGACTTATGTCCAGCCTGTCTAGACTCAGTACCTTTGATCATGTTTTAAAACAACTTTCTTCCGACTGCATGGAATGAGATGAGAGCATTTCTTTTGCAAGGTATGGCACTTGGTCACAGCATCGGTACATCACCATGCGATCGAGTAAACGGGCAATGAACCAGAAACGAGTCCACCTCCAGTTGTTTGCATTTTTTCAAATGTCCAAAACGGCCGATAACGTTGATGATCACGGTTACAAATTTAATGTTTCGGGTGAATAAAAAAAAGATCGTGGGACAATATACATAGCCGGTTTTCACTTCCAGTTCACGGGTCGTGCATTTTTCGCCTTCAAAACAAAAGCTCAGAATGAAAAGCTCAGAATGAATGAATTAATACCTGGCAGGGAATATGTTAAATGTTATTTGCAAGTAGTCACATCAGATTTGTGCATTCAGACATTGTCAACCTCTGCATTGGTTGCTTTGGTAGTGACTTAAGCGATATAACTAGGCCTACATTGTTGTGAGTTTACACTCATTATGATGTGTCCTCGCCAAAAAAAAGACTTTTTTCGGTGTGAGAAGTGACATTGTGTGTTCTTACCGGGTGCTAGACTGTAGTCTTCAGTATAAAGAAGTAATGTGCTGGGTTCTTGCAGGGTACTACTCCTGGAGAAACCCCGGCCGGGGCTCCTGGTTCGTTCAGGCACTCTGCAACGTCCTCAATGAGTTCGGGAAGCAGCTGGAGATTATGCAGATCCTGACCAGGGTCAACTACATGGTGGCCACCAGCTTTGAGTCCTGGTCCGAAGACCCACGCTTCAGTGAGAAGAAGCAGATTCCTTGCGTGGTGTCCATGCTGACCAAGGAGCTGTACTTCAACTGACCGCCCAGCGGACCCACGCTGTGACCACACTGAAAAGCTCAGTTCGACTTGGTAGTATGACCCTTTGCTTCGACTGAAATGATGTAGTTTCATCGGAAAAAAGCAAGGGTCTTGCGATTAAGTATAAATTACCTGACTGACTGACTGACTGACTGACTGACGTACAATACATGTTCCTTCCGACGTCCAAGCATCTTTTTTCTTTTCAGAAAAGGAGGTGAGATAACTACATTTTGACGTCATTCAGAACTTCTGTTAGCTTTGACTCCTGCACTCCCAGATGTCTGACTTTCTGAACTATTTCGAAAAGCCAGTCTGAGCCAGGTTTTTCCAACGTCGAAAGGAGCATGTATTGACTGACTGAATGGCTGACTGACTGACTGACTGACTCACTGACTGACTGGCGCTGACAAAAGCGGTCCAAATATTCAGGGATGATGAGCCCGGTGGGACGTTGCACCTTTTGGGCACGTATGCCATTTTGCATGTCTGAGCTGGGCCCAAACCTCCGAGCTTCTCCAAGAGAATACGAATCTTTACAGTGGCACTCGCGTTCCTGTGTTGATGATGATTACTTGCCTCTCCTTCAGGTTATTCCTTGGAATAATGGCGTCACATTTGATCTGATCTTTGTCGACAGGCAATGTGAAATATCCATGTTATTCCGCCAACCCGGAAAAGTTGCTGCCATTTTTTTTCGTGGGTTCGGGGAATCGTATCTGAAAATGGCTTCCTCCTCCTTCCAGCATTGACAGTCGACTTTTTGGAAAGAATTTGTACAGGATTCTAGTGAGTAAGGCTCGTCTTAAGTGTCCTCGCAGCAAGTTTGAATTGACTTCTGACCCCCAAAAACTTAATCCACTCCAGAGAAACCCTCCAGAAAGTAATGGAGATGAGTCTCAAGGACAGATTTGCACAGATATTACTTGAACAGTATTCTGCTATTGTCATAGCGTATAAACCAAACGGCAACATACTTTTATATGTTGTTCGAGCGCTGCCATCGTGAGTGAATGCTGTCTTGACTTGATAATACATGACATGCAGCCTGTAATAATAATAATAATAGCTCTTGTAGGATGCACTACTAAATGTTTAGGTACTTTGCTTTGAGGGAAACCGAACATGAAGTCCTGTCAGGCACACTGTAAGGAATATCGATAGCTGGAAAAGTGACCGGGTCATTTTTAGTTATGGCCGTTTTTATGTTTTTCTTTTCTTTTTTCTTTTCTTTTCAACTGTCATTGGTCAAAAGAACAACAACATTAAGAGACGCAGTCTCACTCCTATGAGCAAAACTAAACCTGCCCATAGGCTCACACAGTCTCACTGTTAACACACACGCACACGCACACGCACTCACACTCACACACGCACACACACACACACACACACACACACACACACACACACATTCCTCAGGTTCCTCAGGTTCCTTCATGAGCGGACCAAACTTAACCAGTGGCGAAGAAACTAGTGAGCACAACACTTTGAGTCCTAGACAATAAGTAGTCCACTCCTTAACTCATTTACTAGAATTGATTCTCGCTGCGTTGTGGCAAATTTTAGCGGCCATCTTTTTATAAGTCACCCGAAACATTAATATTGTAACCGCGAGTTAGCAACGACTTAGTTATGAGCCGTGAACATCTCCGTTTTGATCAAAAGCAACGGAGAGCTAAACAGAAAGTAGTGGTGAGCGAGCTCAAACTGAATCAATAAAAAGTAAAATGACGTCGAAAGATGTTCATGGCGGCGAGTGAGTTTTAAAAGCAACAATAATTTGACATTTCCATTTGTTTCCCTGAGACGCGCACATTAATCCACGCCGTTAAAGATTACAAGTCGGTGTACTTGCACATCAAAAACGATGTACCTGTCTTTATTACAAAGAGAAGCCTTTTTTATTAAATTACATTGATACACCCCCCAAAAAATGACTTATTTTCTATCAATTACTCACCCCATGAAGCATTGAATTCAAGGAGATTTTAATTTTGTTCTCACAGTGTTCTCACAGTGTAAACTGACGATCCAGGTTCAATGAGAATGTTTTAAATATAGTATTCTGTTAACTTCAATTAGTCAAATATTGGATTATTGGCTGATGAATGTAACACAAGTAAATAATTGATAGAAAATAAGTATTCATTGAAAAAAGAAAGTCTCACAATAGCTACTGCACTCAGCGTTCCTAAAGATGTTGGAACATTGGGGGAAATATCGTCTCTGTCGGGTGGAAATCTCAAATGTCCAAAACTGTTACTTTTCAGGATTCAAATTCAAAAACGAGCAAAAGTTGCAGATCGACAAAGCTCAAAAAACGTGTCACTTGGTGACGCGTTTCAAGCTTGTGGATCTGCTACTTTTGATGCTTTTGTGTGGCGCTGCAGTACGACCAAGTAGGGCGTTGATTTACTAAAAGAAAGGGTTAAAATATGGAGATAGGGGGTTTCTGCCCGATGGAAACAATAGAGGGTATGCGTGTGACATCATCACCAAACCAGGAAGTTATGCAGGAACGCCTACTGAGTGGCAAAAACTACTTTCTGGCCTTGACAGCCCATACATCCAAACATAAAAGTCCTATCTGATTGCAGTAAACGTCATTAAACAATGTTAAACTCACTTTGCATGTTGCTTTGCCACTCGATTTGCCACTCGATGGGCCATTCACTTTAAGCATGCGCATACCCTCTATATGCTGGATAAGTTGGGATTGTGGTTTAAAGCACAAAATGACCACAGGGTTTCACTGTATATCAGTGTGATAGGTGTCAGTTTCTACCATTATACCACAGCAAGAGAAACCTAGTAATGTCCTTCCATTTGCGGAATGCACTCCAAAGGATTGTTTGCAACGATTATCTAAAACAAAACTAATAAAACAAAACAAAAACAACAAAACAAAAAAAGTTTAACTTATTTAATTTGCTTGCTTTAATTTATTCTACATTTTTGGCACATTTGTTCACATTGCAAAAAGCTTAAAAAAAATTAAAACAAAAGAACAAAATGTGATTAATATTTTGAGCAAACCAAAAGCTTGTATTTATTTTTTAGTTAATGATTTGGTAGGTTAATAATGTCATCTGATTGAGATAAATACAAAAAGTTAAATGTTTAATAATCATATACTAGACTTGCTGGGGGCCGTTATAACTCACACAGACTGTTTTCTGCCATTAACACTTTGCGTTTTTGTCCCATAGTTGTGATGTCTTTTGTCTGTCAATCACGGAGGCAGCTATTACTGGTAGTGACAAAGTCTGAGCATTCACTGTTTCTCAACGCCGGGTTTGGGGACCACCGGGAGACCCAAATGGACCCTTAAGGGGTATGTAACTAAACAGTTAAATAAGCACTGAGTGAGCTGTAGAGTTCGAGTATACCCTAGAAAATAAAAGTGCAGTGTTTTTGGACACACTGACTTGGTTGATGTGTTTGGCACGCAGCTCCGCATTTGAAAATATTTTGTACCAGAGAAGATTTTGTCTTTTTTGGCAAAAATGTTTTCGAAAATAGCCACAAAATAAAACGGGGCTTAGCTGAATGGTTAATGAGCCCGGCTAGGATTTCGGGATGTTACCTAGCTCTCAGCACTGTGTCGAAGTTTCCCTGAGCAAGACTGCTCCCCCCTCTGCGCTCCTCTGTGGGCAGCGCTCAGCTGGGGGATGCTGCAAGTTCCCCCAACTGTTCCTAATTTTTCTGGGGACCCCCTGGAACCTACTCAAGGACCCCTGGGGGGCCCGGAGTGGTCCACTTTGAGAACAAGCGCACGGAACCCGATACCATATTCTTTGCTTGGGAACCCTATACACAATTGTAAGTGTTCATTTAAAGGGGAATTTCTCCCTAAACCTTTTTTTACAAAAGTAAGTTGATAATTATGTATATTGACCAAAAATAAATATTAAAAAAGAAATAAAGATATAGGGGAGCTGAAGCTGCAGCTGGAGATGAAGCTGGGGCTGGAGGGGTCTAACACTAGAACTCCTAT
Organism: Electrona antarctica; assembly: GCF_951216825.1. Classification (NCBI taxonomy): domain Eukaryota; kingdom Metazoa; phylum Chordata; class Actinopteri; order Myctophiformes; family Myctophidae; genus Electrona; species Electrona antarctica. The sequence continues at coordinate 29,949,316 of NC_136805.1, forward strand.
TCAATCGCGCAATTGTTTTTTGTTTTTTGTTTACATCTGTTCTAGATGATGTGACAGCAACACTCCATGCATTGTTGACACTGCACTCTTCCTGGTCTACGTTAGCTGGTGTTAGACCTCCCCAGCAGCAGCCCCAGCTCCAGCCCCAGCCCCAGCTCCCCTATATCTTTATTTATTTTTTAATATTTTTTTTGGTCAATATACATAATTATCAACTTACTTTTGTAAAAAAAGGTTTAGGGAGAAATTCCCCTTTAACTCTGCCACAGACCAGTAATAGGTTGCATTTTGGACCCACGGTGGTCCCCGGACCCGACGTTGAGAACCAGTGCACTATACGCATCCACGCCGCACACGCCCACGTCGCTGCATGCACAGTCTGCATTATCCACACGACTGCATGGTGTCAGTTACGTCGGGTATAAGTTAGGTGCTACAGTTGCTTGAATTTCTTTGCTATTTTTACTTTTTTCAGTCTTTTGTATTTTTTTGAATCATCAGTCTTTTCTTTTTTTATTAACACTTACTCTATTTTCAGTGCTCAGTTCTCTCTGGTTGAGGCCCAATTCATACTTTGTTCGACTGTGTCGCTTCCCGACGGAAAAACGTGATATATCGTGTGACGCATCCGATTTTTCCTTCCCTCCCCCCCCGGCGATACAATGACGTAGAACTGAAGCCTTAACATTTGACATATTGTAGCTGTATAACACGCACAACTCTTGAATCCTCTCGATGCATGGATCTCTTTATCGCTGATGTAGTGCACAACCTGTAATAAAGGACTGTTTTGCTCCACTTGTTTTGGAATGGAATTGAAGGGAAAACAAATTTTATTTTTAGAGGTAATTTTTTTTTAATGCTTTTCCGGTGTTAAATGCTATTGTCCTCAGGAATATATTTGAAAGATTTGGATAAAGGAATGGAAGAAATAAACTATAATCCAGCCCCACTTTTGAATCTGGGGCGATAACATTGTTTAAATTACTTAAAGATCAGAGGAATGCTTATGTAAACCTTATTTTATTGTATTAAACATCAAGAATTGTGTAATGAGTTGTGTGTGTTTTCTTTATCAACTTTATCAATTATGTGTCAATAACAGTAGGACGGGGACCCGTTTTGGTGTTCTAAGCATTATGTTATACTTAATTAGCTATTGAAAAATAGCAGATCTACAAGCTCATAGATGGCATGGTCTGTGTGTCAGAAACACTCACATAGCTCCACACTGCCTGCACCAAATCACTCCCACTTTTCACACATAATTGACCATAATAATATGGAGGTCTTAACGAAGCCCCTTTTCCCATTTAACAAATTACAAATTAATAATTGCTTTATTAGTGAATTAAAACGCGCAACCTCGCACCCTCACACACCTCCGCCCCTTAGCGACACCTGCATCACAGGCCACCGTTCTCACTGTTACCCCACTGGCATGCTTCCTCTAGCTACCGCCGCAACACAACAAACAGTGCCCTATACAATTTGGCACCGCCGCCACGGCACACACACACACAACCACGGCGCACACACAGACACACACACACACACAGCTACCGCCGGAACACAACAACCACGGTGCGCCGCGCACGCACGCACACACACACACACACACACACACACACACACACAGCTACCGCCGCAACACAACAAACAGTGGCACACAGGACCACACACTTTCTTTCACCCGTCGCAACTACTTTCGCAACTCACGCGTGCGTGGGTCCATACACACACTGACGGCGCCACAGCTTAATTCACACGTTTCCTTCCGCCAGCCCAGGTAAACAATTCCTTCCAGCTACTTTCGCAACGCACGTGTGTGTGTGCGTGTGTGCGTGTACTTTCGCAACGCACGTATGTGTGTGCGTGTGTGTGTAGCTACTTTCGCGACGCACGTGTGTGTGTGTACTGTGTAATTTCGCAATGCACGTGTGTGTAGCTACTTTCGCAACGCGCGTGTGTGTGTGGCTCAATCATAGTTTAGGGGTCCTGCATGGGGGGAGTTCCCCCATGTCCCCAGCTAAATGATCGTTTTAGAACCAACTGGGGTCTTTCATACTTTTCAAATGGGGGTCTGTGGGCTAATGTGTAAATGTTACGGGCCTTGCCATGAAAACATTTCCCTATCATGCATTTATACGAATACTTTCATGTTATAGTACTGTTTTTATTCATTAAAAAAAACACAAAAATATATTATACAAGTTAAAATGAATGGTAATTAATATTTCTGGGGGGCAATATCTCACAACGGGTAAGGAATTTATTTATTTTTTACATATAATCTAATGTTGTATGGGCATCATTCACCAGGAACCTGGATGGCTTGATTCTAGGCTTTAAATAATTTATCTCAATATATCCATACATTTCTATCGGAAAACTTAATGGGTTTTTTATCCGTGGCACCACAAAATGTCCACCACAGATAATAGGCTGAGTTTTGTTTGTTTTGCTGTTCAGTTTGAAAACTGCAGCAGGGTAAAAAAAAACAAATACATGATGTTAGTCGGTGGTTCTCATTCAATTTAATCAATTTGATTAGCTGCAGCAAGCTTACTAGCCTCTCATGTTTTTAATCTTCTGTGTAGTTTTTAACCTGGCCTGGGAACAAACTACTGTACATAATGAGCCTATATGTTGTCATTAACCTGTTGTAGTTTCCTAATGTAAGTTACACACCTGCACCTGTTGCATATGAACATGATCATGATCATGAACATGATGCTGTTGCTGTGCCAGAATATAAACATCTGCTGACGCTGTTGCACATGCATGTCCTGAGGCAAAGCACATTGGAATTCCCACCCCTGGCCAGACCCTCAAAGTGTCGGGGCGGATCGGGAGGCACTGCAGATCTGAAGAGGCTTCCAGTTGGTGCCTTGGTTGTCGTGGCCAGGGCACACCGCCTGCAGCAGGACGTCCGTGAACGCGCCGGCGCAGAAGCAATGGAGCGGAGTCATGGTGTCTGCGCCGAAAAAGCTCACCAAGCCGCCGGGGAAGCTGCAATACACCCCGACGCGAGCGAACTGCTGCCCTGCCACCAGCGGGAGCTCGTGTGGAACCGCGTCGTGCCAGGCCGTGTAGTCGCCGTCAAAGTATTCAACGCACCAGGACTGGCTCCCGCGGCCCAGCCAGCAGTACTCCTCGCGGCCCTTGCGGGGGATGCTGGGGTAGGTGAGGCCCAGCTCCCAGTAGGTCTTGCCGCTCACCTCCACCTCCCAGTAGTGGCGGCCCTCGCTGAAGCTCTGGTAGCTCACCGCGTTCAGGGTGGTGTCGAAGCGCGACGGCGTCTCAGGGACCTCCTGCCAGATGTCTGTGTAGGTGGCCGTGTCGCCTTTCGGGGAGATTCTCACTTTGGGGTGGGCTGAGGCGGGGTCCAGGGCAACATCTGCAGCATCTGTGCAAACAAACAAAAAAATAAATCACATGCTACTTAAGATGGTTGATATGACATACTAAGCAGTTGGCAGGCTGTTCAGTGGTATAGAGTGTCCGCTCTGAGATTTGGAGGTCGGGGTTCGATCCCCGCGGCCGGGTCATAGACTCTAAAAATAGGACCCATGTGCCTCCCTGCTTTGCACTCAGCATCAAGGGTTGGATTGGGGGTATATGTACCTGTGACATACTAGCGTCATGTCCAGGGGGTCTACTTGTACATCAAGCCACCTCACACTACAGAAATGGCACCGCTCAATTGTGGGAGGATTTCGCGGCTCCACAGTAGTGAGGAGCCAACCAGATACGTCTGGAACCATAACCAACCAGGGCACAGTATGCAAATATGGGGTGGGCTTATCACCTGTGACGTACATTGCAAGCGTGCTGGGCAAGACCTACACTGTAGAGTGTATTGGCGGAAGTAGCGGGATTTTGGTGGAAGTACCGCTCAAGGAAATTACATGACGCTTTACAAATCTGTTTACATACTCCTTGAATGGAACAAGTGTTGTGTTTGGTCAAAATATATTGTATCCGGGGGAAATACATCTGACTGATGTTCCGGCACCTCTACCGATACACTCTCTGACTTAGTGCCCAGGCTTTTCTCTTCGCAGATGAGTAAGGCTGGGACCGAGGCTACATTGCAAGAGACTCGTTCGCTGCTCTGATTGGTTGTAGGTCTAACCAATAGAGTCCGTTTGAATCTTTTTGTAAACGCCCCTTGGAAAAGATTCTAACACTGAGAAGGACGAGACTAATATCCTATCCACACTGTGATATTGTCTGGCTACGCGAGGCTACTACTATGGGCCACATGGCTCTGCAAGGCTTATATGGCAGGGTGTTGCTAGGTGGCTTCTCGTGGTTATAGGTTAAATAAGTGGTTTCTAGGGTGGCATAAGGAACAGCCGATCAGAAAGAGGCTATAGTTTTAACTCCTACTGCAGCAGGCGGAGAATCCTTCTGCTACGCACATTATAACTGGTTCTCAAAGTTGGTCCCCCCTCAGCCTCAGGGGCTCCTATAGGGGTCCTTGAGGGAGTTCCAGGCAGCTGGAACTAGAAGTAATCTGAAGACCCATCTCTTCAGACTCCACCTCACCCCATAGCACTTCACTCTTCCTGTCCCATGACACCGTCTTTCTTGACTGACGCTACCAATGTCTTGGTCACTCGCTCTCAAGTTTTTGTTTCTTAGGTTATTGTTATTTTCTTGACCACAATTATTTGAGGGGCGCTCTATATCCTGGATATATGGAGATTTGTCTCTCGATAAACTTTGTCCTACACAAACATAAAATTCCCATTGACAATGAATGGATCATTTTACGTCATAGTATCTGAGCAAATAGTGTCTATTTTACGACATGATGATAAGGGTGCCCCTCACTTCACACGGGTGTGATTTTATTAATTTAGATGCATGCTATTTAGACAGATGCCAGGTTCAGTGGTTACCACGGATTCTATAGTGCGTGCGTGCGTGCGTGCGTGCGTGCGTGCGTGTGCGTGCGGGTGTATTTACTCACAGCAGCATTGGAACAGTCTCTTGGTGACAGGGAGCTGTGAGCGGATGAACAGCAGCAGGTTGAGGGTCAGACTGAGAAGCTGTTCGTTCTTGAACTCGTCCATCTGGATCAGTGCCGGGTCGGTCCACTTCAGAGTCTCTGACATTCTGATAAACATTAAAAACACAGTTGGTCGTTCCACTTCAGAGTCTCTGACATTCTGATAAACATTATTAAAACACAGTCGGTTAGCATTACCATCAGGGTTATATTTAAAGCGCCACTATATAACTTTGTTAATGAATAAAATGTAATTGTGTCCAATCTGTATGGTAGAGTGTTAATACAACCTCTACAATGGGGGTGGTTGTATTTTGGGTGCGTTCGGAAATGCGCCCTGAACGCACTGGTGTGCTCTCTTGTCGTTCGTTTATTCAGTGCACTCGGTGCGTTGTCATTCGAAAATCCAGTGCGCTGCGCACCGGGTGTGCCGAGTGCCCGCACTGAGCGACCCTACCCTGAGGCTGGGGTTGTCCGGTGTGAATGCGTCACAGCTGTGGTCGTTCGTAAATAAGGCACACTGAACGCACTCTGTGACGTCACCGCCCACACACTCAACAAACTGACCACATTCCCGGTGCACATTTCCAAACGCACCCTTTGTCTTCCTGCTGTTCTATTGAGATATTTAGATTGTGTCAAAGGTCAAGTTACACCTAGACACAGGATCTGACACAAATTTGTGAGAAACTTGAACACAAACTTGAACACAAATGTGGTAGGGGGGTACAAATGCCACAACATGTTTTCAGAGTCAGACGGTAATACGCGGAGAATTACCATGCATATTAATTGCGCCCCCCCGCGCAATTAATATGCACAGTAATTCTCTGCGTCCTTGCCATGAAAATGTTTGAGAACCACTGGTTTAAACAACATTAGGAAGCAAGCCCAAATAAGCAGTTCTTTACAAGCTCAGAAAACCGCAACTCCAACTACTACCAATATTTACAAGCAACTTTACAGACAATTAACAATTAAGCCCAATGGGCCTCATTCACAACAGCGTTTACGCTCATAACGTTACGTAACGTGAGCGGAGCGTGAGCGGACTGGCATTTACGTGGATTCCCACATTACGTAATTCATGAACTTGAACGTGAACTTTACGGTGACGTTGTTTGGTCGGAAACTCCGCTATAAGCTGCGCCAGCTCAGAGGGTCGTGTACTGCTTGCGTAGATTTATTCAGAAGGCTTTAGTCTTCATTCTGAATCAATTAAAAGTCCCCAAGTCACTAGGGCTAATTAGCCCTATAAAAAAATAGAAGTCCACATTATTGCATCAGCGCGTGCAATTCGGCCAGTCATAGTTTTAAGCCAGTGCACCTTAATTAATTATAATATGGGGAACTTATAGCTAGGCTGTAGGCTACTACATTGATGAGATCAATCAAGTTTGGTGCCAAATGTCCCGCGAAATTCGCGAATCATTTTAATATGACGACATCATCATAAATGAACCTACACTTAGATCTGACAAAGAGGAGGCTACCCGCCGTATATGGTTGAAATTTTAAATGCTATAGGCCTATGCCTACGTGTCCATGATCAGAACAAATCCATTCTCCACATGGCATTCAGACAGATGACAGTGAGATGATATTAATCTATTCCCCGCATGAATCAATGCAGCTCTGATAAAAATATCGGATATATGTTTTACCTCTGCAAAGGTGTGAGTGAGCAATTGTTCAATAGAAAAGAAAAGGCCTTATAATATAATTGCCAAGTATACGCTAGCTTGCTGCCTTGGTCCCGAACTTAAATAAATAAATGGCCAAGCTGCATTTTATGCCGTAAGCCAGCTTGACATTGCTGCAGCGGTGGGGAGCAGCGTTCACCGTTTTGTAAGCTTGGGAAAATGATTTATATAGTTTAATGGTAGGCTATAGACAATATAAAGAATCACGCACAAATGTAATGGTATATGGATGTAAAAGAGACTGCAGGTGGTGGTCGTCGCTCCGGCGCTTGACATGGTCAGATAATTTTCTTTTAATTTCCTAATAGCCTATAGCCTAATTTCTTTCCAGCAATCATTTTTATTTTAATTTGTGAAGCCACTATACTGGAAAATATCATTATTTTGTTGAATTCCGTCAGGAGGACCTCTATTTCGTTTGAGCTGTAAGGCCTATAGTTCTTTTTTGGTTTTTTTACTGCTGTCTGCTGAGTCATGCTTGACGCCTTTTATGGTGTGAAATGGGGCGTGGATCAATGCAAATTAAGTTGTCGGGTGATTTTCCGATCATTTGGCACCCGCTCGCATTCTTTATGACATACACCTGTGTACCTGTGGTACACACCGCTCTTTGAATTGCACGGCAAAACAACGTAGCGTGATCGGACGGAATTTCCCGCATCTGTATACGCTTCCGTTACGCTTCCGTTACACTCTGGCGTATTTCTCCTTTGTGAATGAGGACCAATGTCACTACACTTAATAAGTGAGTGGTACTGTAGATAGAGAGTTATGTTAAGTCATGATGGATGACTCATGGTGTTTTGTCCAGCACAGTTGTGTAGCAACACTGAAAAAATCCTGATAGGTACACTATCTGTACAAAATGTAAACTCTGTCCTCCAAGTCATCATTCTACCGTAACTTGTTGTTGTTAAGCCAATCGGAATTTGAGACCTGATTCTAGTTACTTAAGAATTATTATTACACCACCACAAAGACACTGAGGCAATGTTGTTATTTTAGTCCTTCCGTGAATTCATGATGAGAGATAATCTCCATTATGCACGTTCACAACCACATCAATGCAGTCTGTCATGTAAACAGAGGGTTGTGATTGTATCTGTCAATAAACTTTAGTTACTAAACCAGTTTCCTCTTAGAATCTAAAGTTGTTATGGAGAGATCTGAGACAGTTTGATCTGTATCTCTTACTGTAAATCTGGCTTCGGTCTACTGGAAAAGTACTGTGAGGTCCCAAAGTATCCAATATACTGTACTATACTGAATTTGTCTATGTACAGTACAGTCTAGGAAGCAATATTATATATTTTGTTTTTTCATAGCTACCCTCATGAATATTTTGGTATATACATATTATTATAAAGTATTATAATTGAAAAGAACAATGTGAAAATGGCCATAGCCTTCATCACAAATGTGATGAGGTCAGCACATGTTGGGCACATTTGGGCAAGTGGTTATGGCCAGTTTTAGCCCAAGGAGTGTTTTTTGTTCAAAACTAATGCTTGGAATGGATTCAAAATCATGAAAACCCCCTAGTTTGACATGTCACATGCTACATAAAGCATGATGAAAATTTGAAAATGCCTTATATAGGATGCTAATGGTATGGTCACATATATCCACCTATAAAAAGCCATTCAAACTAGGTGAGGTGGGCTTGTTTTCAAAAAGATCTATTATGAAGTAGTTCACACTCATTTTATGTGGCATGGGAGGCAGCAAAGTCCTCATACTTACTTCTTCTCCATTTCAGCACTCTGTACAGGAAAACAAAACAAAAACATTACAGTTCTGCGTTTATTACAGTATATTCAATAGAATATTTCAAATGTGAAGGACATGGTCTCATGCACACTATTTCCCTCTTCCCTCAGCTGTCATTTCTGATCATCCAAACAGGCTTGAGAACACCACACGTCATGTTATATTAGTGTTTTTCCCCGTACAAATTAGGGTTAAAGGGATATTTCACTTTAAATATGTTTGTGGTCATTTTAACGTCTACTCAGGCTATTGTGTTTCACCACAGACACTTTTTCAGTTGCTTGATTCAGTATTTAGACATTGATATTAAGATGCCCCCAATTCTTATACAAACCCATTGTAACTTCAAACTCCATTTTAACCATGATGGATTCATCAACAACACCTGTTCTTGGTGACTCATACTGCCCTTCTAATACGTAAGGGGGCCACATTTTTTATTTTATTTGTATTACTTCATTCATTTTAATCATGATTAAAATGGAGTTTGAAGTTGCAATGGGTTTGTATAGGGCGTGTCTGGTCAAATGTATATAAAATATATATATTCTAAATCAAGCTACTTAAAACTGTCTGAGGTGCTCACATGTGTTTGTTGTTTGAAAGTGAAATGTACGTCCCTTTAAAGTTACAATATATAATCTGTATAATTTATAAACTCTATCGTTGCAATTTACTCTGGGTTACTTCTGTAACCTCAGTTTGTTAACCGAATTGAGCGAAGAGACTTGCCCATGGGGGAGGGCCATAGGCGAGAATGAAAGTTAAGCAAATTCTCTCGGAAGAGAGACGCAACGGACATAAAGCAACAAACAGAAATGTTGCAGTGTGACTTTCACCTGAGCACTGAGCTCCTGCTGCTCTGTCTCCAGCTGGGTGCTGATGTTGGAGATGCGCTGCTCCAGCTCCTGGCTCAGGGTGTAGCACTGCTCAATCTTCTCCTCCACTAGCGTCTTGCAGGCCTCCTGCTCCATGTCTAGGTGGGTCAGCGTGATCCTCAGGTCCTCGTCCAGAACCCTCCGCATCTCCTTGTACTTCTTCTGAATCTTCTCTTTGAACGCCTCTGTCTTTTTCTGCCATGATACAAAGCAAGGTGTGAGGGTATAGAGTGAGCATGTGATGCAAGCACACACACACATGCACAAACTTTATTCAAGCTAATGTTTAACCATAGATAAAAAGAGAAAAAGAGAAGGATCCGGGCACACAAAGTAAAAAAATGAGGAACGCCTTTATTAAATTAAAATCACACCCATGTGAAGTAAGTGGTGCAACTCCGTGTGGGGGTCCCCGGGGGGGGGGGGGGGGGGGGGGGTTCCAGACCCACAGGAACGCACCCAGGGTGCCGGCCCGATTCCGGCGAGCCGCCCCGCGTCCGAAACGGTTGAGAAATGACAGAGTTACCGTGTGGGGGTCCCTCTACTGTACTGTACTGTACTGTCACTGTACTGTACTGTACTGGCACACCCGGAATCACCATATATACAGTTAATATGTGCGTGTGTATTTGTGTGTGTTAGGTTGCGCAAGGTGGTGAAAAACAACCATGCTGTTTTCACACAGCCACCCACACACCCACCCACACACCCACCCACACACATAGTCACTTAAGGTTAAGGAAGTGGTTGCACCACTTAAAAAGGCAACTGCCAACATGTTTCGACCAACAGGTCTTCATCAGGGACCTGTTAGGTCGAAACATGTTGGCATGTTGGCAGTTTATCTATGTCTTGATCCCGTTTTTGATCCGTGTGAGCACCTTTTTATCATTATCACATTTTGCTATCTCCATTGAGCACCTGGTTAGTTCCTCTTTTTTCTCTAATGTTTAACCACATGAACCCCCATAGGAACTATAGTGTAATGTTTGGGGGCAAACATTTGCGATCACAGATTTAAGATCAGCTGTTTTCGGTGTTTAGAGGGAAATGCTAGCGGACCCAGTATAGAGCCCTGGGGGACCCTGGTCAACGTCTGTCGGGCAGAACCTCTTATGTCCATATTTGAACATTTTAAAATGTTTTTGAGGATTCTCCTATGCCCAGCTTTGTGTGTTTGTGTGAATTTTAGCGATGATTTGATTGGCTGAGCACAGTACGACAGTACGTATTGAGGATAAAAAGTGAGGACAGAAAAGTGAAGACGCAAATTGTGATTGGCCGGAATGAGATGATGTATGATGATAAGAGCTCACATCACACAGGTGTGATTTCTGAGGCTCCTATGTCCAGCTTTGAGGGTGTGTGAAAACACAAACTTGTCCTAATTACAAACATGACATGCCATTGACAATGAATGGCTAGCTTTGGGTGTTTGTGTAAACACAAACATTGCATAAGCACAAACATTGAAGACAAAGGTGAGGACGCAAATAGTAATTGGCCGGAATGAGATGATGTACAGTATTATGATGTAATGATGTCATTTTTACTAAACTAATGCCCCATTATATGCCCGGCCTGATATGCTACAGTGTCCCACAAAAGTATTAAAAATAGCAGATATACATAACCTCAAAACACGGCACATTTTGAACTTGTACATCTGCTATTTTTGCCATTTTTACATTTGAATCCTGAAAAGTAAAGCTCTGGACATATGAGGTTTCCACCCGACTAATAGCTAATGTTTATGTGAATGTAATGTTAGTTATATAATGTTATACAGTTGTGATTGTGAAAGGCCCCTTCTTTGCCGCAGGCTGCATGTTCTCTGTTGCAGTGCTGATTGGAAGGTGGAGTCTGAGGTAATCAGGGGAAGGGGAGACGCACCTGGCCACTGTCTCCCCACAGAGTATAAAAGACCTGCCCTTCCCATTAGTATAGCTTCTCCCTCTTCATTCCTCTCCGCCCTGGGCTGCAAGAGTTTGTTTGATTTCCTTTGTTAGCCTAAGTTAAATTGGGCAGCATGTCTCCCTGCTTATGTTGGAAACTACTGTACATTCCTTGCTTTACTTTTAATTTTCACCATGTGTTAATAAAAAATACTACTTTCCCTCCATATGTTTCCCCTTTATTTGTTGTGGCCTAGAGCCAGGCCACAGTGCGTGTATACTATATATATATAAAGACATTTGTTAATTTACACAATATTTATGTACTTTCTCTGCGGGGAACATTCAGTTTCCCTCTGTATGTCTTGGAACCAGCTGTGCTGAATCAATTTGAGTTTGACCTGCCGTGACAAATGGGTCGACTAACACCAAACGGGTTGGCTAACACCAGGCTGACACCTGAACAATGACAGCGGTGAGAAAATGGATGACCTTCGTGCGGTATGGAGGACAACTGGTGTTTCTGGTTCATTGTCATTTTGTCGCTACCGGGTCAGCTGAATGTCAATGACGCTGGCCAGCCATTCATTCACACCAAACCCAACAGAAATAGTTGGGAGGAGTGAGTGGTGGGCGGGTACTCATACAAATATAGGTTATTTTTGTCCAGTGACACGGCCATGCTGCAACAAGCCTGATTTATGCCTCGCCTGACGCCCGCTGCACTGCACAACAGTGTATAATAAATAATAAAGCATGAATTAAATTAGCCTTTAGTTTAGACAGTCACTGACTCAAACTGTAGTCTTAGAACTATACTGAAGGCCTGCTATGAATTTAAAATCCATTAATAGACCTTGTCATAGCAGACATGCCATACTAAGGTGAACAACATACTGAATGACATTAATTGTGGGAGGGGTCACAATGAAGTTGACGGTACAGGATGATGAGCAGATACAGAAACAAACTCACAATTAATTATGTTAATACTTTCAGGCATGTCAAAATATACTGTACTGTAGGTATAGAGATAACAGTGAAGCTGGTCAAAATAAACATTCTTGCACGTCCTCTAGTTGATTAGTTCAGGGCTTCTCAAAGTGGGTGCCTCAGAATACTTTGATAATATCTGGAATGTATTTATCAATGTCACTTCAGTTTAACCACTTAATTTAGACCCTCTATCCTGTAGTAAAATTACGGCCCGAGGTAAACTGTACTTGGTGCAGTACACTATGGGCTCCATTTTTGTCACCGCTAAACCCCTTATCCCTAAACTTCTTTGCCTTTTTTTACTATTTTGAAAAACATTTTTTAATAGTTCAATCTACAGGATACACGCTGTGAGCTTGTAGACTGGCTATTTTAACTATTCAAAAATGTTTTGCAAAATAGTAAAAAAAAAAGGCAAAGAAGTTTAGGGATAAGGGGTTTAGCGGTGACGAAAATGGAGCCCCAAGTCTCTTCACCAATGTTCCCCCCAGAATAGGAATGCTGGGGTTTAAGTGCAGGTTAAACGCCAAGTATAAAAGTTATTTTCAATCTGTCCTAATGGAAAGAAATATTCTCTCCAGTTTTCCTCGTAACATACTGTATCTTTGGGGGAAACATATTATACATATTATTTACATTCCGTTCATAAAAAGGTGCTATAAAGTAACAATATATTCATACATGGATGGAACACCGAAACCCCCCTCAGAGACCTCGAACCAGTGATTTACAGTAGGTAGTCTCATTGACTTAACTGCAATGCCTTGCTGCTTGGCGGTCAGCTTGTTCATCCTGTAAGTCAGGGCGTCTCTCTGTTTCTGCAGGTGCTGCTGTTGCGTGACAAGCATCTCCTTGGGGGGCTTACATGACGAGACAAAACCAAAACAGACAGGAGACCATGAGAGCAAGCACAGGAAAATGTCTCCCTGCTGAAGGTAGTTTTTTTTAATTATTGTTTTTTATTGTCTTTTTTGATTAATTTGATTTTATTTATTTGATTAGATGATGAACAGAATTATGAATAATATACTAGTTCATTCCATGGGATATAGATCATTGCATTAGAACACTAATGCAGGCCTGGGCCGTGGCTCAGCGGTCCAGGCACCTTGGCTGGTAATCCAGTCTGGCAGTGTGCCGCGGGTTCGACTCCCAATCTCGACGGCCTTTACTGCATGTCTTCCCCCCATCTCTCTCCCCATTTCCTGTCAACCTACTGTCTGTCCCTCCATAAAAAATATAAAGGCGAAAGCCACAAAAAAAACATTAAAAACTAGAAAAAGTGCCCTTCCGGGCACAGGTCTCCACCAGGAGGATAGGAGTGTGTGTGATGTTTGGCAAAATGTTTAGGAGGATTTTTTTTTCCTTCATTTTGTTGAGGAAATGCAGAGCCAGATCACTCATAGCATCTCTGAGGATAGAATTCTGGATGAGCAGGACATGTGCAGCATTTTGTACAAAAAGGGCCACTCCTGAAAACTTTGGAAGGCAATCTTAGCCAATCAGTGTACAATCTGAGAAATCCAACAGACTCGTCTTGATCACATGACTACAGAGATCATGTGTACCGATTTGAGGCATTTTGTTCCAAAAATGTGTTTTGCAAAAATCAACCTGTTGGTGGCGCTATAACAGGCCAATGTGAAAAGGGTGCGATGTATTCCTCAGCCTAGTAAGAAAATGTGTGAAAGATTTCACGTAAATTGCATGCTGCGTTCATGATTTGAGGCTATTGTTCAAAACGGGGCAATCTTGCAAACTGTGAAAGCCAATTATAGGCAATTAGGATGGAATATGAAATATCAGACAGATCCGACTTGAGCACATGACCATAGAGATACTGTGTAACGATTTGTGAGATTTTTGGACAGAATCTGGAGGAGTAATATCAAAAAATGTGTTTTACAAAAGTCGGCCTCCTGGTGGCGCTATAAAAGGCAGATGCGGAAAATGCAGGTGAAAGGTTTGTCCTTGGCCTCTAGGGAGTGTGCATGCAACGTTTCACGCAGATCGGTGCAGTTTTAGGTAAACAATGTGAAAAGCTGCCTCATGGTGGCGCTATAACAGGCCGTTCTGGAAAATGCAGGGCAGAGGTTCATCGTTGGCATCCAGGGAGTGTGTGTGCAAAGTTTGGCATCGACCGGGTTAACGGTGCCGGAGATTAGCTGGTAACGGACGGACGGAAGGACACACGGACACACGGACGGACACACACACACACACACGGACGGAGTGCAAAACATACTCTCTCCCCATGCCTTCGGCCTGGTGGAGACAAAAAAGAACACTAATGCAATGTCCAGATATCCACATGCAAATCAACACAGCGTCACAGTCAGTATCAAGTGCTGTACTCACTTGCTTTAGGTCTTTCCCTACTTGCTTAAACATCGATTCCACCTGCTTATTATTGTAGGATCTTTGCTCTGCACACAATCTAACCTAAAAATACGAACCCACCAATGAAGCTATGAGCACCGGGGGGCTTTTTATACCTCGGAATGAGATGCCAAGGCTATTGTAACAGGGGGGAGGGAGGGAGGGGGGGAGGACAGGATCTGAGTGTTCCAGCACCGTCCTACGACCAGCTGCTCTGAGAACAACTATGTCCTCAATTCCGTTCACGGAGCGAGAGCGTAAATCTGCACTCCGGAGACAAGGAGACGGAAACAAAGCCAGGGCTGTATCCACACAAAATATAGTTTGAACACAGAAAGTGTTCTTTTCTGACAAGCATTTCTATGGTAAAGGCATGCTCCACTTTGAAGTGGAGTGACCATGTTTACGTGAAGTCAAGCTATTTGTCATAATAACGCAGATGGGGATTACAGCAACGGTTGATAGGTTTGAATGTTGCGGTCACCAATAAACGATGTGTGTGAGCGCTATATAGGACAAGCTCTCCTCCTCCACTCATAAAAAGCTTTCTGTGGACACTGCCTTCTTTTGCATGCGTTCATTCCGTCTCCATCATGCATGTAGATTTGTGTGTCCCTATGTCTGTCTGTCTGTCTGTCTCTATGTCTGTCTGTTTTACCAACAGGTGTCTGTCTGTACAGGAGTTCAGTAGGCTACAGTATAACAATTTCAGTATAGTTCCACCGTTTTTAGTAGAGTCGGTCTATAAATTGAAGAGTTTGCCTCGTACTGTACATATGCTGTACAAATCAAATTGACTTGACTTTGACTGCCTGTCGTTACGTGAAAATAACAAGCAATGTATGTCATGGAATGTCCCTCGTTCAGAGGGACTTACCGTGACTAAAGCCTTACGGTAAGAGGAAGAAGGAAGATTGTGATTTACCGGTTGATAGGTTTGAATGTTGCGGTCACCAATAAACGATGTGTGTGAGCGCTATATAGGACAAGCTCTCCTCCACTCATAAAAAGCGTTCTGTGGACACTGCCTTCTTTTGCATGCGTTCATTCCAGAGTGACAGTAATGTCATCACGGCATTACGTAGTTTTTACCAGCTCAGTGGCCTTGTGGTTAGAGTGTCAGGGGCCTGGGTAATACCAAAGAGGGGGGTCTAAATTGCCCCTTACAAGTCTGTAACTCTGGCAGTATATAACGGCTCCATTTGGTTCCAATTAGTTACGGCGAGACCTTGAAAGTTTGAGAACCATTGCTCTAAGCCATGGGTCTTCAACGTTTTTCAAACCAAGGACCCCTTAGCAGAGGGAGATATGAAGCAAGGACCCCTATTAATTAAACTTGTTCATAGAGCTTCATGGACTTGTTTGACAGCACCATCATCAGTGTTAAGTGTATAGGATGCATGGTCATGTGTACTTTCAGACATTTAACCACTTAAACTGTCAATACTTGACCTTTCAGTCTGTACTTGTTTTTTCCCCCTCTACACCAAACTGCTTTGCCTACAAGCTTGTAGAGCTATTTTTGTCTACCGTTCTCCTAAGAATAGAAATGCTAGGGTTCAAGTGGTTAATGTAACAAAACAAAACAATAATTCTATAACAGAAAGATTTGCCCAGCCCCGTGCAACTCTGTTGAAAACCACTGCCCTAAGGCCCAAACCGCACTGCTGACGGTGGCTACGCGCGCGGCTGTGCGCAGAATACTTGCGTTCATTCACTAGGCGCGCAAATGCAAAAAGTGTCGTTCTTGATTGTGTTTTTTGGGGGGTTTTTGCCTTTATTGAGTAGTTTCACAGGAAAGGGGGAGAGAGATGGGGGGGAGACACGCAGCAAAGGTCGTTGGGCTCCGGACTCGAACCTGCAACACGCTGTCAGGCTGGATTACCAGCCTAGGTGCCTGGACCATTCGGCCGGCCCAGGCCGTTCTTGATTGTGTTATACACTCATGAATCACGAAGCGTGCGTGCATGGGGCCTTTTGATGTAGCGCCTTGGGAGGGGTTGATCTGTCACTGCACAGTGCACACCAATGCAACTCCTTGCAACTGCCATTGTCCCACCCACACACATAGTCCTTAAGTGACTATGTGTGTGGGTGGGTGTGTGGGTGGCTGGGTGGGTGCGTCTGAGCACGAAAACAGCATGGTTGTTTTTCACCACCTGTGCGCAACCTAACGCACACACAAACACACGCACATATTAACTGTACTGTATATATGGTGATTCCGGGTGTGCCAGTACAGTACAGTACAGTACAGTACAGTGACAGTACAGTACATTACAGTGGAGGGTACAGTAGAGGGACCCCCACACGTTAACTCTGTCATTTCTCAACTGTTTCGGACACGGGGCGGCTCGCCGGAATCGGGCCGGCACCCTGCGTTCCTGTAGGTTTGGAACCCCCCCCTGGGGACCCCCACACGGAGTTGCACCACTTACTTCACACGGGTGTGATTTTTTTAATAAACTGTGGCCCGGTGGCAGCCCAAGACCCTTGGAAAGCTCCTCAACTTTTGCCCTTAAGCCTATAATTTCTGGGAACCTTCTATGTCCGAAAATGTTACTTTTCAGGAAAATAGGGGGAAAAGGAACTTGTGTTCCAATGGAACCAATGTAGTTATCGTTGGCTTCTGATTCAAAACCGAATAAATACTTACTGTATTTGTCCAAATCTAGGCAAGATGCATTAGTCAAACTGGGGGGAGGTTGCTATATACTGTACTGTATTCGACGAGCTCAAAACGAGCTTGCATAATGCTGCTTTTGATGCTTTTGTGTGATGCTGTGGTATGATCAAATAAATATGGAGTTAGGTTTCTGCCCGATTTGTTTTTGTTGTCTTCTAATGTCAAGTGTCTTCTTGTAGTTTACTTACTATGCAGATATATCTTGGTCAATTCTTCTCATGTCTTTGTTACTTTGATGTATTTTATTATATTAGTTTTTATTAGGTTTTTTATAGACATGACATACAGGACATACATAACAATGACACATACACCAGACTAGACAATGTATAAAACGAGTGGCGTGATGTGTTATCTCTTGACCGCAAAAGTGTTTAGATAGCACAATGTTTTGACAGAAGCTAGATTCATTGTTTGCCTGGTATCCTTGTTTCTTTGAGGCTCTACCTTTTTCTTTCAAGGACCCCCAAATTAGTGTGTATTTGGCTGCAGACCCTCACCTGAATATGATTTGTGTTAAAAGAATATAAATTAAAAAAAATTGAATCAAGATTCTCAAAAAAGTATAGCAATATACGCGTACAAGCTCGCAAGCTTTTACATCTGGTACTATTTTTTAATAGCCAACTTATAAATGGATAAGTGGTTAAATGATTGTGATACTTTATTAACACATTTTGCTGAGCACCCCCCCCCCCCCCTCCCAATGACCCCTGGGGGTCCCCGCAACCCACTTTGAGAACCATTGATTTATGTGACTATTCAATGTTTCAGTGGTGGGCACACCGTCTCCATCATGCATGTAGCTTTGTGTGTCCCTATGTCCCTATGTCTGTCTGTCTGTCTGTCTGTCTGTCTGTCTGTCTGTCTGTCTGTCTGTCTGTTTTACCAACATGTGTCTGTCTGTACAGGAGTTCAGTAGGCTACAGTATAACAATTTCAGTATAGTTCCACCGCTCACTTCACACAGGTGTGATTTTTTTTAGTAGAGTCTGTCTATAAATTGAAGAGTTTGCCTCATACTGTACATATGCTGTACAAATCAAATTTACTTGACTTTGACTGCGTGTCGTTACGTGAAAATAACAACAACAATAACAATGTATGTCATGGAATGTCCCTCGTTCAGAGGGACTTACCGTGACTAAAGCCTTACGGTAAGAGGAAGTACATCAAATAAACATTCTTGATTGACATCAAGAAGGGCCGATCTGTCAGCTCACTTCACGACTTCTATAGGCACACCCACATCCACACTTTGTTTTCAAGAGTGTTATAGGCGCAAACGTCAGTAGCATTACAAAGTTACATATATACAAAAAAACTACCAATTAAAAATGTTCCTTTCTATTTCCAATTCCAAGTGTGTTTGTCTTAAATATGTAACGCCAGCACCACTATTCCAAAGCCCCATCAGGTACAAGTATTTTCAGCAATGGGATAATACTGTTTTGGCTTGGTACTGGTAGATCTTGTTGAGCTGGTCAAAAGTCAAAAAAGTGTAGGCACACCTGACCTACACGGTACACCACACCATACCTACGATGTGAGTCAATCAGACATTCCACACTCTTGTGTTTTTTCCAACGGCAGAATTCCCCGGGTGCCTGTGGGCTGGCAAAATACACTCCTCAAACCTTAACCTCTTAAACCCCAGGGGGGTCCAGGAGGGAAAATCAAAAATATCGGAGTTGGAACCCAAGACCTTGACCAGCCCCATTTACCCGCTGAGAGCTGTTCATGAGGTGGACAGCCTCTGCCCCCGCCGGCGGGGGATTGGGGCTCAAGAGCTTTTTAAACCCCCAAAGTGGAGGATAATGAAATATACTCCAGTAGCCTAAATATTGAAGTGGGAAACTATTATTGGTCTAAGGTAGCCTACGGTATAGGGTGAATATTTTAGTGACAGTTGCACAAACCTTTCCCCCCCCGCTGACAGCTATAGAATCTAGATATTTCTGCAAAGGAAATCTTTTTTTTTTGCATTTTTTAATGAGAATCCTGTGTCCCTATTCTGAGATGAACATTTGGCCTAATTGATCTACAAGAGTTGTGAACTTATAGATCAGCTATTTTGGCGAAGATATTGTGTGTCGAGGGAAAATATTGTATAGACCCCTGTGGGACTCCACATAAGATGGGCTGTAAAAGGTATACGGTAGTTTGTTTGTGTAGTATCACTGTACATATTAGGGTCGCAAATGTTAAGAATGTATTTTATCGCCAATGGGCCTTGACCTTTCTAGATATCATCTATCTGGAAATGTCAACGGCAAGACTACACGGAGCGAAAGAGGAAAACATTAATATTTGGTCTGATATTGCAGATTTGGTCAAGGACATGATAGTCTTATTATTATTATTATTTCTTCCCATTGCACAGTAGTAGGAGTCTTGACGCAGGTGTGCATTTTGTGGCATCTTTGGTCCCGGGGGGAGGGGTGGGTGGGATTGTTTGTTGTTTGTTTTTGTGTTCTTTTCTTTTGCTGTTGTACGTGTTACTTGTTTTCTTTATTCATTCATGCTGTTAACATGGTTTATTGTGCTTTTTTGTCTTAAATAAAAAACATTTTATAACAAAAAAATAATAATGTATTTTAGATTCTGTTATTTAGAGAGGTGCCAGGACCATGGTTTATCGAGTTTGAATGCACAGATTGTTATTTAGATTGCATTTTGTTTAGACAGAGGTTACTGGTCATGGTTTACCTGCTATCCTAGATTCTTGAGGCACAGTGTAGTCTATCTGCATTCTCCTTGCTTATTGTAAGTCTCGAGTCTGGATCGAGTGGCTGCTAAAAATGCCTACATTGTAATGATATAGAACAGTGGTTCTCAACCTTTTTTCACCAAGTACCACCTCAGAAAATATTTGGCTCTCCGGGTACCACCATTGTGACGTTAAAATACGTCAAACAAATACAGTAGCGTATACCTAACCTATCCCATCCTATTCACACAGGAGGGAGATTGGAACGGCACTATTTTGTGCTGGGACCTCAACACCGGCCTGGATGTCAACTACTGTAATTTCACTGGAGCAATAGTGCTGTAGGTCCGTCTGACTCCGAGACGTCTACCACTGCACTTTTTACAAGCCCCCCCCCCCCCCCCCCCCCATTTGCCACAGGTTGAGATTCACTGATATAGAACCTTGGGGGACTAAGCGGTTAAACCGGAGCAGTGTGAGCTTGTAGATCTGCTATTTTGGACCAATGTTTGTCCCAGAATAGGGACTCAGGGGTGGTAGAGAGGGCCCCAGGCCCGTAGAAAACAGTGTGCTGCTACTGCTGCTGTTTTATTCTATGCATGTTAACATGCCTGCATATGCATGTTCAGGGTGGCGTGGGACTCACTCAAGCCCTAAAAAAACTAAAGAAATCTATATGCTGCACATAACACATGCTGCTGCATATAACACATGCTGCTGCATATAACACATGCTGCAGTTTCCATGTTGTTGCGAATGCAGTGAGCACTAACTATGAGACCTAGCAGAACATGCCTGTCTGTCTGTCTGTGTGTGTAAAAAAACTTAACTTAAAAAAACGTAACTTAAAAAAAAACTTAACTTAAAAAAAAGAAAAGAAAAAAAGAAAGAAACATTAAAAAAACGTAAAAAAAAAACACATGCACGCACATACACACTAAAAAAAACTTAACTTAAAAAGAATCTTACAAAAAAACACTTAAAAAAGGATAAAAAAGAGAACTTAAAAAAAAACCTTAAAAAAGTAGGCCTACGTCATTTATTCTAATTGTTGTTATTGCAATTTACGAGCTGCGTTCGCTTCCCGCGTTCGCCCGTCTTACTTGTTTTATTTATGGTGCATGCGTGATGATTGAAGTTTGTCTCTGTATAAATAACAATAACAATAAATGACAGCAAGCAGGTTGCAGAGTGAGTTGGACTCCCCGCACAGTTGGCAATGAACCGACAGCATCCACATTCCTGGAAACTTCCATTCCCTGATGTCATCAAAAAGTGGAAACTTTTGAAAGTTTTGTAAGGAGGGATGGCCTTGCCTGGAATCCTGTACTATCTGCCCCACGGATCACACTGGCTGTAAAAGAGCAAACAGATAGAGAACTAGAAACACTTGCTTTGTGGAAAGACAACCTCTGTAGCAACACCTTCACAGTGGCACAGTGTCGTCTGATGAGCCAAGAGTTGACACAGGAGTGTTGACGTGCAGGATCATGAGCATAGGTGCATACAGGTAAGCGTGCTTCTTTCTCTTGCAAGTCGAGATACGCTCGATCATGTACTGTACATCGTTGGTGTTGTTGGGAAGAAACCTCTTATCTCCATATTTTAACTTGTTGTGTTTTTTCCTGTTTTTCCTGAATTAACGGCCAGTAACAGTTTGGGATGAGGTTTCCACCCAACTGACATGATAATACTATGTGTTAGGATTATTTGCGTCCTTTTCAAGCTTTTGTTTACGCTGTATATCGTTGCTGTGGGATGACCTTCATTTTGTTTCTAGATTGTTTTGATGTTTTTTATTGGCAAAAACGAGGATAAAACACAAAAAAGCTTCAGAGCATAATTTGCATTGTGGTCCTACCTGCAGGACGGGAACCCCTTTTGGTGTTTCTACTTGTCTTTTACCCTTCAAGATGGCAACATTTTTGTAATTTTTGAATAAATAAAATGTTTTTCAGAAAACTTAGGTCAGGATTTAGATGGTGTTTTTAGAATCGGCTGCAGTCCTAAATGGGTTAAGCTATGCTCAATTTGAGACTTTCATACAATGGTGTCATATTCACAAGATCAAGATCACAATGTGGTAGGCCTGCTTTAGAAAGAATGTCTAACATTTTTGACAAAATGACATATGACGCCAGGTTAGTAGTTAAAAGTGCTGCACTGTCTGACCCTGAATCATGCCTGAACATGTCTTGCAGTTATAGAGTGTGCGAGTGCACAAAATCAATTAATCATATGTGCTAAATGGCAACCTAGTTCACAACAAAATGTGACAAAGGGTTTTGCAAAAGAGACCTGGCTTTTGTGACATCACTCGCTTGCACAGAATCAGAACTGCTGGCATATAGCCAGCAGTTAGACACTAACCCCGGACGAACTGGGGGTGAACCGGGGATTTGCCTGGGCTTGAATCAGGGACTTTCACCACAATGCATCATAGAGTGCCTCTTGGTGGATAGACAGTCTAGATAGCCTTGTGGTTAGAGTGTGCGCCCTGTACACTCAGAGTTGTGGGGGTCTGTGGGCCTAATGCATCCCAAACTGGGGGTCACTGGAATTAAACAAAGTTTTATAATTACTGCCATACTTGCCTAGCCTGGCTAATAAGCCAGACTCATGTCGTTGCTGGAGCCACATCCTTTGTAACTCCACTCAGCTGATTCCAGGACAGTTTCCACATTTCTCAAAGTGGGCACCGGTGACCGTTTGCTTCACATCTGTTTCTGATTTCTACATCAGTGGTTCCCAAACTTTTTCATGTCAAGGACCCCCAAATTGACACTCAATAGACCGCGGAGCCCTCATTAGAAAAGATATGCCAAGGAAGCCCCATAAGAGAAGATGTTTACGGCTCTGGCAGTGATTTTCACCGATTTTCAATTCAAGGACCCCCAGGTTTGACCCGAATTATGCTACGGACCCCCATTTAATGGCATTTCTATCTCTGGGACCCCAATGTGTATTGTAAAATCAAAGTTAATTTTACTCTGAGAGTGTACAAATGGAAACAAATTTGGTTCCATTTGTACACTCTGAGTTACAGACCCATAAGGGTCCATTTGGTTTCTAATTATCATTTAGCTGGGGACCCCCTGGAACTCTCCCAAGGACCCCTAGGGGTCCCCGGACCTCACTTTGGGAACCACTGTTCTACGTCTTCCTCTGTCACTCTAGCCACCTGCATGTCCTTCTCTCACGGCATCCATAAACCTCCTCTTTGGCCTTACACGTTCCTCTTGCCTGTGAGGAAGAAATGATGTTGTGCTACAGTATTATGGTTGCTTATACAGTATCTAACCTTTACCGTCACTTATGTTACTTATATAATACATTATGATAATGTCATGATGATATTTGGTAGACTGTAGGAGCCAGATGTCTCAGCTCAAGCCTGTTAGCTATTGTTTATGTTCGCCTGTCTTTTAACTATATGGTCTGAGCCTGGGTCCTCACTGGGTCTAATGTAGGCCTACTTCTCCCCATACATTAAAGAATAACCATCGCCCACCTTGAATATTGTCTCTGACATCAATTACTGATTGATCCAGAATTCCACAATGATATACTTTTTTTCCTAGTCTATATCATCGATATATCATCGATTATACTCGCTAATGAATTTTCATAAATGTATATGAATATTCAGCCACACCAAACAGCAGAATTAATTTATTGGAATGGTTATATGGCCTTATGATGCACAAAACAAGGAACCCGGTCCATTCTACAGCTTTGCCAAAACAAGCACCAAAGAAAGAACAGTGTGAACTAAAATATATGCTTGATGTAGCGGTGCAGAAATGTGTTTCAAGTGCAGAACTTCATCTTTAGTCAGCGTGTTCGGCCCTAAAACAAATAAATAAATAGTCTCAGCCGGGACAAAGGGGAAGAATGTGTCACGTCAAAAATCCTCCTGTTTGCTTTTCAAACGGTTCGCCACGCGAGGCACCAATGACCAAACGAGTTCTCCAGAACAGTCATCACCTGCTATACTGCTAGTGAAAAGACGCTTACAATAGACTCTGTCCCTCACAGCCTGAGGGGAGACTTTGAAAAGACGAACAGATAGATACAGATCTGTCTTTTCTTAAGTTAGAAAAAGATCAGATTTTGCGTAAAGGGCAGCGTTTCTTAAATGTGTCACAAATGGAACGCTTTCATGACTTCTATTTCCTGCAAGAAGAAAGCAAAAGCAAGCACTCGGTTGAGTAATTCCAATAATAATAATGTAACGGGTGCACGGTTCTGGAAGATACAGACTGTAAATGAATACCAGCACTCGCGTTGTATCCTGGAAGGATTCTTGTTTTATTTTGTTCCCCCCAGCAGCAAACACCAACAATGTGGACGTCAATTTCCTGCAAACCACAGCCCACCTCCCTCACCTCTTCTTTCTATGTTTTTATCTCATTCTTAATTAAATCTAGAGACTGTAGAAGCTAATAGAATAAACGTGTGCTATTTTTTCTTGTAGGGTTATCAACATGCACAAGCCCAGCCAAAGGATTCCTCCAGGTAAATATTCACTAAATGGAAAACTGTTTAAGTTTCTGATACAATAATATTCACCACATACAAACTATTCAATTCACAAAGTTACATAGTCACATAATATTAGCCTACTGTATGTAACTTTGTTTTAAACTTCTTCTGCTATAGGCCTATACTGATTACATGGTGGTGATGTTCACACTTATACATCTTGTATTATATGTTTTAACAAAATCAAAGTGCCACAGTAATCTAGGATCATAGATTAAACCAAGAATGTATCATCAGTCGAGTAAAATAAAAACATAATTCATCTGTACACTGGAACTATACAAACTAGAAAGATGCAATTCTGGAAAATAATTAAAGTGTGGTTGCCGCAATCGCTAAAATAGACCCCTCCCAATCTGTGTATAACATGCTATCTAAATTACATTTTTAACCTTTGCATAATAAGACTGAATGGTTGTAAAGTTTACACCTGAAAACCTGTGCAGTGACGATATGCCTGATTGTGATTTAGATACACCCCCCACCTCTTTTCTTCTGAAGATGCAAGTAGGCCGGGCGCAGCGCACGCTTGCGACCAGCAGCAATAAGTTTGGTTTGATTGATGTATTGTATATGTGTTTCAAGCCTTATGACCTGCTGTAAAACCAATTGCCCTTCGGGGACACTAATAAATAACCTTGATCCTTGAACCTTGAACCTTGCCTGCAGTCTGAGCAAAGCATATGAGATAATATGACATCAAACGTTTTAGACTTTGTATTTGGAGAAGCCATGTTTTCCTGTGCCGGACCACAACATAAACAGCGATGTAGTGTAGGAAGAACTGATTCCAGAACAGTGTTCTGTAATCTGTTCATCTCCCCCATCTAAAAATATGTTGTTCCAGAAGCACCCAGAAGCAAAGTGAGATTATATATTCAAAGATTTTGACGCATTTTCACAATAAAAAATAAAATAAAAAAATCAATAGCTAAAGTTTAAAATAATGGTTAAAGTGGTTAAAAGTAAAACCTATACAGTGACAGATGCGTTCCAGGTTTTAATGTGTTAAAGTAAAGAAATAACCTCACACCATGGGAGCTTTAGTGTTATAATGTGTTCTATTTCATGTTAAAGGTGGAAACTCTTTGTTCTACCCAGTGGGAGCAGAGATCAAGGCTGGCTACCTGTACAAGTCTCCGCCTGCCAAATTGAAATGGCCCAACATAGAGGTGGGTTCTGCAGTATAAAATAATGGTTTTAGTATATATAACAACATAATATTATGGTACTTTGTAGATTTTGGAAAATGTTCCATTTGGTTAATCCTAACTATGAATCATTTAGCATGGGAACCCCCTGGAACCTCCTCAAGGAGCACTGGGGGTCCCTGCCGTGACGTGTAAGTGTTTACACTTTGGGATTTGTGCTTGGTTCCATCTCTCCTCTGGCAGAAATCGTGGAAGCGACGTTTCTTCGTGCTGTTCAAGATCAGCGAAAAGGAACACCAGCTCAAATACTTCAGGAGCGCAGAAGACCGGGACAGACTACTGGGAGAGATAGACCTGTCACAGTATGTCAATCAACCTTATTGTCACATGTTTAGGTTTGCAGGCGTGTAGTCGATGAGATTTTTTGTTTGTGTGCAATCGGCTGATTTTCATTCGAATGTTCGAAGTGTGGTGGGTGTTCAGGCCAGCATGGCTTGCATCTTGATTAAAAACAGAGAGGCCTAGTATAGATGGGGTTTAAGTCGACATGTTTAATGGAACGGAAGTAGGGACAATAACAATTTCTGCGGCTTTTCAGCTCTAGCGATGTGCATACTGTTTGGCAGAAGCATGCATTTGTGTGAGTCGTGGTTAATTAAATGTCGTCATGTAGCCTAAATGCTACTTGAAATGCTACCAATAAGTAGGTCATAGTTGACTGCAGTGTTTACAAGTTGTGATAAATGCGAGCGGGCGTATGGAATGCATTCACACCGGTATGAGGATGTTGGTTGACATCCCTCACAATGCTGTGCTAAATCACTTCACATACTGTATATGATCACATTTTAAACAATGTGTGTTGTTCACACTTTGCATTGGCATGCATTCTCCTGTATTTAAATTGCAGGTTACACACACACACACACACACACACACACACACACACACACACACAAGCACTATGCATGCAGACATGCACGCACGCACAGACCCACGGAAACACAAGCACACACTTTTTGTAATTTTGTTTTTAAACTTTTGTTTGACATATTTATAGGCAACCTGGCTATTGTAGTCGCACGTCGGTGTCACGCACCAAAAATACTTAATTATAGAGTTTGTAGATCTGCTGTTTTTGGTGTGCGACTCCGGCAGTCTGGCATGCAACTATCCTAAGTGAACTGTGTGTGTGTGTGTGTGTGTGTGTGTGTGTGTGTGTGTGTGTGTGTGTGTGTGTGTGTGTGTGTGTGTGTGTGTGTGTGTGTGTGTGTGTGTGTGTGTGTGTGTGTGTGTGTGTGTGTGTGTGTGTGTGTGTGTGTGTGTGTCAGGATCATGCGCTTGTACATCAGCCCACAGAACCATCCCAAGTGGAACTGGGTCCTGAAGAACTTCAAGTGTTCTCCAGCCTGTGTCCTCTTCATCAAGACCGCCGAACGCGACTACTTCCTCATCGGGGAGAACAGGTCAGGAACATTCGTATTTTAAATGATTTAATAAAAAATACACCATTTTTCTAATGTTAAAAATATCTTTTCTAAATAATTCCATAAAAACGTTTAAAATATTTTAAGAAATAGTGAAAATAGTAGATGGACAAGTACAAGCTCACAACAACTGAAATCTGCTATTTTCACAAGGTCCCGGGGATACATCATATTTCTCTTTTGGGTCTCAAGCTAAATGTTTTGTCCCAGGGACTTACCCTCAATCCAGCCCTTGATGCTGAGTGCCACAAAGGGAGACACTGGGCCCTGAGGCAC
This sequence comes from Electrona antarctica, assembly GCF_951216825.1. NCBI lineage: Eukaryota > Metazoa > Chordata > Actinopteri > Myctophiformes > Myctophidae > Electrona > Electrona antarctica. The sequence continues at coordinate 29,976,812 of NC_136805.1, forward strand.
TGAGTTTTTGGATGCATATCAATGGTCCATTGTGTGACCTACTAAATCCTGAAGTGTGGGTCTAATGACGTGCGCGTGACGTCATTGAAATAGCGTAACACCAAAGATAAAAATCACCTACTGGAGACAGCCAGGCAGTGAGACCCTCCAGGGAGAGGGAAGTAAAGAGCAAAACCTGAACAGACAGGACAGACATGTGTAAAATACCTGTGTCTTATTGTTGAGGGGATGAAAGAGCGGGCGGTGGATCACCAAACACCCCGTATACAGAGACGTCTGTTCACACCAAGGGCCGCCCACGATCATTGATGCTGCCGTATTGCAAGACTTCCGCATAAAACCAAACCCACATTTTGTCACACCATCACTAAACCTGGGTATATTTTACCCGATATAATAAATTCCATAAACATATTTATTTCTCATCAAAATATGTATAGTACAACAAGAACAATACATTGTATTTGAGATAAAGTCACCCAAACACCTGCCTGTAGAAAAAAACAGGGATGTGGGTACGCAAACACACCTACCTTCTATGATGTCATCATGACATCATAGATGCCATGATGCACATGGTTAGCCTCATGTGCATCATGAAGCTAACCAAGGACACACCCACCTCAGACATCAGCATCAACATTATGAAAATCGCATAAACATAATTGTCCGGGTGAAAATCACCCGGGTTTAGTGTTCTATAGGGTTAAAACGTCATGCTTCTTTCACCTGAAACGCTAGTGCGCCGCCCTGCTCTATAGACCGATTCAGAAACGGGTTTCATGGTCGCAGACAACGTATTTCCTGTAGGCGGAGACGACATATCTGCACCTCTTCTACTACAGTGAATGGAAAAGTGACTGATGTTAGTCATGCATCAAACGTTACTCTTTTACCTGCTTTTTACTAACACTAACATTACAAAGATGCCCAGAACATCGGGATGAACCTGTAGTTTATGGCTGCTCCAACAGTAGTGGCAAAAAAGAAAAGAAAAAAAGAACGAGTGTCAAAATTGCGGTGGCTGAGACCAGAGCCATAGAGTAATGGTTGAGACAAAGCAGTGTAAAGTATAAAGTACAGCAGCCTTGTGTTCCTAAAACACAAAGATTGGGTATTGGGTAAGACTGACGTTATGTATCTTTCAGGACCTTTCACTGCTTTGTCTCAATCATTACTCTATGGCTCTGGTCTCAGCCACCGCGGTAGATATTTTGACTTTTTTTATTTTTTTTTATTTATGTTGCCACTACTGTTGGAGCAGCCATAAACTACACAGGTTCATCCCGTTTTTTTGCCCTCTCCACACAGTAGAGAGACTGACAATGGGAACATGTGATTCTCACAAAGGCTCAATTAATTTATTTTAATTTAAACTTCATACAAACATGCTGTTAGACAAACAAAACTGCATTTTAATTTGTAAATACAGCATTTATTTTGAGTATGAAAGACATGTAATGGGCTGACTCACATGAGCATATGAGGACGTCAGCGATACATGAGCTTTATAAATAAACGGACACGACTTGGTAGACTGTTAATCTATTAATGTAATAGATGATATTAATAGTTCCACCAACACACCTGCTGTTAATCCACAGCACTGTGACTAACTATACTGTCCCCAGACCTGTTCAAACGCAAACAAACGTCATTAGACCCTGACATTAATACCGGGATGTTTTATGCCACTGTTTCACAAATAGTGACACATGCATTTTTTGAGGTAGCAGGTGAATAGACCTTTATTTATTTTATTTTATATATCTTTCAAAAGATTTGAATGAATGAATGAATGAATGAATGAATAGGCCAGGTCAAAAGGGTGAACTAGACTATATGAGCAGCTCTGTTTTTAGAAATCTGCTAAACCAATAAATGCATTGAATTGCTGTGATTATTCAGTTCTTGGCCAAAGGATTACATGGGAGTTCATATGCCCTCTGTGTTGGCCACCATGGCTGAGTCATCAGCACTGACACTTTTATTTAGTAGCTCATAATAACACATGAGTAGATGACACTGCCACGCTCTCCTCGCGCTATTTTGGGAACAATACAAAAGAAAGAAAATATGATGTTGTCCAGTTGTTTTAACTTCAATCTGCTGCCCCGGATAATGACCATGGCTCCTCACACAGACAATGCAAGGTCTTTAGCTTTAGAAGTGACTAAAGAAGTGAGAGATGCAGCAGACCTGCAGTTTATTATAGGAGTTTGTTCCACATCCACATCATGTGGTGCTCCTCCACGTTAGGTTCTGATTCTGGGTTCAGAAAGCTGACCAAGTCCCAAACAACTGGATGGTATTTTGGCCTCAACCATTCAGTGCTTTATAAACCAACATTATTCTTTTGGAATCAATTCGTCACAGGGCTATAACAACGCTTTAATTTCCTGTCTTTCCATTTCCATTTCTTGTTTGTTGCAGTTTTACATTTGAACTTCATTGTGAGGATGGTCAATTGTGCAGCAAGGGGGTGTGGTGGGGTTATACTCTAGCTAGCGCAGTGGTTCTCAAAGTGGGGTCCTGTATTAACACAAAACGTGTTAATACAGCATCACAATAATCTTAACCACTTTATCCATATTTCATACATTGGCTATTCAAAAATAGCAAATTATATTTTTGTAACTATATATTTTTATGATCTTTCAGCACGGACGTTAGTGAGTGGTTCTCCAACCTGTTTGATGCCCTGAAATATCGCCCGCATCGAGTGTTCGACACCGAGGTACTTTAAACTCACCTCACCTCTGACAGCCGCACGCACACACACACACACACACACACACACACACACACACACACACACACACACACACACACACACACACACACACACACACACACACACACACACACACACACACACACACACACACACACACACACACACACACGTAATTCTAATTACCAAACGTTCATTAAGTATTTAAGCCCTATATTTACTTCTACAAGTTATTTAATATCCTTTTTTTGCCATTTTCAAAACAAATTGTGAAATGGGACTACGCATGATGACAGTGGTGACAGTAACACAGAAAGGCTTAATTGATATAATGTATGTATGTGTAGTGCCATGACTGTCTTTCTCTCTCTCTCTCTCTCTCTCTCTCTCTCTCTCTTCTCTCTCTCTCGCTCTCTCTCTCTCTCTCTCTTGTAATGGAAATATTAGAATGCCAAATAGGTTGCCAAATATATCACTATGGTATTGATACATTTAATGAAGCCTACTATAGTAGATGATACTTAACACTCTAATTACCACCTGTTCCTCACTGACAAACTCATTGCCGACTCATGTAAACCTATTTCAAACTATGTGAGTTAACTATAGAATAGGAAGGAATGACCATCTCTTGTTACTCCTGAAACTCTGTACACTCCTGAAAGTATAAAAGATGATGTGTGATATGTGTGTAAGGGAGTGCTGGGGGAAGCTCTGGAGGGAGACACTAGTCTCTCTCCGGTGTGATGGCATATACAATATAGGAATGGAGTTTGAATCCTGATGGTTGAGTCCTGCATCTTCTTAATGTGTTTACTTACTTATAGTAACATCGAAAGCTGCCATTACACTCTCTCTCTCTCTCTCTCTCTCTCTCTCTTGCCAAAGGACTCCAGTGACCCGTCTTTGGCGCCCGTTAAGGTAAACATATCTCTGTTCAGCTAACCTTCCTCACAACCTGTCTGACCAGTCCCACAGCCAGCCTTCATCCATGGAAATAAACCAAGAACACATGGTTCTCAAACCCCCCCCCAGGGGGGGACCAAATAGGGCCCTCATGGGTCTGTATTCTGTAACTCTTGAGAGTGTACAAATGGAACCAAATGGGGCCCTTACGGGTCTGTAACTCGACTTGAGAGTGTACAAATGGGGCCCTTACGGGTCTGTACAAATGGAATGGTCCATTTCAAAAGGTTTTTGAATGTTTGTGAAAGATTTTTTAACTATAATGAGTTTTTCTATGGTTAAACTGGAAATGTATGCATGGATAAAGTGGTTAAAATGATTGTGATGCATACTTTTGCTGGGGACCCCCTCAAACCCCACCTACCAAGGACCCCTGGGTGTCCCCGGACCCCACTTTGAGAACCACTGGTGTAGAGAGGCCGCCCCACCGGGGAATGGTAAGACCTCCAGCGTTTGCCGGCCTCCCGGCCAGCCCAGTCTACATTATGTGTCAAAGTGCCCCTGAGCAAGGCACTTAACCCCTGTAACTGCTCTCTCAGGCGTTGTACTAATCCTTGGTTTCCGCACTGCTCCTAAAGGTTAGGCCAAATGCAGAGGTCATGTATGTGTAAATATTCAGTGGAGTCCATGGTCATCACCATGACGTCCGCACGACCAAAAATGTATCTCCGATTAGAAATGATAATGCTGGCAGCGTGGCTGGCATTGGAGCAGTATTATTCATTAGGAGGACACATATAATATTGTTATTGACTGAAATATTAAATATTTTTTGTTCTTAATATCCACAGGTTGACAAACTAAACAATGTTCTTTATTTTATATTGTGTATATGGATCCATAGACTTCTACCTAGTAAACAAACCCTGATGTTAATCCAATTAATGTTGACCTTCTTGCTGGTTGACCCAACAAGGGACCCCAAGTTAGATTCAAGATTCCAGAGATGTTCTTGGTCACATGCTCACACGTGTGTGTGTGCAGTGAAATGTTGGGGTGTCAAGACAGCGCCACACTATGCTAACAAAATGAATATCCAATATAGGGACGGAGCAGAGCAGCCGCTTGGCGATCCGAGGAATCCCAGTTCTATTCCCCGGCTAGGAGTGTCCTTGAGCAAGACACTGAACCCCTAACTGCTCCTAATGAGCAGGTTGGTGCCTTGGTTTCCTCCGTAGTCGGTGTGTCAATGTTTGTGTGTGAAATGGGGGTGATGAACATTGTGGCGAGCTTTGGATAAAGGCGATATTGAAGTCAACGTGTTGATCTGAGTGTGTTTCGGTGCCCACCAGTGGCCGAGACGCCGGGTTATTGCGTGGGCTCTCTCTCTCTCTCTCTCTCTCTCTCTCTCTCTCTCTCTCTCTCTCTCTCTCTCTCTGCATCCCACATGCTGAGCTGTGGGCTGACGTCACTCATTTTCGGAATCGAGGGGATCGGGGATCTCCATATACAGTACAGACGTGTGTGTCCATATTTGTTTGGGAAAACAGTCAAACAGTCAAACCCACAACTTGACCTTTAAATACTATAGATGTTGGATCCCCCCATCCCCCCCATAACAAGCATCCGTCTACAGTACATAGCGCAAATAGCATTTTATATTATGTGGTGACCGTTCTTCTGAGCTTGATAACAGTACTGTACTGTATGTAACTGGGTTGTAATTTGAATGTGTTCATTCATTCATGCGTTTCCGTTGTGTATTGTGTGTTTTCTTTCCCCCCAGGCTGATGTAATGAAGCAACGCTCAGTGTCGGACCCCCCTCCCAACATGCGCTGCAGGTCCATGTCAGAACCTGGAGAGGTGATTGGCTCCTTGTTGATCTGCTGTTATCATTCTGTAGAATGCTACCTGTCCTGTGTAGGGATAGGGAAATGGTTCTCAAACGTTTGCATGTCATGGACCCCTATTTGGTCATGGACCCCCATTTGAAAATGTTTTGTGCCAGGGATCGACCCCCAGAAGGGAATTAATTATAAAAAGAAAATCCAATTTCAAAAATAGCAGATGTACAAGCTCTCAGCACGGCACAAATTGACACTTGTGCATCTGCTATTTTTTAATAGCCAACATATAAATGGATAAAGCCGCAAGCGGATAAAATAATTTAGCTGCGGACCTGGGGGGGTACCCGGACCCAACTTTGATAACCAATGTTATAATTATAAACGTACAGTAAGTGGTTGAAATGAGATGTTAAAATGCTTTCTGTTTTTCTAGGGATCGGATCACCCGAGAAGACCAATTTCAGAGCCTCTGTACGACTACCCCAGATCCTACCGCGTATGTAACTTTGCCCTGTTTTTTTCATAACAAAATAATGCAATAGGCTCTATCCACACAAAATAACTCTTCCTACTTCCGGGCCCCTTCCCTACTTCCTTCACAGGTGTTACCAATGATACTAATTAAGGCTCTGTTCCACTCAGTGTGCAGTGGTTCTCACACACACATAACTCAACTCTGAGTTATTATGGGGGTTATTATTATGAGTTATTGTTACAAATGGAACCCACTAGGACACTTGAGCCCCCCCCCAGGTCTCCCTGGTGTAGCAGTGTTTCCAGTGAGCCAACATGCACAACAGCAGCACCCTGACTCTGTTTGACCAGAATGGAAAAGAGCCTTTATTACTGTCATTGGTAACACATTGGTAAGGTCTTTCCAAAATTGTGTGTGTGCCATTTAGAATTGATTGATTTTTGCTGTGTCCTGCAGAGAAAGGAGGATGACGAAACGTCGAACATTAGTGAAGAGAACTACGTGAAGATGGAGGCAGTGTGAGTGTCACTTCCTCTCACAAAGTGTGTGTAGATCTGATCAGTGATCATTGGACAAATTAAATCAATGTTGGGCAATATTACTAGGGTTAGGAAAGTAATATGTTACTTATCACGTATTACTTGATCCTTTAAAAAGTAATAATATATTATATTACGTATTACTTAGTATCAAGAGTAATGTATTATTATAGTTTCATAAAACGTTTACGTTAACGTTAACATAATAAATATAAATATCAAGATTCAAGTGATTTATTGTCTAAAATGTCCAATACGCTGCTTCAAATAACTGTCTCAATGGAAGAGTTGGGAGACCACAACTCCAACCACTGCACTTGTACTATTTGTGTTAACATACTCTACCATACACATATACTAGTTATATTATATTAACATACATACACATGTAGTTGCATTGTATTAACATCACCGTACAGGTGTGGTTATACTGTATTAACATGCATAACATTTTATTCATTAAAATAAGTCTCAGATTGTATAGTTAAAGACATAGGAATAAAGTGGGAGAAACCTTAATCATACCTCCCTGATTACCTGGAGGTGGTATCGGACCGCTAGAACAAAATGTAATGATTCAAACTCCTACAATTCCAAGTGCTTGTAGGCGGGGTTCCCAGTTCTATTATGATTATTTGGGGGAGTTACGGTGTAAAAAGGTTGAGAACCACTGCTAACTGTACTTAATGGAGAACACCACAGCTGGCCTGAGCTGGGTCACGTCGTATGTATCTCATATGACATGTGTGACCCACAGACACACTCTGTGGAGCCGTGACCTTCACTGTGAATTACAGCCTGGCTTTGACATGTCAAACTATGTTTGCTTGACCTTCTATACATGCATGCATGTATTCATGTGTTCACTGCTGTCTCCTCTGTGTGTCCGTGATAGATATGAAGACATAAAGACGTTGGAGAGAAGCACTCTGTAAGTGTATTTTAGTTGATAATATTTTATTCCAGTAAAATATGTACTGTACGCATAATCACTTGATAATCAATCAATAATAAGCATAATCACAATATAACTTAAACCCAGGGTAACACGTTGTTTCCAATGTGATCCAGCAGCATAACAAAAAAATATGCCGATAATACCGGTAGTACAATAAATGACACAGCACCAAATAATGCATTTTAGCACGTAGCACATGACATCACATGACTTTACAAAATATACAAAACGAGATTTTCATTTGATAAAGTCCTGTTTTGGTTTATTTGTAGCTGACATGTTACATGCATTTAATATTAGGAAAGTAAATTAATTTCATTGAATCAAAAAATGAATCGGCAACGACCCACCATTCATTTGGTGTTTCAACAATAATTAATCACAGTCACGTGGAAACAAAATGGATCCCTTGTTTGTCTGACCCTTTGTGTGTGTGTGTGTGTGTGTGTGTGTGTGTGTGTGTGTGTGTGTGTGTGTGTGTGTGTGTGTGTGTGTGTGTGTGTGTGTGTGTGTGTGTGTGTGTGTGTGTGTGTGTGTGTGTGTGTGTGTGTGTGTAGCGACATTGAAGTCAAAGAGATAAGTGATGGAGGAAGCCTGGTCAAGTCTGTAACTATGGTCTACGACAGACTGAAAACCCAGATGTCAACTGAGAGGTTAAGCGCTGGAGAAAGGTACATGAGTCATGAACCATTGGTCACGTTCCTTTACACACACGCACGCACGCACACACGCACACACGCGTACGCACACTTCAAAATATACACTATGTTTCCCACATTTACTTGGGTAATGTGTATTTTTTTAGTATCTGTTCCTTACTTTATTGTTCTTTCTTTTACTTGTTTTCCTTTTTTTTGGGAAACTTTGTACTTTTCTAGGAAGGGGAAAATTGTGTTATGAATTAACCATTTAAACTGTCTTTGCAAAAATAGTGAAAATAGCAGATGTATAAGCTCACAACGTGTCACATTGTGATGTGTTGTGAACCTGTCGATATGTCATTTTCACTATCTTTGAAATTGCAATGCATAATACATTGCAAAAAAAAAAAGAAAACATATTGCAATTTGTACTTTTGAATGCGAGCAAGTAAATACTCCAGTACTTTAGGTCAAGTTCAAATTTGACTGAGCAACTTGTAGTTGAGTAACATTAACATTTGACTATATTTTGAGCACTGGGGTTGAATACTTTGTCCAAAGTAAATACTGTTAATGTCTCTAATAGTGCATGGCTTTATCCATATATTTTAACCTCCTTGTTGTATGCCAGCACCTCCTCTCGTGAGCGACACTAGTCCAAAATAGCTGCAGTCAAATAAACCATTGTCCACTCCGCAGTATACTTCAGCTTCCTTTGGCTCACATACCTCGACTGACAACAATTACTGAGGTTGCTATAGAGCCTGTCAACAGACTAGAATAAACTACAGGCCGCTTATACGACCAGTTCGGCCAGTTTGGCGTACCGCCGCCGCTGCTGTTGTTGTTGTGAGCTTTCTCCCCCTGTTTCGGGTAATTTCATTTTGTTACACTTTTAAAACGCCATTGACTGGAGTCCCCCAGGGCCGTATTGGGTGTTTTATTATAAGTGAGCACAGAACAGATAACACAAACTAACATGACACCAAACAATGATCCAACAGGGACGGACATGGGGAAGAAGAATAATATACACATGAGGGCTGATTACACATGAGAACACCTGGGGAAGACAAGAACATAGAACCAAGAAACTAGAACATGAACAACACACAGAAATACAAGACCTAGACAAGGCACAGTCTGACTGTGACAATCATGGCACTCATCATCATGGCACTCAAAATGATCAAAAATAACAGATGTATAAGCTCAAAACACAGCGATGCGTTTTGAGCTGAAAACAATTGCATGTGGTTGGTTAGATGAATTTGCTGTTCGCTCACTCTAAGGATGTCAGTGAGTCAGTAGGCTACTCAGTACACCTCTCTGTTCCCAGAGAGGTGTGCTGTTGGCTCGCTCTAAGGACACCTCTCTGTTCCCAAAAACTGGAATTTGTTGTTTACAGTCTCCCTGAGGTCACCAAAACACAAAACATGATGGATCACATTCTTCCACTGCTGAGTTCACAGGTTTAGCACTAAACAGGAATGTGTTAATTACAGTACAGTACAGTATATTTAATTAGCATTTCATACGTTGTCAGGTATGTATAGGAGCCTTCCGCACTTCAGTGTTGTTGGGTTTAAACTATAGGGCCCTATCTTGCCTAAATGTATTAGTATGTAATCTACACTGACACATATTTAGCTTGTAGATCGGCTATTTGAATTATTGATTTTGTGTTTTTGTTTAAAAAAAAAAAAAAAGGCTAGCAAAATTAGTGGGCGGGGCCTATAAAAGCGATTGCGGCAACCACACTTTGAAATTCTTCCAAAAAAAATTCCTGACCTTTCTAGTTCTCTGTTGTTGTTGCTGTTGCCAGAGGAGGCCCTAATAACAGCTTCCATGTTATTAGCCATTGATTTGTCAGAATGCAGGGTTATGATCCAGCTTAACACATCCTCAACACATACCCGCAGATTAGATAGCACCGCTTTGGAGAAATAAAGAGCCTTTATTTGCAGCGGGTAACTATACGTACATTTACGGAAGTGCAGTTTTGAGGTATGCTTTACTTTAATGGAGCATTTCCATTTCTCAATACTTTCCCACTACAGTTATTTGAAAACTTTAGTTACAAGTTACTTTGTAGATGTATTGTTACAAAACAGATATTAAACAATTAAGCATGTAGATCTGCTATTTTCAGATGGTTTCTTTTTTTCTTTTTCTTTTTTCTTTTTTACAAATCTCTCAGAACTTACAGTATGTGGCATCGTACACAATTTGACTTAGAGGCTATAATTTTGAAAGTACCTTTGTACATTGTGGTATTGAAAATTCTAGCTTTACTTATAAGTAATACAAAAAACGGAGTACTTAGCACAACACTTAGCAGGACAAGGACAACAACAACAATATAAATATGAATACAAATAATTATCATCAACTAACATCAATTTACAGTAATTAAGAAAACTTATATAAAAAAAGTATATAACAGAATAAAAACATAACTATAAAAAGTATGAAAAGGCCTTCATATAAAAAGGTCGGTTTTTCCCCCCTAGTAAAGGATGACACTATAACTTTGCGAAGCCTTAGATCCTACAGTAGATGCCCCGGACGCAAAGCTTGATCACTCCATGTGGTGACACAAGCTTGTAGATCCGCTATTTTGGCAAATGTTTCGATCGCCCCAGAAACGGTACGGTACTAATAATAGTGGCATGTGGTTTAATGTAGTGGACAACAATGTGGGGTCCGGGGACCAGCAGAGATAGTTAGCATAGCTTCACAATCATTTTAACCACTGTATCCATTTATACATTGGCTATTCAAAAAACAACAAAAACTGCAGATGTAGTTCTGCTATTTTTTATTTATTACATTTTTTTCAACCAGTGTCAATTGTCTAGTCATCTAGTGTATTCCTGGGCACTACACTCCCTCTGCCAACCTGGGGAGAGCAACGGACTGACCTCATGCTTCCTTCAATGCATGAAGAGTCTTTTCATCTGACATGGGGGAGTTTCCCCAGTTGAACTATAGTGCAGAAGGAATGTTATCAATATGTCCGTACACGGAAAAATGTGTCCGTGGCAAAAACTTGTCCTTGTCTGTGGGATTTATTTTATTTTATTTTTTACACACCATTATAATGTTCTTATTTCCCAATTACTGAATGCCAAGTCTCCGGGTTTTCTTCAGAATATGTATGACACTGATAGGAGTCCAACTAGTACTAGTGGTTCTCAAATGTTTTAGGACCCCATAACTCTGAGAGTGTACAAATAGAACCAAATTAACCCCTTTGGTTCCATTTGAACACTCTCAGAGTTACAGACCTGTTGTCATTCAATACAATGTTCCACTCATTTTGTATGTCTGTGGCAAAAATGTGATTTTTACAAAAATGTCCACCACAAGCCAGCATGTTGATGACCCCTGGTTACCAGTTCGATTACTGCATGTTTTTCAAAAATATATTTTTTTGGGGTTTTTTAACATAAATCTCCTCTTCTGGGGGGTTCCCCTCCCTGGCACGTACGTATCAATTTGTGGAGGTCCTTGACACAAAAAAATGTTTGAGAAGCACATGGTTTGGCGAACATCATTTGATAATTTTTGACGTTCCTCCAGTGATGACCACCGCACAGACAGTGGTTGTTTCATGGAGAACGGAGCCGTCTCTCCTGTAGAGAAAAGTAAACACACTGCCAACACCTTGGAACAAAGCTCCATTGACAGGTGAGCATCACAGCATTGATGTTTTTCTATAGCATTCCATTGTGGGGATTTCAAGGAACGTGTTTTACAAGATGGAATGCGAGCAAATATTGTCTCTAAAGAAACGAGAGGGACATTGTCATCAAGTGGATGATGGGGGAGTGGCGGACAGTAACTATAAGTAGGCTACATTTACACAATATGAATTAACCATGTAAGTCCTATTTAGATATGCATTACAATGTGACACGTTGTGAGCTTGAAGATCAGCTATTTTAATGATATTTTTTCGAAAGTTTCGGAATAATCCTTTATTTTTTGGGGATATTTTATTGGTGAAAGCAAAAACAAAAAAACAAAAAAAAGAGCATGCATGTTGTAATTTGTTCCTTTGAACTCTTAAAGTAATTTTAAAAGCAATCACTCCAGAACTTTGGTACAAATTTGACAGAGCAACTTCCACTATCTATAACTTGAAGCAAGTACTGGATGGAATGGGCTATAGGCCTATGCACCATATGAACTCTGTTCCATTTAGTGTGCAGTAGTGTGCAATGGTACTTTTTCAAATCTTAAATTCGATGATTTGATAAATGATTTACACTTAATATAACATCAGATCTACAAGCTCACAACATGTCATGTCACAGCACTCAACAAAGTAATATATTATAATAAATAATAACAAACAATATATTTCCTAAATTTGATGGACATTTCCAAACTTTTTCCAAACTGCATTAGGCCTGCTCCTTTTTTTTCCTTCTGCACCAATATCTCTTTTCCAAAAAATATCTGTTCTACAAGCTCAGTGCACATCGCAGTGTGAGGCCGCATTCATGGGAACTTGTAGATGAGCCATTTTTCCCAGAATATGGACGCCATGTATATGAACTGCAACATCCTTTAGTTGTTTTTTTGTTTCCATTCCAAGCATTGACGACACAGCCCCAAAAGAGAAAGACATTGATGTCGACCAGGCCGATTTGAAGAAACACCTGATGCTGACAGAGATGGATGGTAAACCATGGTATGTACAGTTCAAAATATGTCTCTGCATGGGAGCGCTGACATCTCTCAAAGAATAGAGGCCTTTGCACAGTTCTAAGAATGCCTATTTACAGTATGTTGAAATTAACAATGGTTGGTCTGCGCCGCGGCTGAGTGGTCCGGTAATCCAGCCTGGCGGCGTGCCGCAGGTTCGAGTCCCGTCTTTCTCCCGATTTCCTGTCAAAGTACTGTACCCTATCAATAAAGGCATAAAAAAGCAAAAGAAATACCATACAAAAAAAGAACAATGGTTGCTAATACAACACCGCAAAACCATCCTTGCTATGTGTGTGAATTATATATAAATCAGAAACGTATTAAAAACCAGAACTTATTAAAGTCTGAATAAAACATTGTTTTAACCAGTTAATTTGTATGATAGATTATTAAGACAGATATAATGTATGGTGAGCAATAGTCACTGTTGAGAAATAAACCCAGAAAGGGTGATTAGACAGTTAGACCCCGATATCCTGCTTATTACACGGCTACTTCATAAATCAGTTATAAATCAGACACAAAATGTAATAACGAATCAATTTCAATCATTTGAAAACGATTGAATTGCTTACGGTAAAGAAGGATATAGTCCGTCGTGCTGCCCAGCGCAACAGGTCGGTACGCAAAGCTCCAGCAGGAAGTGTTGATCAATTTATGAATCAATACTTTGTTACTGTGTTGACTATTTATCGCCTCAAATATATATAAAAAAACATTCTTTAGCGTATTATTTTGCTGTAAAATGTCACTGTGTTTATATCGCTGCCATGCGTGCGTGCGTACGTGCGTGCGTGCGTGCGTGCGTGCGTGCGTGCGTGTCGCAGTGTGTCACAGTGTGTTCATTTGCATTGTGTGCTGTGTGTTGCAGTGTGTATGGGTGGTCGGGGCAGCCACGGTGTCTGTTCCACAAGGGAGACCAGATCCTGGCCATTAACGATCTACACACCGGCAGCGTGGACGACTTCCAGAACTACCTGAGTAAACTACTCAAGAACAACGTATGTTTCAAAAGAAGACCACTCTCGCGTGCATGCATGCACCTGCACTGGCTGCACACACACTACAGTCCTAAAGTGCATAATACTACCGCATAAATGTCATGGACACTGTCTAGTCATGTCATGAACACATGAAGACCAATCTGGGAACTCATTAGTTCTAAGAAAATAGATTTTTTTGTTGTTGTTTTTTCTACCAGCTTTTGTGTAGATACAAAAACTTGGTTTGGCTCCTCTCCTTTCTTAGTGCTTCTGTGTTTATTCCCACTAACAACAATACGAGTAAGGCATTGGTGTTGCTTTGCTTGAGAGATTAACAAGACATGCAGAGTAAAAAGTAGAGTGCAAAGAGAAAACAAGATGTGCTTCAAAGAAGCTATGCCAGGTAACCATCACACCTAACATCTGGGTAAACACCGCTGTCATCATGCACATTTTGTAGTGAAGCCAAAATCGAATCTAAATAACAAATAATGTGAGCAAGTATCCAGCATATATCTGCATACTAGTATAATCAGCATCTCAAAAGGTGACTATAGAAGGGATTGAGGAGTGCGTGGCGAGGTACAAGAAGGGATTTAAGGAGAGAGGGGTGCAAGGGGTGGACTCTGAAGAGGTACGTTTTCAGACTGGTATAGCTGGGGAGTTTATTCCACAGTTTCGGATTGAGGAGGGAGAAGGACGTGTGGAGTGTTTTCAAGGGTGTTTTAGGGAAGCGAGAACAGCCTATAGGGCAGTCAGGATGCATGTGCAGAGCTATTTCCGCAATTTTTGAACAGATGCAGGCGACAATTCTGCAAAATAATTGCCGTCATCTCTAATAATTGCAATCAGGCGATTATGTCATGATTATGACAGGCCTGTGCATATGTGAATACCGGTAATATTGGTCTGACTGTCCAAAACATGTCTGTGTTTTCAGGTGAAGCTCACGATCTTGCGTTTGCCGGGATGACAGCCTTTGCACTCAGTCAACTGTCTATGCAGTGATCGGTGAAGCCGACCTGAGTGACTGATTGGATGATTGTCCTGTTCGAAACGGTCCAGCTGGATCCTGCTTGAAGGAGGGCCTGCTTGGACCATGGTTTGCATCGATCCAAACTGACTTTATCAGCGGCACACTTCTCTAGTTCAACTACTGTTGAAAGTTTCTTTTTCATGAACACACTGTAACATATCAACACTTAAATGTTCAGAATGTTGAAAGCTGATTGTTTCCGTTGAGTGAAGCGTTTCACAACGACTCATGATAACAATGATGAATGCAGTTTCCAGTATGAATGTGGTTCCATCTGTGAGTAATGTCTTTCGGTAAACACGCTTTTAACATTCCAAAACAAATAGCTTTGTGGGTAAGGAAACCCATATTAAATGAAAGGGCTGATTCATCCAACTGGCAATGCAGAAAAAACTTCCTCATAATTTCTGTAGCCAGTGATGTGATAGAAGACACGTTGGAACGAATGGTAAGACGATATGTCGTGTGTACTTTTTTAAAACTTTATTCAGGGTTGGTTCGCTGAGCACGAACGCTCTTTTTCAGAATCACCCTGCAACACGCTTACACAGCTACGCACATTCGCACCTGAGCACAGCCCTGGGAGTAGCCCTGGAGTAGCCCCTACGCTCATTCTGTAGCTCCGAGATGAGGTCACACACTGGGCCCCTCCCACCCCGTTCAGAAACGGCGCATGATTCCACAAGGAACGATTCTTACCCTTTTCTAAACAATGAATCTAAAATGTGAAGGGGCAGAAGAGGTTTACACTAATTCAAATTTAGCAACTTCCAAGAAAATCCGAGTTTAAACGGTTACGAGCGTTACAGCGGTTGTTTAGTCAGCCGTTTCCATGTTTATCAAGGAAGTCGTGCGTGTGCATGTCAAGTGAACTGAAGTCAGTTGGAAATTCTCGACCAGGGGAGGCGCCGGGGAGGCGCTAAAGCTTTTCAACTTCCTTGAAAAACATGCTAAACAGCTGCCGTGACACTCGTGTAACCGTTTAAAGTTGGATTTTCTTTGGCGTTGCTAAGTTTGAATTAGTGTAAACCTCTTCTGCCACTTCACGTTTTGGATTCATTGTTTAGAAAAGGGTAAGAATCGTTCCTTGTGGAAACATGCGCCGTTTCTGAACGGGGTGGGAGGGGCCCAGTGTGTGACCTCATCTCGGAGCTACAGAATGAGCGTAAATGCGTATCAAGGACACTTCAGCGGTTGTAATTTATTTATTTTTATTTTTTATATTTATTTTTTAGGCTTTTTTGCCTTTTATTGATAGATGATAGTAGACTGACAGTAAATTGGGGAGAGACGCAGCAAAGGAATCGTGCCCGGACCACTACCCTAGCCGTCCGGGCCCAGCGGAGGGTATTGAGGGAGGGGCTGATGCCATTATTCCACTCAGACTTTTCCTGATGGTACAGGGAATCAAACTGGCAACCTTCCGGTCATACAAAACTCTTTTTATCCCCTGCTGCTAAAGCACAGCTGTCCTATGTCTCTCTGCTTGTTTACTCTTGTGTACTATAAGATGAAATCTTTATTCTCTCACTTTTTGGCCAATGCTGCCCCCTGCTGTAAGCAAACAGTACAGATATAAGATTTGTTACTACTGAAAGAATACACATTTTGAGGTTCTTAATTGGTTTGATCCCCAACTCCTCCTGGCTGTGTGTCAAAGTGTCCTTGAGCTCCTGATTGAGCAGGCTGGTGCCTTGCATGGCTTCCACCGCCGTCTTTTACCACCCAATCTCAGTTTAGAATGAATTAAATTTGTAAAGATTGTATTTCTTGAAGTAGATTAAACCCACCAAATGAAACAGTTTCATGTGTGCAAAGTGCAGAATTGTAACTTAGGCTACTACTTTACGACTTATTACTAGTAGTAACTTACCTGTATTATAACTTTTTATTTGTGTCTTTTATTACCTACTTGTATTATATTTTGTACTATAGATGTTGGACATTGTACTTTTAGCACGGTCTGGTGGAGCACCACTTACTGCTCATACATGTATGAATATGTGACAAATAAAGTATTTGAAATTGAAATTGAAATTGTGAATTGATTGAAATGCTAAATTTAATGGTTCCATAACAACCTGTTGGTGCAGAAACCTCTTATCTCCATACTTTCATTTTTAGCCTATGTATTTTATTTTTTAAATGAACACCCTTCTTCGTTAACAGCATCACACAAACATAGCATTTGGACCTTGTAGATCTGCCATTTTAGCTATAATTTGAATCCAGACAAATAACAGGTATGGACATATAGGCTACAGTATGATGTGACAGACACAATATTTTGTCAGAGCAAAACAAAACTCAACACTAAAGAATGGTTGTCGTTTCAGACTGGATAATTGCCAATGACAGAAGCAGTAAATAATTAAATTAAAGGTAGGGAAAGTTATATATTTCAATAAAAACATGTTCTCATGTCATAATAACAGTCAAAAACGTATGTAAAAAGAAAGAAAGAAAGAAGAAATCTGCCTAACGATTAACGATGATGTCACTGGTAGACTGGTAGAAAAATAACAGACACTCAATTCAGGAATCAAGCATTCAACCAAGCTGTGTATAATAAGCTAATATTGTAGAAACTAGAGCAACATATCATTCACCTAGCTTTTGCATTTTTGTTTAACCCACTGCCTCCTGCTGGACGCAGAGCCAACCGCAGACTGCCGAGCCGGTTTCAATGTAGCACACGCTGGACTCATATGCTGTTTGGGCGAGTCAAACAACCCAGAGACTACATTTCCGGGTAGGCAGGGTGGCTGCCCGTCGCACAACAGACATGTTAATTAAGATTTCTTTTAATTTTTTTTTATATTTAATGTTTCGTGCTTATGTCAATGAGGAATCTCAGGAACGCAGCTGAGTTTACGTCAACGAGGAATCTCAGGAACGCAATGTGTTGACAGCTGGGCGTGACGTATATTAGCAGCCACCCCCCTGACAGAAAGGCCGGGATGATCGGTTTATTTTTCAAACACAGTTCTTATATGAAGCTACCTAAAATCCCCCTATGGGGATTTCAATGCAAATAAAAAATCACACCCGTGTGAACTGAGTGGTGCAAATCCCCCCCCCCCCCCCCCCACTCTCTCTCTCTCTCTCTCTCTCTCTCATTAGCAGGCAACAGTGCAGCACTATCTCTCTCTCTCTGTTTCTGCCACAACAGCGCCACTTTTGGTACTCATTGGTACTGGTGCTCATTTACGTCACACACAAACATAGTCACATACATAGTTGAACATGGGTCACACACAATGTTCCCCCTAAGGTGCGCCCGTGCGCGCGCGCGCACATGGCCAAATGCCCCCGCGCACAACTGAAATCTGTCGCGCACAGACGCTGGTGTAAAATATATATATATATATATATTTAAAAAAGAAATTGCCCCGAGTATCACTACAGTAATAATAGGCTACCTATCCCGAGTCGACATTTGCCCACACTTTATTTTTGATTTACTTTACACTTTATTTAGATTACACAGGCGAGGCGACCGCGACAGATAGGTCTCCTCCCCTCCTTTTATTACTCTATGGTCTCCTCTCCTCTCCTCTCCTCTCCTCCTGCCTGGGACCGAGGCTACTCCTCCTGTGTGTGACTGTGCGCGAGTGGGGACCTTAGGAGGTGGAGACGTAACAACAACAGCAGCAGCAGCAGTCAGTGTTAATGAAACCCCAAGGACCAGATAAGCTGGCGTTGCTTGGACCCGTGCGTTCATGGGACATTTAGATTTAAAAGGCGAACGGATGGAAGTGTGGATAAAAGCACGGCTGTGCGCAACAACAAGAGAGGGGGACTAACGTTAGCAACCAGCTAACGTTGTTATCACTACAGCACAACAAGCCTCCAGACAGTCCGGTGTGCTTGTGAATGAAACATGTGGAAGCTAACGTTAATCTCTAGCGGTCTAGCCCCATATGGAACCTCTCTGTAATTCTCCAATCTGTTAATACAGCTTTCTTCAAAAGGGGCTGCTGACATTCGACAATCTGAGAAACTAGGAGTTCAAAAACACAAACCAGCAAACTCGGGTGTGTGTGAGCGTGTGTGTGTGTGTATCCCAATACATTATTTCCGTTTTCTCATGCCCCCCCATGTAAAGCAATATTGAGTATTCATATAGCCTACCAGTCGTTCTCAACCTGTGGGTCCCCACATGATTTGGGGGTGGGGGGACCCCAGATGACAGTGAAGTGACAATTTAAGGACTTTTAAGACTTATAATACCTCAAAGGCTCTAAAAGAAAAAAATACCATTACTGCATCAAAAGTAATCAGCAAACCATGCTATAAAAACTGGTCAAACATTGGCCAGATTATTAAATGATAAAGAAAGAGGCAACAATTGTGAAAATAGCCGATCTACAAGTTCACAACGAGCTTGTAGATCGGCTATTTTCACAATATTTATCTGTGGAACCATTCTGTTGCTTGTCTGGGTGGGGGGTCCCCAGTTCAAATATGATTACTTTGGGGGGTCACAGCCTAAAAAGGTTGAGAACCACTGATATAGACTAACTGAATATTCCTAAAATTGCTAGCCTACCACCTTGATATAAAATAAAAATGTTGTAACTTGCATAACTTTATGTAACTATACATTGATTCACTCGTATACCAAAATCCATTTGGAAAATGCCACCTGTGTGAAGTGAGGGGCGCTCACTTAGCATTATCTAACGTTTGGATAGTTGGTGTCAAGGTGACGTAATGTTTGCTCAGTAGTTGCTGATGTCTGCTCAGGAGGTTTGAGTGTTTGCTCAGACCGAATTTTTTTTAGAGGGAACATTGGTCACACACATAGTTGAACACGGACTTTGCTGTTCCTTGGAGTGGTTGCACCACTCAAAACTACATGAACCTGTGGACTGGCGCCCTCTACTGAAAGTGACGTCAGACTTCGGTGCTCTATACAAATACATCTAAGTAAGATATTTGCACGTGCGCATTAACACACTTTATTATAACTGCTGGTCTGCAGCAGAGCCATCTAATAGAAGATGATATTGATATTGAGCGATATTGAGGGGGCAGAAAACAGCCCGGTCACGTGGTTCATACAGTCATGCGAGCCCATAGACTCCAATGCATTCCGTAAACTTCCGGTTGTCCCTATTTGAAGCCTTCAAGGGACAAACCAATAGAAGTCTATATACTGTAGAAGAGCCGCCATTGGACTGGCCCCATGACGTGAATGGAGTTTGCGTAACTCTGTCTATACTCTATGGCCCTCATTTATCAATCGAGTGGAAATTCTGCCCCAAATTCGAGTGTAGGATTCGTAGTACACCCACGTCGGGTCGGCATTTACAAAGTGATCGCAGACAGATGTTCCTTCCTAATTTCATTCCTAGCAGTGATAAATGTGACGGCTGAAATCAATCTGGCACGCCCTATAAAATCTAGCCGCGCCCTCGGTTTTGCGACATGAACAACTGCAATACGACCTGGAAACCATGGTTACAGGGGGAAAAAAGTTTCTGCTGCCCCCTCCCATACACACACACAGACGCACGCACGCACACGCAACTTGTTGTATCTTAAATAAATAAACCTGCATGAATTAAATAAAGCTGTAGGACTACCCTGTCTGTTTCTCCTCTCGCTTCGCTTCCCTTGCTGCCCGCATCACCCCCGCACGCACGCACATATCGCAATTTGCAAGCAACTGTCACTGTGTTGTTAGTTGTATATTAAATTATTAAAGTCTTTATTCATTTAATATACAACAAGATATATTAGTGAACGAAAACCTGAACCTGTGAACCATGAATTATATAACAAATAGGCGCGCACGCGCTGCTGTTTTGCAAGGTGCATCTCCTGTCCTGTCTGTCTCTCTCTATCACTGTGGTCCGTCCGTGACACCGTGACCAATTGACCATGCACGTCCGACAGTCTATTTAAATTGCCTCGCTGTCAACTGTCAATTATATGAATATTGCAGCCAAACCCGTAGCCTCATGTGGCACTGGACATTGGTGGTGGTATGGTGGGCTGCAGGCTGGCTTAGGCTATACTATCTCCGATGCGTTCCCACTTGCGCTGGCACGGCACATTTGGCATTCGAGCGACGCGTCGGGTTTATTAAACGAGGAGGAGATTGCACATACTGTAACTCCAGAAAGACATCGGCCTGCTGTAGATTCGGCTACAGTAGGCTACCCAAGTTGGGACTCTCCGCAGCTGCAGCGCTGCACTATACTATCCAACGTCCCGTCATGGAAATATTTCAGCACAGACAGCATCATGCAAAACACTGTTTAAATGGCTTACGCATCTAACTTGCAACATTGTTTTTAAATGCGCGATTTTAATTGCTTGCTTGTAAAGTTGGAAATCTCCTACTAATTTCATATGACACAAAGACACATCGTTGATGTATTCCTTTACTTTTTTTTTCTTTTTTACATTTAGCCCATATACATACAGTTTTATATCAACATTTTAGGAGTGAATACATATGTTTCGATGCCTGTGACAGCCTCTCAGCTGGTCAAACAATGCTGCTCCGCTGTTCTACGACAGAAAAACAGGTGAGGACAAAGCGTACGACAGCTCCCGACCAGACGTGGTTTTTGTCTTGGCTCAAGTTCAAAATCAAACGTTGGTGCAAATCGTAAATGCCGAAAATTGCGGTAATTTCGGCGTACACCCATATTTTGGCGTACGCACGGTTGATAAATGAGGGCCTATGGCTCTGGTCTGTCCTCCCCCTTGAACAAAATTCAAGAAATGTAATGTTTTCAAGGGGGAGTGGTTTATCAGGCTTGTTGTCAAAGGAAGAAAAAACATAATAAAAACACAGGCTGTAGGAGGAACCACTGCTCTGCATGTATTAAAAATAGGAAGGAAATACATAAAAAACACATTGATAGGTGATCAGTCTCTATATTTATCCCCATGGGGAGATTCGGGTAATAGCAGTAGGGCCTATTATACTGCATTGTGGGCATAGTGTCAGGGCCACTGGGGCTCCCTGGACCCCACTTTAAGGCAATCCACAACCCTCTGACCTCATCAAGCCACATATCCCGTTCCGTTCCCTCCTCAGTCAGGATACATCACTGATGGTGTCTCTAAGATGCACCAAAAGTGTGTATTAGAACTAGTTGATCTGGCAACGCCAGTGACCAGTGATGACCAGTGATGTGATGTGAGGTGGACTTTTAGACCTGGACACATTCGACATACACAAACGTCACTATAGCCTGAAACACCTAAAAGTGTTTGTTTCATTAAAATCCACTGCATGGAATATCTTCACAGGAAGTAGCTCGATCATAACATGTCTACGGGGGATTTTTATGAAACAAAATAGATAGAGGATAATTCAAGCTTTTTATACAGCTGCAAGGTTGATGAGATTGATGTTGTTTCCATAATAGGACTTTTCTGTTTGGATATATGGGCTGTCAATGGGAAATTTGGAAACATGCATGCCACCAGAAGAGTGACTATGAGATTAGAGATATGTATACCTGTAGCCTGCAGTATGCACTATGCAGACAAATACACCTACATTTACCTTACCATGAATAGTGTGGTTTTGGTTGTTATATTTTGTCATAAAAAAATAAAACATCAGAAACAGCAAAATACCAATACAGTATTAATGTAAACAGTCATGTGCAGTGGTTTATATATCTGCCAGTGCAGTGCTCAGTCAGTTGAGTACCACAAGCCACAGTAGAATATTGTTTGCTGGTATGTCTGCCCGCCTCAGGAACCAGTTGGTGCACAAGTCACTGCGTCTGATACAAACACCTGACCTTTTATCAGTCTGTAAATCTGTACCAACTTTTAACCCCTTCATGAATTAGGAGGCTACGTAGGCTACTACATTTACCCAGAGACGAGATGTTGGCATTTTGAGAAGGGAAAATTCTCTCTCTCTCTCTCTCTCTCTCTCTCTCTCTCTCTCTCTGTGTGTTTTTGTAACAGCAACCCCTTCAAAAACATACAGACACACACACACACACACACACACACACACACACACTTTTGAAATGTGCATGTTCAATTGTTCAGTTTTCCATGTTTTTCAGGTACACAGTAAAAGTCATTAACATACAGTAGCATCACAATCATTTTAACCACTTTATTCTTTTGAATCTGAATCTTTATTTTTGAATGGTGCTAGCCACTATGCAGAGTTATGTGTGTATGTATGTGTACTTACATGTATGTATGTGTGTATGTGTACGTACGTGTCCGTGCTGCAACACACACACACACACACACACACAGAGGCCAGGGAGGAGTACAGTACAGTACAGTACAGTACAGTACAGTACAGTACAGTACAGTACAGTACAGTACAGTACAGTACAGTACAGTACAGTACAGTACAGTACAGTACAGTACAGTACAGTACCACTCACTTCAGACGGATCTGATTTTTTTTAAATAATTTTGATAATATTTTAACATAGGCTAAATCTTCGTTCATGCATGGGGGTCCCTGGCAAAATATTAATAGATGGATGTCCGCAACCAAATTGCCTATTAATTAATTTGGGGGTCCTTGACATGAAAAGGTTTGAGAACCACTGTTCTATGCTATAAGTGTTGGAACATTGCTGTGATTACTGCACGAATGACAATGGAATTTAAGAGTTAAAAAAGATAAGGCAAGGGCCATGCAGGCAGAATCTTTAAGGAATGCAGTGTCACTGGTCTGTCAGTTTTGCAATCGTGACAAATTGTTGTTGTTTTCTTTTTTCAGAGCATACAGACTATCTTGTGACAAATTTGATTTGAATTGCAATTTAGTAGAGCATTATTTGGCTAAATGGGTAGCTCCATATCGGCCATCCCACCCATGACCCAACATTGTGTACTTCCATAATAACAATATCATAGAAATGGGGGGAATGTATGCACTTGAATCTTTTGAATGTCTCTCATTTTGCTTGTTGTTTAACATTTTAATATTAGGTATGAACTGTATATCTGACTCCTACTCTTTCAATGAAACCCTCCCGGTTCTGTGGAATCTCTGCTCTCTCTCTCTCTCTCTCTCTCTCTCTCTCTCTCTCTCTCTCTCTCTCTCTCCCTCTCTCTCTCTCTCCGCCCATCACGCCACGTCTTTATAAACAGGGAAATTGATATTCTATCTGTCTGTCACAGTGGGACTATCTCAAGCTCTAGCTCAATCTACTGACAAGTACCTGTGACTGTGAGACTCATTGACGGGTAAGAACCATAGCCCCACCAGAAAAACAACCACACATTTGATGGTTTTACATGTACTGTAACTGTATGACTGACTGTACTAATATATTTTACTACTATAAGATGATGCTGGTAAAATATTGTATGTCTTCATTAAATACAAATGGAGCCTATTGCAGGGTTTCTTAAAGTGATGCCGTGAGACGAAGTCGAGGGGTGCTTTAGATTAAAATACTTTCTAGACTTTGTATGGAAAAAGGACAGTGTAACTATAGGTCCGTTTGACCTATAGTTACACTGTCCTTTTTCCATCTACACCAACCTTCTTCACCAAAAAGCAAATCTTGTTGTGACACGTTGTGAGCTTGTAGATCTGCTATTTTTGGTGAACGTTCCCCCAGAATAGGGCTGCTGGGGTTCAAGTGGTTAAATGTATAATTATAGTCTGTCCTATAATGGAAATATCTCATGTCCTACATGAGATTGTAAAAAATCAGGTCGGTGTGTATCGTGTTTTACTGGGATGGGTGTGGCAGTCTGTACTTTTGAACAATACGGAAACGGTGTGTGTGTGTGTGTGTGTGTGTGTGTGTGTGTGTGTGTGTGTGTGTGTGTGTGTGTGTGTGTGTTGTGAGAGTGTGCAAATTATTGGACACAGTAGGATCTAGATAGGATCAGAGCACTGAACAGTAAATAGAACTAGTCTTACAGGTACTGCAGTCAGCCTGGGGCCTGTTTCACGAAACTTAGATTAGAGATTAAACAGATATCCTGGTTTAATATATCCTGGATCAGCGTGAGGTTAGAACAACAAGGCTATTGACACTTTGAGGTTCATGAGTTGTGCCTGAGTGAACTACCGTCTGAGTTGCATACCGTATGTAATGGGGATCGATCTGTTATTTATTTCAAAATTGCAAACTTGTATTTGGGTTCAAAAGCATCAACATGATTCAACACTAACTTAACCTCTGAGATTAGCTTGACGAGATTAACCAATGCGAGTTTGGATATGAATCGTGTGATGTAAGTAACAGTAATGATAACAAAACAATAATAACAGCTAATTATGTTATTATGATGTTACTGTTTTACAGTTCAAACAATAGCTGTAGACAGGATGGCCAGTGGAAACTCAGCTTCCATCACAGGTGAGTACTATTAAAACACCTGAAACCAACAAACTGTTACTGGTTTAGTCACATCTGTGATCTTTATGAATATTATATTTATTTTTCCAACCAGGGAAAAACAGTGACCCATCAGAACTGAGAATTGTTCTGATCGGGGGAAGACGTGGAGGTGAACTCAGTGGAAAGACTTCAGTAGGAAACATCATCCTGGGCAGAGATGCTTTTGACACGAACAGAACAACTACGAGTGTCATGAGACAAGAAATGGTGTCAGGGAGACAGGTCACTGTAGTCGACACTCCAGGATGGAGGTCTTCTCACCCCCTAGATCTAACCCCAAAACTGATTCAGTTAGAAATTCAACAGAGTTTGAATCTGTGCCCTCCAGGACCCCATGTCTTTGCCCTTGTGGTGAGACTGGACCTCCCATATGTAGGAACAGGGATGTCAGCAAAGGAGCATGTGAGGTTTCTCTTCAGTGACAGAGTGTGGAAACACACTATTGTAGTGTTCACTGTAGCTGATAAAAACAAAATGAGACCTGATCTCATTCGTTCTAACTATCAGTTAAGATATCTTACTGAGAAATGTGAAGGCCGCTTCCATGTTCTTAATATTAATGACAGAGGAGATGGTAGTCAGGTCACTGAGCTGTTGGAGAAGGTAGGTCAGATGGTGACTAGTAATGGTTGTCACTATGAGACAGAAGAACACGTCTCAGAGGAACTGAAGGAGAAGGAGATAACTATCAGAAGAAGAGCAGAACAAAGGAGGGCAGACACTCAGAGACAAACAACTGGACTTCCAAAAGATGTTGGTATGTTTTGCTTTACTTTTTGCTAAGAAAGAATATTTAATTCATCTCCACCAAGAGGTGTCTGTCAGTCTGTCTGTCTCATAGTTTTTCAAATATTTCTACTACATGTTGTTGTTTTTGTGATCTACAAGCTCACAATGTGTCACATCACATTGTGAGCTTGTAGATTTGCTATTTTAACAATTTGTGGTTAAAATAGCAGAATGGAAACAGAGAATGAAAATAATCTGAATTGTTTAAATAAAAAAGGATCAAAGTGAAAGTAAACAATGTTTTCTCTACAGGACTGACTGACATCAGGACTGTGTTGTTGGGAAGGCAGTGCTCTGGGAAGAGTTCAGCAGGAAACATCATTCTGACAGGAAGTGGTTTCAAAGTTAATCGGGGAGGTCAGAGGTCAGTGCAGTGTGAGGTGAGACAGGGTGACGTAACAGGGATACATGTGACAGTGGTGGACTCACCAGGCTGGTGGTACAACAGTCCACTACAGGACACCTCAGAGATGGACAAACTGGAGATCCAGAACAGTGTGTCTCTCTGTCCTCCTGGACCACATGCTGTTCTTCTGGCGGTTCCCCTTGATGAAGCATTCACAAAAGCAATGAGAGTAGCAGTAGAGGAACACATGACACTTCTGTCACAGAGAGTGTGGAGTCACACTATAATACTGTTCACCCATGGAAACCGTGTGGGAAACAGAAGCATTGAGCAGCACATTGAGGCTGAAGGGGAAGACCTCCGCTGGCTTGTTGACAAATGTGGGAACAGGTATCATGTCTTCAACAATAAGAGGAAAGATGACACTCAGGTCACACAGCTTCTGGAGAAGATCGAGGACATGGTGTCAGCAAACACAGGTGGGCACTATGAAGATGATGGAGATGAGAAGGTGTCAGAGAGGAAGAGGAACATAGAGGGACATGTCCTCACATTCATGACCAAGACACACAGACAAAGAACTGCTCTGAAAGCTCTGTTTGAAGGTGATAATAAAACATGTGTGTGTGAGCGTGCGTGCGCGCATGTGTGTGTCTCTTGTTTGTCTGTCCTTGTACAGTCTTGTATTGATTAATATTTAATAATGTATATTTAAAATATTAGAAACGTTGACATATTTAGAATTGAATTTATGACATTTTGTGTGTGTGTGTGTGTGTGTGTGTGTGTGTGTGTGTGTGTGTGTGTGTGTGTGTGTGTGTGTGTGTGTGTGTGTGTGTGTGTGTGTGTGTGTGTGTGTGTGTGTGTGTGTGTGTGTGCGTGTGCGTGCATGTCAGGAGAACGTCAGAGTCTAGTAGATGTTAGGCTGATGATGGTTGGTGGAAAGATGCTGGACAAGAACAGAGCTGGAAACCACATTTTGCAGCAGAGTGTGTTTACAGAAACTCCATTCAAGGTGAGTAATATGATATGAATATGATATGATATGAATGTGATGCGTGTGCGTGTGTGTGTGTGTGTGTGTGTGTGTGTGTGTGTGTGTGTGTGTGTGTGTGTGCAAGACATACTACTAGGCCTAGGACAAGATATGATATAGCCTAGCTTTAGATTATAGGATAGGATAAAATAACTCAAGACAGAATTGAGTAAATGTTTTGTTTAATATATGACTAATATACATTATATACTCATATTCCAGGAGTTTAAAACGCAGACTAAACTGACAGAATGTGTCAGACAACAGAGACACGTTTCTGACAGAACAGTGAGTGTGGTGAACTGTCCAGACTGGTCGACTACTACACCTCCATCACAGAAGACCAAAGATGTCCTTCTACACGGTGTGACTCTGTGTTCTCCTGGACCCCATGCTGTCCTGGTGACTATTGATGTCAGGTCTAGTTTCTCTGAAGCTGACAGGAGATCAGTGGAGGAACACCTGGAGCTGCTGGGGGACAGAGTCTGGAGACACGCTCTGGTTATGTTCATGTGGGGACACTGGCTGGTAGAGAGACGTGTTGAGGAGTACATAGAGTCTGAAGGAGAACCTCTGAGGTGGCTCTTGGAGAAATGTGGCGACAGGTACCATGTTCTACATGGTACCAAGTGGGACATCTCAGAAGTAAATGTGCTGATGGAGAAAATAGAAGACATGGTGACGAGGAACAGAGGACACTTTGAGCCTTCAGACACAACAGTGAACACGTCCGTCAGAGACACAGGACACTTCACTGCTGAAGAATGGAACCGACGAGAAGAAGAGTGGAAGAAGAGAGAGCAGGAGCTGATAGACAGGATGTTGAAGTTTGCAGTGAAGGATCAAGAAAAAACAACCCTGCCAGCTGTCAGGAGAAGACACAGCATGGATAGGTTTCCTCCAAGTAGTGAGTATCGCTCGCGTGCGTGCGTGCGTGTGTGTGTGTGCACGTTGCGTGCATATTTTCATAATGATCAGTAGGCTGTATTGGAGAGATGATTAACTTTTGGGGTGGAAGAGGTCAAAGGTCAAAATAACATCATGGTTCATATGTGAGGAACAGAGTCATGTAGAGATGGTGCGCTGAGCTGCAGGGTGTGTTCCCTCCAGGTGTGTTTTTATTGTCATTGTAAATGTCTTGCTGTCTCTTGTCTTCTGTTGCAGTGAGTGGTGGAACAAAATCTGAAGCAGGAAGTTCATACCGCTGGTCACCTGACAGGAAGGTCTCTGATTGGCTGAAGAGAAATCCTGGACCAATAGCATCCTCTTCAGGATATGATGACACCATGAGTGTCATCACTCAGGCAGACATTGATGTGATGAGCGTGAGGGATGAAGATGTTTCATAGATGAAGCGCATGCTGGGCAAGACCTACACTGTAGACGCTGACACTTTACAAATCAGTTTACATTCTCTGTGAATGAAAAAAGTCTTGTGATTGGTCGAAAAAATATAGTATCCGGGGGAAATACATCTGACGGATGTTCCGGTCCGAACTTCCTCCGATAACATACCGTCTCTGCCTTAGGCTTGTGACCAGGCTTTTCTCTTCGCAGATGAGTAAAGCTGGGACAGAGGCTAAATGAAGCATCATCCGGCTTTGTCAAGCATTTGTATACGAACACATTTGGCCCGTGTTCGGGGGAGGGAAGCTGGGCAGGGAGAGGGTATAATTAATCCTTCGCTAAGTCCCTCCCCAACCCGTCCTTGTCCAATAGGCACGTTAGCACGTTAGGGGCGGCACCTGTCAGCAGGAAGAGTAGGATGGAGCCGTCTACGTCCTCCCGAGTTGGGAGGAATCAATTGGATCAACAGAAGTGATCCAAGGAATCAATTGGCATGCCGACTAAATTGTGAAGAAATAGGTTTATTCTTCCTCTCATCAGTCTGGCTCTGATAGATTTTATAGATTTTATACATTTACAACATAATAATCTTTTTTCATTCTTTTTCTATGTTCCATGTTCTTTGTTGGATCCTGTATATTAATGTACACTGTTCTGTTTCATCTATCAGAAAATAAATCACTGGTTCATGTAAGATTACAATACTGGTTATTATTATTACAATTATTATTATTATTATTATTATTATTATTATTATTATTATTATTATTATTATTATTATTATTATTATTATTATTATTATTATTATTATTATATTATAATAGTGTTTACTAACTATACAGATGTTTTCACAGACAGAGTGTATAGACAATAAAGACACATTACAATAATCATAGATATTATAAAGTGGAGATGTGTTGATGAATATAATACTTAATATTTTAAGTAGAAGTAGGCTAGTAACCAGAATACACCTATAATATAGATATAACAATAACTATCTATAATAATATGAACCTGAGTTACAGAACAATATTTTAAAAAGGCATCTTTATACAGTAGTTGTAGTTATACTATGTATAATGCTTGGTGTGAACACTTTAGACAGGTGTTACTGTAGCTATATACTGTAGTTGTGTCCCAGAAACCACAATGGTTAACAGGGCATCATCTGTACCTGTCTGATATTATTCCAACACAACACACAATAACAAATAATAGTGATCGACCATATTCATTATGAATACCAATTGAACCATAGCCTCCCTATTATGGGGCATCACTGGTCTGGCCATAACTTGCAGTCAGATCTACAAGCTCACAATGTGTCACAAATAATTAAAAAGAATTAAAAAAAGTGTAGGCATTTTACTATACTGTTGAGTTATAATGGAGAGAATGTTTGGGAAGACTAGTTGTTTTCTTTGAGTTGTATGCAATACCTCTTGTCAACCAGTAGGTGTCCTACCTGACCACATGGAAGAGCAGAGAGAAAGCCTCTCCAACGACCCACGCCAACCAACCACGCCACTGCAGTGCACAATGACACGCACGCGCGCGCGCGCACACACACACACACACACACACACACACACACACACACACACACACACAGGAGCGTTACCGGGAGATTAATTTACAGTGCTGTCACTGCTGTGTACAAGTCAAGATGTTTAATTATGCTGGTTCATGAACTATGATGTATTTTATTCACTTGTCTAGTGGTGATGAATTGAACAAGGTGGAGTCGGTGGACCCTCTTGTAAACAAGTGTAATGCTTAATTGGGTTGTCCACTCACAGTTAACAGTCTTTGTATTGAGTTTGTGCTTGAAATGTACTGTAATTCTGCAAACTGTTAATACATATTTCAATCAATCAATCAAAATCACCTTGACCGGCCGTGACGACTTACATCACCATTACAAAAGTAAAAGAGTGCAGTTATGGAGACTAGTACCCGAAACCAACAGTGTGGTAGCCTGACACTCAGCCTGAATTTTCATTTCGTTTCACTCCATTATTATTGAATCGCCTGAATATATTTTTTTAATGGGCGTGGCTAGCGATTCAGGGGCTGGAGCCAGGCTAACAGTGTGGGGCAGCAATACGCCAATAAACTGGTCAGAAGAAGAACATACCGCTACCCACAATGCAGTAGCTACGTTGTGTACTGTTGACTGGTTGCTTGGTTGACTGTTGTTCACGTTAAAATACCATGATTTATAACAACAACAAGAAAACTAAAGCGTGACGTTTTAAAACAGTGTCGTCGTACACAGACTTAGATGTACATGGACAACTTATAACAGTTTACTAGCAGGAGTTAGCAGCTCAACCACTGAAGCACAGCAGGTAAGATCGATGAACTAATCACGGTTGTGTTTCATCATTGACTCATTTAAGATGGAACACAAATAGAAATAGCAGCAGCAGCAGCACTGCAAAAGAGTTATATAAATTGTTTTGTTGCAGCATTGTTGATGATGATGTTGCTATTGACAATGTAACCCCATCGGTGAGTTTAAATGCATGGTTGATCTCCATAAAGCACACGTTTTCCCTTTTTTCTATGTATATGATTTTTGCATATGTTACAGGAGGTCTCAGTTATAAGACAAATATGCAGATGAGTATTGCTGCTGGAAAGCCCTCTTATGCCTGTTAAAACAAGAATAAAATAAATAGGACAGGACAACACCTATTTCTCAATCAAATATAACAAAGTCACAATATCCTTTTTAAGTTTATATTTGCACAGTATATGTCTTTAAATGCTATGAATAGAAAATGCCCCTCCCAGTGAGCCGTGGCGTTCCACAAGGAAGCATAATTCCTATAATATATTATGTAAACAACATCAGCTTGTGACTTGTTCCTATACGTGGATGACTCGGCACTGCTGGTCTCAGACAGGAACAAACTGCAGGTTTACACTGACAGTGATGTAAATACCGGTAGGTTCCCAGGGACATTTTATGAGTCTTACTTCAACAACGTTAGAGTACAGTACTGAGTACAGTATTGCATCCCAGGACCCCCCGGAGGGTGACTATTGCGTCCTTTCTCAATTTAGTGAGTCTAAGGACTTTGAAGACTTTGAGTCTATTAAAAGGACTTTGAAGAGGCCCTCAGCTCTGAACTCGGTAGAATCTGCACCTGGCTCGCTGATAACAAACTATCTTCACAGTGAAATGCAGACTAGCCTCTCCTCTGTAGCGGAAATATAAAAAACGGTTTACCTACTCACCAATACAAAGGCGGTTTGTGTAATTAGAAAGCCTACTTTCCTTAGTGGATGCACTAAGGAAACCACACGTAGAAAATGCACTGGTGGTGGGGGGCTAAGAGTGCGTCCAGTCGTTCAAGTTAAATTCAATTCTTTCATTTCAGACCGGTGTGTGTAGTCCAGACTGCAGGTGAAGATGAACTCTCCAGACTCAGCCATGGACATTTCTATTAAACAGGAGGAACCTGAAGACCACCCACACCTCAGTAAGCTTTTTTTTCTAACTATAATATAGTAATCACAAAAATGACAATATCCGGATATCATAGGACCACAATGGAAACAAGTCCCTAGGTTTGCTGTGTGTTTTATTATCTTTTGGCCTAAATGTTTTACTGTATTGATTGAATACTAAAAGTACTGAATCAATCAATCACTATGCATAGGCATAATTAAATATGCAATAAAAGAGAAAAACTGCACCACATTTTTCTAGAGAGTGGTCGTAGACCAAAGCATCTACAACAGGGTGTGTCTGTCACACAGCTCAAGCCGCCAACTGCATGACATCATGAAACTGAAGCACCTCCAGCCATGAAAGCCAGAAATGCTTGGTAAAAGTAGTTTGGTAGTAGTTGAAAACTGATTTTATAGCGTGTCTCTGTAGGAGGTGAGAGGTCTAGAAACACAGATATTTGGCTTTTTATAAGCCTCTTGATTTGTGGTTTAACCACCAACTATCATCCCTATGCTCTTGCGGGGGACATTTTACGCACCTCATAAGATTTGGTGTAGAGGGGAAAACGAGGGGACCAAGTACAGCGAGTGAAAGTTCAATTAGTTCAGATAATATCCGTGGTCATAATGGGGACATAAACTCAGCACAAAAAGTTTGGAAACTTAACTTTGGTCCATTTTTTCTCCACTTTAAGAATACTGTATGTTATATGATTTTAATGGTTGATTAGTCACCTTTACAACAAGGTATAGATTGTAAGGATCGGGCATTCGCAGAATGAGCAACACGGCTAAAAGTGTGGGTAGCGCGATTGGATGATTGCACTCTCACACAGTAGTTTCCAAACTTTTTGTGCTGAGTTTAGTTAGATGCAAATAAATAATTGTTTTTACATAAAGGGCACTATCTTGCGCCCTTACCCTACACTTATTTGCTATTTTCTTAGTGTTTAGAAAAACATTTTAAAATAGTTCAACTAGCTGATCTACGGCCGATCTAGCCATTGTGAGCTTGTAGATTTGCTAATTGAACTTTTTAAATAGTGGCATAAG
The DNA here is from genome assembly GCF_951216825.1 of Electrona antarctica. Classification (NCBI taxonomy): domain Eukaryota; kingdom Metazoa; phylum Chordata; class Actinopteri; order Myctophiformes; family Myctophidae; genus Electrona; species Electrona antarctica. The sequence goes on from NC_136805.1 coordinate 30,010,063, forward strand.
ATTAATGCTGGGCCGTTATCGGCGTTAACGTGCTGCGTTAACGCGAGACTCTTATCGCGCGATAAAAAAAATATCGCCGTTAATCTATTCTCAAAGTTGGGTCTGAGCTGGGTCTGCATAGAGCGAGCAAGCTATGAATTTCACTTTGATAGTTTTACCTGGCCGAATTACTCTGGGAGGGGGGATGTAACAAGTCCTAACCTAACAGGGACAAGGTGAAATTAATTACTCTGGGAGGGGGGCGGTAACGAGTCCTAACCTAACAGGGACGGGTGAAATGAATAGAGGGTATGCGCGTGACATCATCATCAAACCAGGAAGTTATGCAGGAACGCCTACTGAGTGGCAAAAAACTACTTTCTGGCCTTGACAGCCCATGACATCCACACAGAAAAGTAATATCTGATTGCATTAAACAACATTAAGCGATGTTAAACTCACTTTGCCTGTTGCTTTGCCACTCGATTTGCCACTCGATGTGCCATTCACTTGTAGCATGCGCATACTCTCTATTAACAGTGCGGCGTGCCACATCAAACGTAAGCATGGAGGACGCTGTTACCCCGGGTTTGCTCCAGGGCAAATTTATTTTCAAGACGCTTCCCAATGGAAACCTCGACAGGAAGAAGGTGATTTGCACCCTGTGCAAAGCAGAAATGGCTTACTGTAGGAGTACTTCGAGTCTGAAGTATCACCTAGTGCACAAGCACAGCGAAGCTCCGGGGAAAAGTGTTCGTCAAACTACAATGTTGGAGTGCAACCGCGGTAAGCCCATCAGCCCAGCTCTATCAGCCAAGCTAACTAACCTCCTAGCTCAGTGGATTGCCATCGACTGCCGGCCTATCGGTGTGGTTGGAGATGATGGGCTCGAGCTTCTTCTCCAGGCGGCCACAGGCGACCCATCTTACAAACTACCTGCGAGACGAACCATCACGAGGAGAATCCATGACCAGTACACCGCAGAGAAAGCTGCGAAAGATGTAAAGTTGGCCGGGGCGGTGTGTGTAGCACTGACTGGGGACCATTGGACATCTTTCAAAAACGACAACTACCTTGGCGTTACTGTACACCTCATCGATGTCAGCTGGGAACTTCACTCGTTCGCCTTAGGTACGTTATGTAATTTCAATTAACGGTGAAGTTGGTCTCGGGCTGGATACCCAGCCATCCTGGCTGAATATCCAACCTGAAACCAACCCCACCGCGGCATGTAATATCGCTAATTCAGCCTAACATTTACACAGCTTTAGCTAACGTCAGGGATTGATTGATTTATTTTACCACCAGCCAACATTACCTACGTTTGCTAGCTAGCCCCAACAACAACAGCCTGCTAATTGTAAGTTGCCTATTACTAGCAAACTTATTCTGATCTACTTTGTCTGTCCTTAACCGTAGGTGTGATTAAAACAGAGGAGCGTCACTTTGCAGAAGCGTGTGCCAGGCAGTTTCTCGACGTCGCTAATCAGTGGGGCATAACTGAAAAAATCACCACCATTGGAACAGACGGCGCTCCCAACATGATAGCAGCAGGGAGAATATTGCCATTTGAGCACTTGCCCTGCGTTGCGCATCTTGTACAGAGGTCCATTGTAATGTCACTTCGGGATGGTGGTTTTGATGGTGTACTGGCCAAGTGTCGAAAAGTGGTCGGACATTTCAAACACAGTCCGGACAACTCAGACGAGCTGAATGCCCAGCAAGCATCCCTTGAACAAGACCAGGAGTCACTCGTGCAAGACGTTCCAACACGCTGGAATTCAACCCTAGCTATGATCGAGCGTTTGAGGCGCAACAGAGACGCAGTGCACGCAACTCTGGCTCAGCAGACCCACAAGCTGGCCCTCCCAACAAATGCTGAATATGAGAAGTTGGCAAAGCTGGAGAAACTGCTGGAGCCATGCAAGTAAGTGTGTGTGTGTGTGTGTGTGTGTGTGTGTGTGTGTGTGTGTGTGTGTGTGTGTGTGTGTGTGTGTGTGTGTGTGTGTGTGTGTGTGTGTGTGTGTGTGTGTGTGTGTGTGTGTGTGTGTGTGTGTGTGTGTGTGTGTGTGTGCACACTGCTCTGTGGGTGTGTGGCTGGCTGTGCTGTGTTTGGGGCTGTGCTGTGTGTGTGTGTGTGTGTGTGTGTGTGTGTGTGACATTGTGGTGTCGTTTTTGGTGTCAATTCACCCCTCTTAATGTGTGTGTGTGTGTGTGTGTTTGTGTGTAGGTACGTCACTGAGCTCCTTGGTGGGGAAAAATATGTCTCCTGCTCTGTCGTTTTACCTGCCCTGTGTCATCTCCTGCGAGCAATGAAGATCTCCGACGATGATCCTGCCTACATTGTACGTTTCAAGACTGCCTTCACCAAGGACCTCAACCAGCGGAGGGAGAAAATCAACCTGGAATGGCTGAAGGTATGTGACACTGACCAGAAGATAACTGTATTGTCTGACCATTATAGACTGTTAAGACAGTAGATTGATCAATGGATAGATGAATGAGTCATGAAGAAATATGGACGATTTTGAAAGTTACATTTTCATCAATCAATCTTTTTTTTTTTTTTAATTCATCAAAGGTGGCCACTGCTCTGGACCCACGCTTCAAGGATCTCAAATGCCTGCCCAAAGCAGAGAGGGAGATAGTGTGGAGAAAGCTGAGTGACTTGGTGAAGGCAGAAGAACCTGCTCTGCAGCCGCCCAGGGAGGAGAACCCAGAGCCACCTCAAAAGAAGACAGCCCTACTGCTACTGATGGGATGGGAGTCGGAGTCAGATGACGATACACCAGTAGATAATGTTGTAGAGAGGTACAAGGTAGGGCCCTGTGCCAGTTTAGATCAGTGTCCACTGAAGTGGTGGTCGGAGCACACTGCTGTGTACGGTAAGATGGCCCCCATTGCCCAGAAGTACTTGGGGACTCCTGCCACAACTGTCCCATGCGAGAGACTGTTCTCTTTAGCAGGCCACATTGTACAGAAGAAGAGATGTAGCTTGTCACCACACAATGTGAACATGCTGGTCTGTCTGAGTGACTGGTGGAAGAAGGAGAGGTAGAAGTTGGACTCAAGCCATGTCACAAAGCTGTGTCAAATTGCCTGTATGGTAAAGTTATTCGTGTTTAAGTGAATAATGAACAATTTATTAAACACACGTACTTCTTATTGAACATTATTTTCATTACCAATTATAATAGGGCTCCTGGTCTAATTGGCCACGTGGCCTGTTCAAGGATTTACTTCTGGTCATTATTTAGGTAGCGCACACATATTTTCAATGCCTTCGGCAGAGTTCAAATGAGCCATTTTAATCGCGATTAATCGCGATTAACTCCAGGATTGCAGTGCGATTAATCGCGATTTAAAAAAAGTAATCTATGCCCACCACTAATAAATAATGGACCTTGATTTGAAAAGGGTTGAAAACCACTGGTTTAAACCATGAATTGTAAAAGTAACTGTGTACAAAATTCCCCATAGCATTTAGTGAAGGCTACTTCATGCACACTGTATTCATATTGAGGACCCATTTATCTACTTTAGTTCAGGCTTCTGTTTGGGCAGTGTAGTCAGTGAAAGAGGACCCCAGTCCAGCTGCAACTCTACATGCAGCTACACAGACAGACAAACAGGATCACAGAATGCGTTCTCAGGAAGTATGCTCATTGTTTGTTTATACAGTGCAATATTAATTAATGTTGCAACAATTAATTCATCTATGTGTTCTCTAAAAAGTTCGTTTTTGCCTGTATTTGCTATGCTAAATCATGTTGCTAGGTTAACATTGGCAGCCATCTATGGTAGCCTAACAGGGCTCTAACAAGCTAAGTTAGCCTCAGCTAATGTATTTGAACTTTACAGTGATAAGTGTGTTAAGGTTAGTCATTTCAGATACCATTCATACAATCATCCATCCATGTCTGTCTGTGGCTGTGCAACCATCTCTATATAAAAACCCTTAAACTGTCATCATTGTGTCATTCTTGAGTTCATGGGCTACTCGTTGATTACAAACTGAAATATGGTTATTACAGGGAAGGTACAGGGTAATATCATGGAAACAAACCACACTTTATTTTACAGTCCAGTTCCACTTTAATTACTGGGTAAATACCAGGTAAATAGTTGTCTAGTTACTGGATAAATACTGAGTAATTACCAAGTAATATCATGGCAACAAACCACGCTTTCTTTTACAGTCCAGTTCTACCGTAATTACTGTGTAAATACTGAAAGTACCAGGTAGTAATATGGAAACAAACCACGCTTTCTTTTACAGTCACAGTTCCACTTTAATTACTTAGTATATACTAGGTAAATACAAATCACACTTACTGGGTAAATAGCAGGTAATTACCGGTTAAATATTTTCTAGTTAATGGGTAAATGCTGAGTAATTACCAGGTAAAACATGGTAGTTATCAGGTTAATATCTGGTAATTACAATGTAAATAGTCATTAACACCCGCACGGCCACTGCACCAGTTGATTGATAAGGCATGAATCAATAATAAATACTCATAATTACATGGTAATTCCCGGGTAGTAGTTAAGAAAATACATGATAATTACCTAGTACTTACTGGGTATATTTCCCTGTAGTTAACATGTAATGGACTGGGTAATACATGGTAGTTATCAGGTTAATATCTGGTAATTACAATGTAAATACCGTCGTTAACAGCCTCACGGTCAACTGCACCAATTGATTGATAACACATGGCTCAATAATTCATGGGTAAATACCTGGTAGTCGTCAGTGAATTGTATAGTAAATACTAGGTAACTACATGGCCATTATCCAGTATTTACAGTGTAATTAACTGGTAACTACCTAGTATATAGGTTATAATTTCCTGGTAGTTGGCAGGAAAATACATAAGGATTACCTAGTACTTACTGGGGAAAACTTTGTATTTTCTGAGTAATTACTGGTTACATGACCATGTAATTACCATGTAATTACCTGGCAAATACTAATAATCACTGGGTAGTAGTCAAGAAAATACTTGATAATTACCTAGTAATTACTGATTAGTTTTCATAGTAATTACTGGTTACATGACCATGTAATTATCATGTAAATTCCTGTATTTACCTGGTAAATACTCATAATTACATGGTAATTACTGGGTAGTAGTCAAGAAAATACTTGCTAATTACCTAGTAATTACTTATTAGTTTTCATAGTAATTACTGGTTACATTACCATGTAATTACCTGGTAAATACTCATAATTACATGGTAATTACTGGGTAGTAGTCAAGAAAATACTTGATAATTACCTAGTAATTGTTGTGTTTATTACCCTGTAGTTACCATGTAATTACCTAGTAAATACCCAGTAATTACTCCTTACTACCTTGTAATAACCATGTAATTACCATGTAATTTCATGGTTATTACTGTACTGTAAAAGAAAGGGTTACCAAAATATGTGTGCGCTACCTAAATAATGACCAGAAGTAAATCCTTGAACAGGCCACGTGGCCAATTAGACCAGGAGCCCTATTATAATTGGTAATGAAAATAATGTTCAATAAGATGTACGTGTGTTTAATAAATTGTTTATTATTCACTTAAACACGAATAACTTTACCATACAGGCAATTTGACACAGCTTTGTGACATGGCTGAGTCCAACTTCTACCTCTCCTTCTTCCACCAGTCACTCAGACAGACCAGCATGTTCACATTGTGTGGTGACAAGCTACATTTCTTCTTCTGTACAATGTGGCCTGCTAAAGAGAACAGTCTCTCGCATGGGACAGTTGTGGCAGGAGTCCCCAAGTACTTCTGGGCAATGGGGGCCATCTTACCGTACACAGCAGTGTGCTCCGACCACCACTTCAGTGGACACTGATCTAAACTGGCACAGGGCCCTACCTTGTACCTCTCTACAACATTATCTACTGGTGTATCGTCATCTGACTCCGACTCCCATCCCATCAGCAGTAGGGCTGTCTTCTTTTGAGGTGGCTCTGGGTTATCCTCCCTGGGCGGCTGCAGAGCAGGTTCTTCTGCCTTCACCAAGTCACTCAGCTTTCTCCACACTGGCTCCCTCTCTGCTTTGGGCAGGCATTTGAGATCCTTGAAGCGTGGGTCCAGAGCAGTGGCCACCTTTGATGAATTAAAAAACAAATGTAACTTTCAAAATCCTCCATATTTCTTCATGACTCATTCATCTATCCATTGATCAATCTACTGGCTTAACAGTCTATAATGGTCAGACAATACAGTTATCTTCTGGTCAGTGTCACATACCTTCAGCCATTCCAGGTTGGTTTTCTCCCTCCACTGGTTGAGGTCCTTGGTGAAGGCAGTCTTGAAACGTACAATGTAGGCAGGATCATCGTCGGAGATCTTCATTGCTCGCAGGAGATGACACAGGGCAGGTAAAACGACAGGAGACATATTTTTCCCCACCAAGGAGCTCAGTGACGTACCTACACACAAACACACACACACACACACACACACATTAAGAGGGGTGAATTGACACCAAAAACGACACCACAATGTCACAGCAGGACACGCACGCACGCACGCACACACGCACACACACACACACACACACACACACACACACACACACACACACACAGAGCAGTGCGCACACACATGCACACAGAGCACACACACACAGAGCACACACACACACACACACACAGCACAGCCCCAAACACACAGCACAGCCACACAAACAGAGCAGTGCACACACAGCACAGCCACACAAACAGAGCAGTGCACACACACACACACACACACACACACACACACACACACACACACACACACACACACACACACACACACACAGCACAGCCCCAAACACAGCACAGCCAGCCACACACCCACAGAGCAGTGTGCGCGCACACACACACACACACATACACAGAGCACAGCCCCAAACACACAGAACAGCGCACAGCCACACACACACACAGAGCAGTGCACACAGCACAGCCACACACACACACACACACACACACACACAGCACAGCCACACAAACAGAGCAGTGCACACCACACACACTCACACACAGAGCAGTGCACACAGCACAGCACAGCCACACACACACAGCACAGCACAGCCACACACACACAGCACAGCCACACAAACAGAGCAGTGCACACCACACACACACACACACAGACACACACACACACTTACTTGCATGGCTCCAGCAGTTTCTCCAGCTTTGCCAACTTCTCATATTCAGCATTTGTTGGGAGGGCCAGCTTGTGGGTCTGCTGAGCCAGCGTTGCGTGCACTGCGTCTCTGTTGCGCCTCAAACGCTCAATCATAGCTAGGGTTGAATTCCAGCGTGTTGGAACGTCTTGCACGAGTGACTCCTGGTCTTGTTCAAGGGATGCTTGCTGGGCATTCAGCTCGTCTGAGTTGGCCGGACTGTGTTTGAAATGTCCGACCACTTTTCGACACTTGGCCAGTACACCATCAAAACCACCATCCCGAAGTAACATTACAATGGACCTCTGTACAAGATGCGCAACGCAGGGCAAGTGCTCAAATGGCAATATTCTCCCTGCTGCTATCATGTTGGGAGCGCTGTCTGTTCCAATGGTGGTGATTTTTTCAGTTATGCCCCACTGATTAGCGACGTCGAGAAACTGCCTGGCACACGCTTCTGCAAAGTGACGCTCCTCTGTTTTAATCACACCTACGGTTAAGGACAGACAAAGTAGATCAGAATAAGTTTGCTAGTAATAGGCAACTTACAATTAGCAGGCTGTTGTTGCTGGGGCTAGCTAGCAAACGTAGGTAATGTTGGCTGGTGGTAAAGAAAATCAATCAATCCCTGACGTTAGCTAAAGCTGTGTAAATGTTAGGCTGAATTAGCGATATTACATGCCGCGGTGGGGTTGGTTTCAGGTTGGATATTCAGCCAGGATGGCTGGGTATCCAGCCCGAGACCAACTTCACCGTGGTAAATTAATTTAAATTACATAACGTACCTAAGGCGAACGAGTGAAGTTCCCAGCTGACATCGATGAGGTGTACAGTAACGACAAGGTAGTTCTCGTTTTTGAAAGATGTCCAATGGTCCCCAGTCAGTGCTACACACGCCGCCCCGGCCAACTTTACATCTTTCGCAGCTTTCTCTGCGGTGTACTGGTCATGGATTCTCCTCGTGATGGTTCGTCTCGCAGGTAGTTTGTAAGATGGGTCGCCTGTGGCCACCTGGAGAAGAAGCTCGAGCCCATCATCTTCAACCACACTGATAGGCCGGCAGTTGATAGCAATGCACTGAGCTAGGAGGTTAGTTAGCTTGGCTGATAGAGCTGGGCTGATGGGCTTACCGCGGTTGCACTCCAACATTGTAGTTTGACGAACACTTTTCCCCGGAGCCATATGAGTGCTTGGCCCCGCAGCTTCACTGTGCTTGTGCGCTAGGTGATACTTCAGACTCGAAGTACTCCTACAGTAAGCCATTTCTGCTTTGCACAGGGTGCAAATCACCTTGTTCCTGTTGAGGTTTCCATTGGGAAGCGTCTTGAAAATAAATTTGCCCTGGAGCAAACCCGGGTTAACAGCGTCCTCCATGCTTACGTTTGATGTGGCACGCCGCACTGTTAATAGAGAGTATGCGCATGCTACAAGTGAATGGCACATAAAGTGTTGTTTAATGCAATCAGATATGACTTTTCTGTGTGGATGTATGGGCTGTCAAGGCCAGAAAGTAGTTTTTGCCACTCAGTAGGCGTTCCTGCATAACTTCCTGGTTTGATGATGATGTCACGCGCATACCCTCTATTCATTTCACCCGTGTCCCTGTTAGGTTAGGACTCGTTACCGCCCCCCTCCCAGAGTAATTAATTTCACCTTGTCCCTGTTAGGTTAGGACTTGTTACATCCCCCCTCCCAGAGTAATTCGGCCAGGTAAAACTATCAAAGTGAAATTCATAGCTTGCTCGCTCTATGCAGACCCAGCTCAGACCCAACTTTGAGAATAGATTAACGGCGATATTTTTTTTATCGCGCGATAAGAGTCTCGCGTTAACGCAGCACGTTAACGCCGATAAAGGCCCAGCATTAATCTTATGCCACTATTTTAAAAGTTCAATTAGCAAATCTACAAGCTCACAACGGCTAGATCGGCCGTAGATCAGCTAGTTGAACTATTTTAAAATGTTTTTCTAAACACTAAGAAAATAGCAAATAAGTGTAGGGTAAGGGCGCAAGATAGTGCCCTTTATGTAAAAACTATTATTTATTTGCATCTAACTAAACTCAGCACAAAAAGTTTGGAAACTACTGTGTGAGAGTGCAATCATCCAATCGCGCTACCCACACTTTTAGCCATGTTGCTCATTCTGCGAATGCCCGATCCTTACAATCTATACCTTGTTGTAAAGGTGACTAATCAACCATTAAAATCATATAACATACAGTATTCTTAAAGTGGAGAAAAAATGGACCAAAGTTAAGTTTCCAAACTTTTTGTGCTGAGTTTATGTCCCCATTATGACCACGGATATTCTCTGAACTAATTGAACTTTCACTCGCTGTACTTGGTCCCCTCGTTTTCCCCTCTACACCAAATCTTATGAGGTGCGTAAAATGTCCCCCGCAAGAGCATAGGGATGATAGTTGGTGGTTAAACCACAAATCAAGAGGCTTATAAAAAGCCAAATATCTGTGTTTCTAGACCTCTCACCTCCTACAGAGACACGCTATAAAATCAGTTTTCAACTACTACCAAACTACTTTTACCAAGCATTTCTGGCTTTCATGGCTGGAGGTGCTTCAGTTTCATGATGTCACGCAGTTGGCGGCTTGAGCTGTGTGACAGACACACCCTGTTGTAGATGCTTTGGTCTACGACCACTCTCTAGAAAAATGATCTCATCACATTTTTCATGACGGCTATGGCAATTTTTAGGATTCAGAATCATGAAAACCCCCTAGTTTGACATACTACACACACACTACTCACATACTACTTAAAAACTAATTCTCTGCCAAGGACGACCTAAATTTATAGTCACAGTATGCCTAGAATGACATTGGACGATTGGAACGACATTGGAGATTGGGAGGTCAGGGTTCAATCCCCCGGCCGGGTCAAACCAATATCTATAAAAATGGGACCCAATGTCTCCCTGAGTCCCCATTTGGCACTCAGCATCAAGGGTTGGATTCCGTCATGTCCCTGTGACATACTCACATCATTCCCAGTATGTGTACATCATGGCTGGGGGATATTGATACTTGGTCATCATCATCAAGCGACATCATCAAGCAACCTCACGCCACATAAACAGGAGATAATCTCCTTCCCTATAGGCTGTCTGGAATAATTGGTTCTCAAGGCCACCTACTGTTTTAGTTTGACAGGAAGTGATTAGGATTGGGCTATATCTTATCTATAGCCCAAAACTAATACTTGGAATAGATTCAGAATCACGAAAAACTCCTAGTTTGACATGTCACATGCTATTTAAAGCATGTGACATGATATTTTTTTAAGTAAATTTTTTTTTTACATTTTTGCCTAACACAAGAAACCCCTATAAAATAAATTGCTCAATACCGACAGCCGGTCAGCAAGTGGATTCATGAATGTATATCTAGACAATATTTTAGGCCAATAAAAAAGACTATATGCCAAATTTCCCACTTTAAACAAAAGAAGCCTGTCAGCTGCCGGACTATCGAACCAATGTGAACATATTATATTAAGCACTTGTCAAGTAGTCTTTCAAACAGCTATGATCCATTAGCCATTTAGCCTCTATGGTATGCTAGATTCTAGAGGACAGTGTGACTCTGAATCGGAACAAAGGATGGCTGAATGGTGCGTTATACATTACAGTTGGGTGCCACCGATATTGTCCCTCATCATTTGACCCATTTAGGCCTGACCTCAAAACTTTTAAAAATCCTTCTAAATCCTGAAAAAATCCTTCTAAATGTTCACGATTTTTCAAAAATAGCAGACCTACAAGCTCGTAGCGCGCCACTCGGTGGCGCGCTATGAGCTTGTAGATCTGCTATTTTTCAATAGCTAAATTATAACATAATGTTTAAAACACCAAAAGGGGTTCCCGCCCAAAATGGGTTAACTGTCCTTTTGCGCAGATCACGCAAACCTCAGCAAAAAGAAAAGGACAATATCGATGGCCTCCAACTGTATGTTATAAACAATGTTCTGAGGTGAGAAATAACCAATGCCGTTACATACACTTGATTCGGCACTGCCTTGTTGCAGGGTGCAGTTTCGATCACAAACTTTAAATCACATTCGTGCGCGTATGCTGTGTGGCTGCTGAGCTGGAAAACTCAGTTGTGAGCCACCGAGCCCCTGTTTCACTGGGAATTACGTTAAAATAAGGTATCCGATGGTAATTCCGACGGAGCATTAGTCCGACAGTCGGACTAGCACTCGAACATGTGCTGCTCCCGTGCTTGCGGTTATGGTTAGGTTAGGGTTTGAGGTAGGTTGTTGTGTCGGACCAATAATACTAGTGTCTGAACTAAAGCCTGTACCCTAAAATAATGGCTGCGTATATCTAGTAAGTATATCTGCAACTATTGCTAGATTTCAGTGCATGGCACGTCACTAATATAAAATAATCTGGAAGAAACTGAAACATGACCATAACTTGCACCACATTATATTAGATGCTGGCCTACTGGCAGCATGCACAAGAAAGTTGGCGCTGATCAGTGGTTTGTGAAATTATCCCTAGACACAGACACATTCTTATTAAGTAACTGTTTGGTCAGTCTTAGTAGACAATATACATGGAACAAGGAAGATAGAAAAATAGATTTACATTTTAGAAATCCAGTATTGACTATCATGCTATTTCTTTTATATATTTTTTCCCTAGACATCCTGCACATGGTTGTGTGTAAAGAGGAGGTTTGTCCTGAACAGGAGAGGAGCCCCCGTCTGCTCCAGGAGGAACCTGAGCCTCCACAGATTAAAGAGGAACCGGAGGAGCTATTTCAAAGACCAGAGGAGCCTGACGAATCAACATTGACATTACTATCAGTGAAAAGTGAAGATGGTGATGAAGACATCTCTTCACACTGCTCTGAAATTGAACTTGAGCTCGAAACTGACACTGAAGTCACTGAAGACAGTGATGATTGGGGGGAGACAAGTGGAGGTGTCCACACTGGAGAAATACATTTCCAGTGTAAACTGTGTAACAAGAGCTTCAGCCGTTCATACCGTCTCAAGTTACACCAGCGTGTCCACACTGGAGAAAAACCTTTCCACTGTGACCATTGCGACAAGAGCTTCACGCAGTCAGGTGACCTGAAGCGACACACGTATGTCCACACTGGAGAAAAACCTTTCCACTGTGAACATTGCGACAAGAGTTTCATCCAGTCATCTGAACTGAAGAGACATCAGATTGTCCACACTGGAGAAAAACGTTTCCACTGTAAACTTTGTGACAAGAGTTTCAGTCAGTCGGGTCACTTGAAGGCACACCATCGTACACACACTGGAGAAAAACCCTTCCCCTGTAAAATTTGTGACAAGAGTTTCAGTGAGTCGGGTCACCTGAAGACACACCAGCGTGTCCACACCGGGGTAAAACCTTTCCCCTGTAAAAGTTGTAACAAGAGTTTCAGTGCGGCATGTTCTCTTAAGACACACCAGCGTATCCACACTGGAGAAAGACCTTTCCAGTGCAAACATTGCGACGAGAGTTTCGCTCAGTCATCTGACCTGAAGACACACCAGCGTCATCACACAGAAGTAAAACCTTTCCACTGTGAACATTGCGACAAGAGTTTCATTCAGTCGTCTGAACTGAAGAGACACCGGCGTATCCACACTGGAGAAAAACCTTTTCGGTGTAAACATTGTGACAAGAGTTTCTTTCAGTCAAGTCATCGTAACGCACACCAGCGTGTCCATACTGGAGAAAAACCTTTCCACTGTCAACATTGCGACAAGAGTTTCAGAACGTCAAGTAATCGGAACGAACACCAGCGTGTCCACACTGGAGAAAAGCCTTTCCACTGTCAACATTGTGATAAGAGATTCAATCACCCAGGTTACTTTAAAAGACATCAGCTTATTCACGCCAAGGGAAAATAAATTGCTGCTATTAATTAGCTTACTGGAAGGATTCAATTTACCCGCCTAGAGTCTTCGTTTTTTTTTGCCACACCCAAGGTCTTCGAATTCCATGGTCCAAGATTCAAGGTTGTACGTTATTGTTACATCTTGTGTACAGGTACATAAGAGTAAAACTTATTATGGTTTAGCTTCCTTCAACCATTTTAAAAGTCCAGGGGGCACGGTGGCACAGGCCTTTGTAACATAGTGCTGTACAGACTGATTTCTTGATTTTTACCAGTGCCGCCTTCTTTTTTGTCTTTTTATTTGCTTTATTCTTATTATTCACTTTTACTACCATTGACATGTTTTGTTTTTATTGTTGTGAAGCACTTTGTGACTATGATGTCTGTGAAATGTGCTCTATAAATAAAACGTACTTACTTACTTACAGTCGGTAGTGCCAACGCCTCACAGCTAGAAGGTCCTGGGTTCGATTCCTGCTGGTGACGCTATTGGCCCTGGGGGAGTGTTCTCCCCTCCACGTCATCAGTGCGTATACCCTAGGTGGGGTTGGCGAAAGGGCCTTTCTGTGTTTCTTTATTATTACGTCTTGTGTACAGGTACATAAGAGTAAAACTTATTTTGGTTTGGCTTCCTTCAGACAATACAACAGTAAAGTAGTTTAAAAAAACAAAATCATTTTAACATAACATAATAAGATGCCCTGAGGGCAAGAAGCGGCGAGGTCGTGAGTACGCATCCGCCTGGGTGACGTCAGACTGCTGGGCGAGCGCTGACGCTTTGGCATGGGGGGTCAGATCAACATATGGAATGAATTCTGTACTGGCCATATATAGAGCGTGTCTTGAGTGTACAGGGTTTGATGAGGTCAGATCAACATATCAGAACAGGAAGGATGGGTGAGAAAGGATTAACATATGGCATGTCAGAACGGATCAGCTCCATATATGGAGATATAAGTGTTTGAGGTCAGATGTAGAGTCGCTGGCCGGCTCTATATATGCAGATCTAGGTGATGATCCAGTCTTCTCCATGTATGGTTATCCAGGGTTAGATGAGGTCAGTGTTGTGTCTTTGACCAAAAAATGCACAAGATCTAAGGGTCTTCATGATGTCACGAGGCGTGACCATATATGGAGGCGTGATGTTACGAGGCGTGACCATGTATGGAGGCGTGATATGGCCATATATTGACATTCCCTATATGGTATGGGAATGGTTTCATAGTAAATGCGGTAGAGAAGGCTGAACAAACAGCCAAAAAAAACATGCACATCTATGTACCTATGTAGGCTGGGTGCTGGATCAAATAAAGTACAAATCAAGAAATGAAAAAAATCTGCACACCATTTTCTGCTCCCAAATAAGTAAAAGAAATATTTGGGAGCAGAAAATGGTGTGCAGATTTTTTTTCATTTCTTGATTCATAGTAAATGCAACCTGTGGTTGCAATAAACATAAAGTCACTGGAACCATATACATCCACGTAGACATACACAACATCCATACTACTGAATCTGGACACAGGCCACGCCACTACAAAGCTCCATGTGACTGAACCAATCTTCCTCTTTCGCTTAGATCTGTTCCCTCTCCTGGCCGCTTCAGGACTTCCTTGTATTCACACCTCGAAACAACCTGTTCATGCTATTAACATTGCTTGTACTACTGTTTATATCTGACCTTTATACATGTCATTGTACTGTTACTATACTGTATTCTCCATGTCTTTGTATAAAATGAGTTGAGGGCTGGGGCTGTGGGTGGGAGAGGATGAGCAAGCTAACTGTATCTGTACATGTGTGTATTGTGTATTGCGTAGTCAGTGTATTGTGTATAGTTGCACTGTACTGCACTGTTTTACCTGTACATAGGACCCCCTCTAAAATTATATGCTGCATCTCAAGGGGCTATCCCATCTGACCAAATTCTAATCGGTCGAGCGGTGCTTGAGTGAAATAAATAAATAAATAAATAAAACATTGATTGAATTGTTAGTAATGACAAGCACATTATGTACTAGAAACTAGAAAACACATCTAACCATTTCCATATCCTAAAACAATATTTTAACATACCTTTCCCTTGATTTTAAAAATGGAAAAACGGGTCAAAATGACCCTATAGAGCGCCGAAGTCCTGACGTCACCATCCCCTGGTTCATAGAAGTTTTTCTCTATGGAGCATAACGGGGTTATCTTAAAATCGTCTCATATAAGAGCTGTGGTCCAAAAATAAACAAACTGTCTCTGCGATATTGTCAGGGAGGTGTCTCTATCGTTTACGACAGTCAGTCATATTTCATACAGTCTGTTTCTATAGCGAAAATGTAATTAATTCAGCAGCCGTAACATTAGCGTTTTCTCTCAGTCAGTTGATTCTTCATATCCATGAGTGAAACGGCTGGGATGATTTTTCAAACACAGTTCTTATATGAGGCGATCTAAAATCCCCCTATGGGGATTACAATGCAAATAAAAAGTACCTGTGGACCCTCTACCGATATTGACGTCAGACCTCGGTGCTAGAGGGTTAAACGGCTGTTGGCCTGGAGGTGATAAAGGTAGACGAGCACACAGGCTTGACTCTTCCTTTAGTTTGAGCAGTGGCTCCCAAACTTTTCAGGTCGAGACCCAAACGAGAGATGTTTGCCCGACATGATCGACTACTTGCTTGTATTCAAGTTACAGTTTACTTTAAAATCCAAGAGTGTACAACTGTAACCAAATGGACCCGTATCCTGTATGCTCTTGGTTTTAGACAAGGGGAGAGTATGAATTGACAATAAAGAACATAAATATAAAATTTAAAATATTTTATCCTATTAATATATATTATTATTATATATTAGGATAAAATATTTAAGTAAAAACTAACAGAATATATTAAATGATATAGATATTATATATAAAGTGTGTGTGCTGATGAATATGTAGATAAAATACAATGAATGTAAAAGTTAGCGCACTATACTTTCTGGCCTTGAAAGCCCTGCATACATCCAAACAGAAAAGTCCTATCTGATTGCTTTAAACAACATTAAACTAATTTTGCCACTCGATTTGCCACTCTATGGGCATACTCTCTAGTCTAGATAGATGTTGGTTTGGTTAGTGGATTTGAATCAACCAAGTATACTGTATGGTTTAAGTGGTTAATGTGGACAAATAGTGGTAGACAATTAAAACAAACTGGAGGTAGCATTTTGATTACATTGTCTGACTACAAACGATATCATCTGGTGAATAGATTACTGTAAAAAACCAACACAACTATGAAGTTTAAATAAACTATAGGATGAAATGACAGGTCAGTTTAGTGGGTCAGCAGAAACAACTGCTTACATTACTGTCCATGAAAACCTTATCACAATAAATGTTAAACTATCAGATGTAAGATTCCTCAACGATACTCTGTGGGCGTGTTCTCTCCTCCGCGTCTATGGAAGTCCACAACCGGTTTGGCGAAAGCTTTACGTCACACGCGCGCGCGCACGCACACGACACAAGTTGACATCTATGGTTGACATAGGCGGCAGACCTACGTCTTGCAGTGACCTGCGGCCGCGGGACCATTGACCAGCGACTTTTGAGTGAAGGAACAGCTTTGTCCCTATGTCCCAACCTGTGTGACTCTTGGGTATGTCTTTTCTAAGGCTCTGGGTATGACTATGTCCCTGTGTCCCGATGGGGGGGGTGCTGTTGCACCACTCGCTTCAGACTGGTCTGATTTTTCAAAACGTTTCGCGTAAATTCGCGGTGAAAAAATAGAATTAATGCATCGGCAGGCAGCACAGACTGAATCATATTACACTGATTAGTTAGATGATGTCAACTAAAGTGGCATCCAACTTCAACTTAGCCTCGGTCCCAAGCTTACTCGACTTCAACTGGAATTTCCACACTTTAGGTAAAGTGATTTTTCTACTCTAAATTGTGTTTAAGTGTTAAATGCTAAACACTTTAAAGTGCTTGTTCGGTAACTGGGAAAGAGAAATAGGAAGTGATGACGATGACAAAGAAATGAACTTAATTCATTGGAACGTTACACAGTACACTATACAATTGAAGCTGATCAATTATCCTATTAATTGGCTGAAATTGGTAACCCACCTGAAATGTATTTTCTGTGTAATAAATGGTAAGGCAGGGAACTTAAACTGGTTACTGAACAAACACTCTGCAATCGATATGATAATGTAATCATTATATTGCTTTGTTTTTGTTTTAATAGAAATACAAAAACAGGATACCCTACATTTTAATCAAATACTTATTTGCCAGGAAAACACTTCTAAATGTATGACCTGTTTATTTGACTGACTGACTTGTTCACTGTTGAGGGAGAGAGAGAGATAATTGATTATTTAGATTTGGAAACTTCCCATTGGATTGTAAACCTGAAGATAGACCCTTCATTCTCTGGACACACATACAACTGATAGGCTATGCCTAGTATGAGATGAGGCTACACTGACTACACTACACTGCAAACATTAACCGTGATAAAACTAAAAGTGCATGTTTGAGTCATGAAAACTGTAGTGTTAAGACCAGAGGGTGGCAGTGTTGCACTACAAGCCAATTTTGCAGCGCTGACATTAATAGATGCCTTGCAATGCCATACTTTTATTTCACCCCAGAATAGGGATAGAGTTCCTGATATCCATAATATTTTATATACAAATCCAGACAGAATGTAACCATAAAGTGGCCTCCCTGCTTCCAGAGCCTGGCCCTGAAGTTCAGCCTGAAGTTACAAAAAAAGGACCCACTCACATGTCAGACAGACGTTATGTGAACAACAAAGTAGGGTCGACGTAACTGGGGCCCCAGAGCAATAAGGGGTCCTTCAAGTCGCTTCAGAAGGGCCCCATGGGATTTATCTTTGCCCATGCCCAGGGTCGAAGAATATAGTCCCAAGAATTGATCTGCTCACAGAAGGTTAAATATTTAGTTTTGCTGTCATTTCTGGTTGCCCTTAGGGGCCTATAGGCCCAATGGCCCATGCACCGTCTGGTTGTTGTAGCCTACACATGGCATATTGGCAGGTCAAATACACTATAAGGCCTGATGTAGGCTACGTTTAGATCAAGCTTAAACCATCAGAGCCATCTGATAGAAGAGTTGCGATATTGAGGGGGCAGAAAACAGCCCTGCCCGGTCACGTGGTTCATGTACTCGCACGAGCCCATAGACCCCAATGCATTCCGTAAACTTCCGGTTGTCCCCATTCGTTGTCCCCATTCAATAGAAGTCTATGTAGAATTAAGAGCCGCCATTGGACTGGCCCCATGAAGTGAACGGAGTTTGCGTAACTCTGTGTCTTACTCTATGGCTCTGTAAACCATATAGCTCATATCATTATCTAACTGTTGAAGAGGTTTTATAGTGCTGGTAGTCAGCAGCACAAGGTGCAGAGAACAGGTGCGTGCGTGAGTGCGTAGACTCAGGGATTCTTGCAGACACTCTTAGGTAATGAGGTCAAAGACATTGGCTGCCATTTTATTTGCATCCAAAGTGGCCATGGATACCATAGATATGACTGATACCCCAAACTACAAAGTGCTGCTTTAATTCATGTGTTGATTCCCTATAAATGCAAATAGAAGAAAGTTGTCACGTTTGTTTACAGTTGAGTCGGGCCTCCCTATTAAATATTCAAGGTTCAATGGTACTTTACTGTTACTGATCGTGTGCATATGGACATAAGATAAAGAGTATTTTTGTTCGGCTTCCTTCAGACAATGCATAGGTACTAATATTGAACTTTCGATATTAACTTACAGTACTTTGTGTCTTGTGTGTCTTGACTGACAGCTTCTTTCCATGTCCTAGGTTGGTGGTGGCCTACACTACTACGCCTGTTTAGCCAAATGGAAATATCTCCCAAGCACTACGACCCAACTTTAACCATGTAAGCCTTATACAGGTATGTCTTAAGTTGCTTGATTCAATATTTGTTATTCATTAGATCATACAAACCCATTGAACTTCAAACTCTATTTTAACCATCTTAGGAAAAAACACATGTCCCTGGTTCTGGTGACTGATTTATTTTTGTACCCCATTTTTTTCACCCAGTGTCAATTATCTAATGTAATCCTGGGCTCTATGCTCCCTCTGCCGACCTGGGGAGAGCAACGGACTGACCTCATGCTTCCTTCGACTGATGTCCTTCTAATGAGTGAGGGGACTGTGTTTTTTCCATTCAAAAAAGAATTAACTTTCAATGTTACAAAAAGGTTATTACAGTGTGCACTGCCATGTTTACAACACTCTCTGCTCATTCCTCTATTTTAAGAGTCCGAGACCAGACTGACTAAAGTACCCAAACTTAAGCTAGCTCCACATCTCTGGATGATTACACACATGCCCTGACATCTCATCTCTCTCTCTCTCTCTCTCTTTCTATCTCTCTCTCTCAGCCAGTGAGTCATCTGATGTGACACGCGAAAAAGGAGGGGGGGGGGGGGGGGGTGTCGGCACCAGAGACCCCGGTGTCAAGTATGAAACAGGTTCCAGTCACAGAGCAGAGTTC
The DNA here is from genome assembly GCF_951216825.1 of Electrona antarctica. Lineage (NCBI taxonomy): Eukaryota > Metazoa > Chordata > Actinopteri > Myctophiformes > Myctophidae > Electrona > Electrona antarctica. Next base: position 30,029,655 of record NC_136805.1, read on the forward strand.
AGTTTATCACCAGGACACGGAGAGACACACAGTTCATACGGTCTGGGAGTCAGTCACTCGCTGCCACCTCGTCTGCCCTAACCTGCTGCCTGTCAGCCTTGTTGAACTTTCGGGAGCAACTTTTCAGCCAGCTTCCGTTCAACTTTCCCTGCTTTGATTACCTTTTCCCCCCCAAAAGGGCTGCTTGGGAACCAGAGTCAGCATGCAGTCCTGTGCACGCTGTGGGTTCGTGGTCTACCCAGCTGAGAAAATCAACTGCATCGACCTGGTAAGACTAGAGCTGTCACCATTATGAATTTATGTTGACGATGAATTGTCACACAAAAAATGTGATCGTGTTTAATTGGCATTGGAACATATGAATACAATTTAAAATTCTGTTTGGTTTTTAGGCTTCGTAATCAGAAATTGCACAGGGCAGATATGACAAATTAAGGGTAAAACAGCTGACATTTCCGATCTACAAGCTTACAACACGCAACTTCATGACGTGTTGTAAGCTTGTAGATCTGCTATTTGTGCTATTTTTGGAAAATGATGAAAATGTATGAGCATTTTTCAACTATTTCAACAATTATGCAAAAATAATCGCGATTATCTATAATAATTGCAATTAGACAATTATGTAATAATTGTGACAGGCCTTTAGGTAAGACACAAGTTTGAGCTGACTACAGTGCTGACTGGTTTCACTCCAAAATGTAATGAAGACAGGTTTGGATTTCCTAGGGGGGGATGGGGTGTAAATCCGTGCCTCTGCTTTTGAAAAGTAAACTCCATATACAGTATATTAAAGAACAACATAAAAAATATCAAACGTCTGATGCTAATATGATGACAGTGGAGCTATTCAAAGGCCTCCATTACATAACCACATGACTGTCTCAGGCAGGCATGACTGCTATACCAAATACTAGGTGGTGACTAAACGCTAGGTGGTTGTATTAAAGCAGCCGTTTTTAGCATGATGCGCCAGTGTCAGTGAATACAATTTATGTTCATAAACATTTTATTACGCTGCATCGGTACATAGATGTGACATGAGGAAAGTATAGCCACGGGGATTGACTACAAATGTTGAGGCAGATGATAAGCAGTACAGTTCAATTGTCAGTCAAAGAAAGCCATTATATTTGCCATTATATACCGCGATTGACACCTTATTTCAGACAGAACCCCAGAGTGCCAGCTTGCCTCCAGGACTATCTGACAGCATGTTTGACAAAACAAACAAAACATACACATTTATCTCTGTTCCATACTCCAGTCTCTTCATACTCCAGTCTCTTCATACTCCAGTCTCTTGAATGCATCTTCTCATGGTGAACTAGATTAGAGTCATATCTCCTGAATTAGAGAGCTTACATCTGAACAGATGTCATATCTGTCCCATTTATACGTCTTGTTATTATTATTATTATTATTATTTGCTTCTTTCAGAACTGGCACAAAGCATGTTTTCATTGCGATGTCTGTAAGATGGTGCTGACCGCAAACAACTTTGTCAGCCACAAGAAGAGACCGTACTGTTCTGTGTGAGTATTCTTTCCCCCCAGCAACAGGGGTCTCCCCGTCTCTGAAATAGGACACGGTGAAACAAACAAAAACAAAAAAGAGCATACAGTACAAAATTGGAACTGGAACACTTTAAAAAGGGTCTCTCATTACTTATTAGATGAAATTGGTGTCCAAACTAAAATGTTTCTGTTTACCAAAGAGCTATAAGAGATGTCAGGTATAACCCTGTAACTGAATAATCAGAATATATCTCGATATAACTAAAATCACCTTTAACTCTGGGAGTTATATTTGTACACATTCAGAGTTACAAATGGATAAGTACTGTGCACATTCCAAAAGCCTCCGATATCCATTCTGTATAGATTCTTACCCAGCATTTCATACTGTAGCCTACACTTTATGGCTTTATGACCTCAGAAATCCGTGATGACCGAAACCAAAACGATCATCATTTAAAATGCACTGTATAGGTATATATTATTCTCATATCCTGACAGCTGGCTTTAAAACCCCTACAGGCACAACCCAAGGAACAACACCTTCACAAGTGTGTATGAGACGCCTGTTAACATCAACGCAAAGAAACAGAGCAAGGCCAGCAGTGAGGTAAGACAACAGTTCGCAAGTGATGGAACTTGTTGAAGCTGACTTTACGTTGATGTTGACAATGGGAAAAGTTTCATTGTTATTATACATAATCTTTTGTTTGAATATAAATCTGCCGCCACAAGTTCTGTTATTTATTTTGCTGGAATTTACGAGTCAGGACACCCGACCCTCGCCTAGCCATGGTAGCGTGTTGAATTCTATGGGATACCTCTACACATGATGTCACATGTTAAAAAACAACACCACCACCTCACTGACAGCATGACAGAAGAGCATTGAGTCACGCGAGTCAAGGACATTGTCTGTGGCTCATGTCACTGTCCACTCAGTGTCAGTGATGGAAGCACGGTGTGAGTCAGGGATGACTAGGGCTGTCACGATTACAAATTTAAGTTGACAATTAATTGTCACACAAATTATTGCGATTAAAGATGTAATTATGGTTTTGGCAGTGAACATTGGAACGTTGATATGAATCAAAATACATTTCAAGATTACTTTTAAGGCTTCGTAATCAAAACTTGCACAGGGCAGATATGCCAAGTAACTTAAATATACAAAGAAATGACTGACATATGTAATAATTGTATTATATCTTAAAAGAAAATAGCGGAAATAGCTGATCTACAAGCTTACAACTCGTCACAAACGCGTTGTAAGCTTGTAGATCTGCTATTTCAATTTTTGGTGATTATGTCGATTATGCAAAAATAATTGAAACCTTTTAAAAAAAGACAACACTTATGTCACAATATTTAAATATTCCAGACAATATGTAGTCTCATAACAATATCGATATAATATCGATATTGTGAGCATGTAGATAGGCTATTTTTGCACGCACGCACGCACACACACTACACACCGCAGTGGACATTTCCATTACTTTTCTGCTCATGAAAATCACATGAAACTACAGTCCTGTCTTGATGAGAGAGACAAACACACACACACACACACACACACACACACACACACACACACACACACACACACACACACACACACACACACACACACACACACACAGAGTGAGACAGAGAGAGAGTGAGAGAGAGAGAGTGAGAGGTACAGGCAGCTCCAATGGTGACTGCAGGGTTTTGGAATGGAGAGGGTCTTACCGGTAGTTTATTTCAGTGCCTGACAGAAGAGTGACACCCCCCCCTCCTCCTCCTCCTCCTCGCTATAGCCCTCTTTATGCTCCTGTGGGTTAAAATTATAACCCTTCCTCTCCCCTGCCCTCCCACCTGTTCCTTTCGGTCTGCCTGCCTGTCTGTCTGTCTCTCTGTCTGAGTCTGCATGTGTGCGTATGTGCGTGCATGTGTACTGTGTGTGCGTGTGTGTGTGTGTGTGTGTGTGTGTGTGTGTGTGTGTGTGTGTGTGTGTGTGTGTGTGTGTGTGTGTGTGTGTGTGTGTGTGTGTGTGTGTGTGTGTGTGTGTGTGTGTGTGTGTGTGTGTGTGTGTGTGTGTGTGTGTGTGTGTGTGACTGTGTGTGTTTCTGAGTCCAGCCACGTGGTCAGGGGTGCCATATGAGCAGAAAACCCGAAATGATACAGAGTGTTGAGGTTTAGTGTGGCTGCGCCAGGCTAAGAGATACCAGGCTAGTAGACTCTGTATCGGTGAGGCTCACCAATAATGCCCTTTCATCGAGTTCCTTGTGTTCTACTGTTTTGGAGCATTTTGCCACTTATCACCACAGTAAAAGCAGCCTGCAAAGAGCTGTGTTTATAAGTGACATTGTTCCCATACCTCGAATGGATGGCTGCGTGTTTTTAAGTGACATCGATCCTATTGGCTGTAGGATCGATGTCACTTAAAACACGCAGCCATCCGTGTCCCAGGAGGGCTGTTTAGATCCCATAACCCAGAGGGACGGATGCATTGTAACTGGATACTCATAATTCTGTCATTATTATTAGTGTCGGTTACAATTCTAGTATGGGTGTTCCCGAGCACAATATATTTTTAGATGCGGATCTGCAGCCAAATAGCCTACAGTACATACTGTATTAATTTGGAGTTCCTTGACATGAAAAAGTTTGAGAACAACTGAATTAGAAAAGCACATCAAGCTTCTAAGCAGTTAGAGAACTTCAGGATTAGATGACCCAGCTTTGAGCCCAACGCTGTGTCCAAAACGGTTACTTTTCAGGATTCAAATTCAAAAACAGCAAAAGCAGCAGATCGGCAAGCTCAAAAAGGTGTGGCTTCGTGCCGCGTCGATGAATGAATGCCCTAATCAAGTAGGTCATTAATTTACCAAAAAAACACAAATATGGAGATAAGTGGTTCCTGCTTGACAGTGAAATGCCATCTAGGAACAGCCAGTGAAGGTCTGACATGCCAGGAAAGCAGGATTCAATCACATCATGCTAGCTGAGCATACTGTTCTACATAGAGTACATACATACATCATGCTAGCTGAGCATACTGTTCTACATAGAGTACATACATACATCATGCTAGCTGAGCATACTGTTCTACATAGAGTACATACATACATCATGCTAGCTAAGCATACTGTTCTACAAGCTTCTGAACCGCTTAACCACTGGCGTCCCAATTTTGGGCATGTCATTACAGGCAAAACGTTTAAAAAGAAACCTTCTAACAAATAGCAGATCTACATGTTGAGCTTTGGGTATGTTTGCCTTGTGACACCAGTGCTATGTGATATACTTTTAACGTTTAAAACAATTGTTTTAACAAAAGGATCCCCTTTTGCTAAAACAATTAGCCCTCTATAACAATAATAATTGCCCTCTTTAACAAGGGGGGCAAAGTTGCAATGGATGATGTCATTTGTCCATGCGTGGTCCAGCCATATGAAATGCATATACCTAAAAAAACAACTTAATAATTCTGGCCAAGGATAATATGAGCTTCAAGATTTGAATATGTTTTATTTGCACATGCATTCCATACATTCCATAGGGATGGACCACACATGCACAAATTACATCGTCAACTAGCAAATGGCGTTGTCCCCCTTGAGTAAAATATGAATTATTTATAAAATAAATACAATATTTAAGGGCAATTATAATGTATTAATTTATGACATTAGCCACTGATCTTTTTAAAGCGCTACTGATAGTAATCATAGCTCTTTAGTAAACAGAAAATACATTTTCTGGTGGATTACAAATGTACAAATTCAAATCCAAGCAAGAGAGAGAATGCCAAAGAGATCATTTAAAAGCTTGTATAACAGTGTTCCAATTGTCTGCTCATTTATTTGTTTAATCACATCCGGTTTCACTCGTTTTATTTATCCTGTATGAGTTCTCTCTCCTGATTGGATGAAATTGGTACCCCGACCTGAAAATGCATTTACAGTTTACCAAAGAGGTGGAGAGATGGGGTATATCCCTGTAACAGAACAAACACACAAACACAGAGCCATTTCACAACAAAACATGGGCACATACGTTTGAGTCTTATTTTCTCCTGGTGTTGTATACTGTAGTGTTTGCAATGAACTGCTTTACTAGACAGAATATACAGTCAAAAGGACTGGGGAAGCGGTGTAAAATGACACTGAACATAGTTAGGCATGGTGTGGGACTCTACCTCCTTGCCAGCCTGGCTGCTACAGTGTTTGAAGCATGTGTATCTAATATAGATCACCCATAAAAAGAGGATCTACTACTAACCAGCTACTAAGGTTGCACTTCCACTGGGTCCTGCAGCAAGACCATGTTTCACAAAACCACTTAAGCTCTATACTTAAAGGTATATTCAGTGATTTCACTTAATTCAAATATCACTTATTTTTTCTTATTTTTTGGATAATCCTCCCTACTATAAAGTGTGCTGACCATATAAGGAGTTCCTACCTGTCCCCAGTGAGCCCCTGGGGTCAAAAAACCCTAGTTTCGGTTTGGGCTTTGGGTGGCAAAGCCTTCATCCAATCAGGATGAGAGGGGCCTTCTTCCAATCATGATCGAGTGGGGCGGGCATTGGTGCACGTGCTGTTGGTCTGTTGTACTTCCCCCACTGTAGAGCGTGTGCATGTGCACATCTTGTTACCGGGTGGACCGGGTTTTTTTCCAAATCACCCAAATCACTGAATGCTCCTTTAATTGTACGACAAATTGTGAAAATAGGCAATCTACAAGCTCAAATGTAAAACATTTACTTTTCAGTGTAGGGGAGACGGGAGCAACATCTCTGGTGAGACAATACTCAATAGTTGCAAAAGTTGCAATAGAACACTTTTTCTTTGCTATTTTTGAAAATTGATTAGTTTATAAAAAATAAATAAATTAAGCCCTGCAGCCCTGCACAACTGAAATAAAAAACAAACTTATCTCAAAATATTTAATGAAAAGTTTCAATAAAGGTTGATGTCGGCTCAGGTGCGAACACTTGATGCAACTGCTTTCATGACTGTAATTTGGGAATGTTATTGCTTTTGTACTTGATTAGATTAGCGCTTGCATGTCCTTTTTGTAAATTGATTGATTGTTTTTTCCTAGGTAGATATTTTTATTAAGGCCTAACCAAGGACTGGGTTCACTTAATCAGCCTCCTCGGCTATAACCCCACAATGCAACAGTTTCATGTTTTTATAACTTGACATAAGTAGATTTTTGTATTGTCCCTGTCAAATAAACGTATAAAAAGGTCACCATGGACCAAGTAGCTGTTACCTCTCACCACACAATAGTCTGCCATCTCTTTTAATGCCATTGTCATACTACTAATATTAGGTTTGAACACATTTAGATCTTGTGGTTCAGTTCTGTATCATGGCTCCCGCTCCACTCTCCCACTGCTCGTTGCAGGTTGACTGGATGGGGAAATCTCTCAGCTATGCAAAGATATTAATATCTGTGCTCAAAATGTTAGCCTCTAATTTCAGGCGTATCTGTTCAGATTGTCTGGTTCATAGAGATAGAACTATCGTGCTTGAAAAGACTCAACATCCAAGGATTGGTTGATTAACGCATCAGTCAAACACTGGACTATAAATAAGTACAGAAAAATTGCAGTACCTACATTTCACAAATCTTCCCAAAATAAACTGGTGAAATTGAGGCATTTTTTATTATTTTTCTTTGCTTTTAATTCGGGCTCAAACATTACCTCTGTGCATGTAAGTCTTGAGTTTTTTTTTGTTTTTTTGGGGGGTTCAGCACCACAAATTTTAGTTTATTTCTGGGTAGGTCCAACTCCTCCATTGCAATAATTACAGTGCTGTTTGGTATTTGAGCTGTGGATTTGATCTATGCATTTTATTTTACCATGTGCTGTTATACTGTATTGATTGACTGTGGACAAAATCAAGATATAGGCCTACAGCAGAGTTGGCTTTGGTCAATGTCAACACACATCCATGTACCTCAAATCAAAATGGATGTTTTTCTTTTCTTTTATTCATGTGTTTATGTTTCTATATGTGCAGGTGTGCATGTATGCATTTGTGTATTATACTGTAGGCCTACCTGTGCAGCTGTATACGAGCGCTACTGTATGTGCGCTCACTGCGCTGGCTTGTTGTCATGGCTTGTTGTTTATGTCTTGTTGTCATCTATATGTGCACCTGTGTAGCTGAAGTATCGTGAAGATGGCGAGCGCTTCATGTCTACCTTCCACGTTGACATGAGGTCCATGGAGCTGGAGAAGGCTCGCCTAGCCAAGCTAATGGCTAGCCAGGTGAGCTAGCCCCACTGAGCCTCGCACGTAGGCAAAGAAAGCCATTAGACTTAAATACTGTTCTCTAGCCGGCGGTCCACAGACCACTAGTTTTCCGTGGCATATAATTAATTACAGGAGATGGTAATGTAGTAAGGGCTTGATGTTTGTCGCGCGCCAACAATAGCAGATCTACAAGCTCACAATGCATCACAGTGCGATGCACTGTGAGCTTGTAGATCGGCTTAGTCGCCCAACTACAGTAAGTATGAGTCTGACTTTAACATCGTTAATGTTAGATATACAAATAATAATGATTATTAATAATATTGTATTATTTATGAATCGTGGGGAGTTGGGGTGATCCTTGAGGATTGTTGAAAATATGTTGAGAAGCACTATAGGGCTAGGCTATATAAAGACAGCCTCTGAGACTTGTGTCAGGGCATCATCTGGGAGGAAATTCTTTGAAGCTGCACATGCATTGTGCGATGTGTGTGTGATAATGTGTATTGTGTACTGTATGTGTTTCATTGCGATGTAACGCTTGCTGGTTCTGTACATGCATGTGCTGGCTGTCCATGTTGTCAATTCCCCTCCTTTCTAAGCACGTAGTCACAATCTAGCCACACTCTGGTCTCAGCTCCTCCTATAATGCTACGTTCCACACAGTCATTTTCATTGGAAGCCAGTGACATGAAACTGGCTCTGCATGACAGGCGCGACGTGCTCACTGAGCTGCCCTAAACAGCGCATCAAACAATCCACTCCCCTTCTCTCTTTCCATAATTCCTGCTCTGTTCCATATTTAGAGTGTAAGTTGAGCAACTCTTCAACGGCGAATGGCTGGTGTGAACGCAGCATCAGGCTTCGAGGTCCCTCAGTGGTTCTCAACCTTTTCAGGCCATGACCCCCCAAAATAATCATATTTGAACTGGGGACCCCCCACCCTGACAAGCACTTGGAATGTAGACTACTAGGAGTTGAGGCAAATTTTCTTTTTTTACTCTGTACCACAGATAAATAGCAGATTGACTATTTACATTTCTTCTTCTTTTTTGCTTCTTTCTTTTATTAAAGATAAAAGCATTATGTTATACAATGGTGTCATGCAAAGATACTAAGATAGTGAAAATAGCAGCCCTTAAACAGACGATACTCAGGGGTGAGTGGGAAACTCTACCTTGAACATAAGTGTTCACTAGGGATGCAAATGATCAATTTATTCATTAATTGATAATTGATAACCTTATCAATCGATTTTTTTTAAATCTGGGAATCTTAATTTCCCTCAATGTCTCACATACATTTAGCTGATACACATTTTTTTTTTTAATATATATATATTGGGAAGAAGGACAGGGGGGGGGGGTTCCTCCAGTTAATCAAATATTTATTTGACCATTTGAGATACAGGGCCAGGCAATGGCATCTTTTATGAGGAATAAAATGAAATGAAGAGTGCACTGTCTAGTCTGTCACATCACGCAGAGACGTTTCTGTGGCTACCAAGGTGGGGGGGACTTTTTTAACCGGCCCACATGTGCGTTCCTCGGACGCACACAGACAGCATTACATTCACAGAAAACCACCCAATGATATAACCACAGAATTTTCAATTAATTATCAACAGTTTAATTGAAGAATTTCCTAACGGCGATTAATCGATTTTTGATTAATTGTTAACATCCCTACCTTCTCTCTTCTGTTGTTTACTTTTTCCCTCGGGAGTGAAGTAAACCTCAGAGCAAATCAGATTACTTTAATGAGTAAGAAACGTGTGCACTGTGCACCTGTCCAGTGAATGTGAGGGGGTTCCGCTGATTTGTGTGACCCGTTCTAACAGGCGTACCAGTCTCAGACGCAGTATTCGGAGCAGCAGTCGTGGTACTCGGGCACGGTCAGCAGCCAGGAGATGGTGAGGGTGTCGCAGGCTCAGCACAACCTCAGTGATGTGAGTATGGAGAACCGCGTGCTTCCCGGATACATCGTACCTATTGCACTTGTGTTACATTATTAGGGCGTGGATGCGTGTGGAGCACTGGAGCAGGGTTCATCGCCATGCTGGCTTGGGTGGACATTTTTTGCCAAAATATTTTTTTTTGCCACGGACATACAAAATGAGTGGACAGTAATATTACCGGAAATATATAAAGAGCTAGCCCTGAATGACCATAACAGATCTGTAACTCTTAGAGTGTTCAAATGGAAGCAAATGGACCCTTATGGGTTAATTTGGTTCCATTTGTACACTCAGAGTTAAGGGGGTCCTTTCGAACAAAACATTTGAGAACCACTAGTACTAGTTGGACTCCTAGTCCTAATATGCATAGTGTCATAATAAATTGTCATACATATTCTGAAGAAAATCTGGAGATTACATTCAGTAATTGGGCGTTATGATGAAAATAATAGTATAACGGTGTGTACAAAAAATAACTTCAACAACTGTTCTCGTCTGCAGGCGTACTCGAGTATAAAATATTTCTTGTCACAGAATCTCAGGTGACGCCTTTTTTCAGTTGAATATGTATTTGTGCTTGAATGACGGGTGGATATTATGTTGTACTTCAATAACAGGTCAAGTACACGGAGCAGTACGAGGAGAGCAAAGGGAAAGGCAGCTTTCCTGCCATGATCACACCAGGATACCAGTCTGCTAAGAAAGCAAACACCCTGGCCAGTAATGTAAGTGAAAACACGCACGCACGCACGCACGCACGCACGCACGCACGCACGCACGCACGCACACACACACACACACACACACACACACACACACACACCACCGATCAGTCTGGCCCAAATACAGAGTCGTGTGGAACTCTGTATGTGGTCATCAGTACATCACATTGTTGACATCATATTGATGACGTCATAGATTGTTTGCAGTGCAGGGACACCCCCCTCCCCCTAGTTCTTTTACGGCGTGACACCGAAGAGGTCAGACATCCCAAATATGTAGCCTATAGTTGCACACGGCTCCACGCTGGCCTCCACGGACTGACTGCTGCTGTTATTATTAGACCCTGTCTGTCTGTCTGTCTGGAAACGTGGATCTTTGGGGGAAAGATTCCCTGCACGACATAAACAGCATGTGTATTACCTTTTGTTTACTTTAACCCCCCCGTTAAAATCGTGCAATAACTCTCCATTCTCCCCTCCGATTGGCCATCCATTCGGAACTCTTCCCAAGGCGTTTGTGCTCTTTGCCCTCATCTGATTGGACAGTATGCAGTGACATACCCAACTCAGCTCTTCTAATTGAACTATAGAGGCTAGAGCCCATACATTCAAACAGAAAAGTCCTATTTGTATTAAACAACGTTAAACTCACCAACATTGCAGGTGCACGTAAAGCTTGAAGCTTTCTATCTGCAAAGTGTTTGTTTCATAAAAATCGACCGTAGACAAACAATGAACCACTTTTCGTCAAGAAATTATTTTTCTGTGTCAGAGTTTGGAAGCGCTCGTTTTCAATAATGCCGTCCTGCTGCCTCTTGCATTATGTGACATTTAGAAACAGGTGATACGCAGGACTGTTGAATGATTTCCAACCCTTCCAAACTCCAATGCTCCATCCATGCTGCTCAATCTTTTGCCATTCAGTGTAGATGAGGGGGGCGTGTCCCGGTGGAAAAGTGATTCTATTTCCGGTGCACAAATCGTTCATAAGCACTGGGAAAACGTTCGCATAGCAGATGTACACGCTTATCGGTTTATTTTAGGGCATGTGTTGTACGCTTGCAGATCGATTTTCAGCACATATATTTAAAGTAGATGGATAAAACACTAGAATAGAGCCCTGAGGCTCACCAATGTGTGGGGAAAAGGCTCATGATTATCTTGTGTGTACATGTTTATGTATTTAACATGTTTCTCTTTCTCATGTTTTCTCTTTATATTGTGTGTTGTGTCCACTGTACAGCACTTTGTAACATTGTTTACAAAGGTGCTTTATAAATAAAGTTACTTACTGTAGAAAACCCCACCACTCTTTAGCTGAGAGTGGGGTGGAGTGGGAACAGATTGCCTCGTTTGGTAGTGGGTGGGGCTACCAATCTGGCACACCTGTGGCTATATAGGCATAGGTAGGATGCACACACAAACCTTTGCCTTTTGTCTCTTCCTGGAGAGTGCTGTGGGAGCACAGTGCAATGCTACACTACGTGCCTTTAGTGATGCATTATCTGTAAGTTTGCTCTTTTTTTCCGTTTACCAGAATGCCCCTTTGAGTATTTGATTTGTTTATGTCCAATGTTTGTTTATAGTTTGAATTGTTTAAGCCTAAATTTGATTATGCCTGGTTTTGCACTACTGATTGCTACTGTTTCTTTTTCTTTGATTACTTAAACCGAAGGTTTAATGCAGTCACCATCAAAGAGCAGGTACAAAGCTGCAATACAAAACAATGAATTGAATATCAAATGCAATACAAAAACAATTAAAGAACCATAGGAAGTATTAAATAGAACAGTGTTTTTTTTCTTTTCAACAAAACAAAACAAAACACAGCCACATAGGTCCTTATCTTTGCCCTCCTTAGGAATTAAATAGAACAGTGTATTAAACATTTATTACGTGTGAACTTTGGCTACTGTAGTGTTACAATAGAACAGTCTTACAAACATAACAATTAGACTACCTTGAATAAAGTGTATTCAAATTAATACAATTGTGAGCCAGATAAATGCATAAACAAAATGCCAATTGCATGTAGATCAGCAAAACGAACCATTAGACAATTTCTTGAAGTAGTAGTAGTAATAATACTTATAATTGAAAATTCCGGCCCAGATAAATGCCTGAAACATGACATGTTGCAAACAGCACAGTGTGTTCAATCAAGTTGACTTGAAGTCGGGGTGGGGTCGGCCTCGGGTGGTGCTACCTCATCAAAGTTGGTATTGTGACTTTATACAATATAGTATAATATAATATAATATAATATACAGTATATATATATACAATATAATATATAGCAGGACGAAGTTGTGTAAAGCGAAGACCAGAGCCAGCGAAGCGATGCTCTTGGCCTGAGTCTTTCCACCTCAACAGTCCTTCATTGACTGCCTGCCAGTGGCAGGTCTAAGCCCCTCCCACTGGACCATACCAAACCTGGATTGATTCCACAATCTAACCAGTTAATTTCCCCAATGTCCAGAGACATTACATTTCACATACACATTTAAAGTGTCACCTATTACTCATCAAAACACATAATAATACCAGTAAGACGCCTGAGGGCGAGAAGCGGGCATGCATCTGCCTAGGTGACAGCAGACTGCTGGGCGAGCGCTGGCACTTTGGCATGGGGGGGTCAGATCAACATATGGAATTAATTCTGCACTGGCTATATATGGAGCGTGTCTTGAGTGTACAGGGTTTGATCTGGTGAGGTCAACATGTGGAATGTCAGAACAGGTCAGCTCCATATATGGAGATCTAAAGGTGGCAGTGGGGGCAGTGTCTTGAGTGTACATGGTTTGATCTGGTGAGATCAACATATGGAATGTCAGAACAGGTCAGCTCCATATATGGAGATCTAAAGGTGGCAGTGGGGGCAGTGTCTTGAGTGTACAGGGTTTGATGAGGGCCGATAGGGCCGGGCCTTCATTTTCGGGCCTGATGAGAACTCTAGTGTGGCAACGGGGGCAGTGTCTTGAGTGTACACTGTACAGGGTTTGATGAGGGCCCAGGTAGGGCTGGTAAAAAGGAGAAAAAGGCCGCACACTTGTAGCCACGATGCACGATTTATTGACAAGAATCCAACGTTTCGACCTAGGAGGTCTTCTCCTTAATTTTCGGGCCTGTTGAGAACTCGTTTTCGCCGGCTGCCGGGCACGGCTGCACTAATAACTTTGGGGCAGGCCCGTCTAGAGTTGAAAGGACAGGTATCAGTCAAAAGGGAGACATTGAAGGGGAAGGATCAACATATGGAATCTTCTTCTTTCGTGTAACGTCAGAGGTCCAACTCGGTGTCGTGGAGCCACGCCCGCATCTCTGGTCCCAGGTCAAAGAGGCTGGCTTCCGAGGGTGGTGTGTATAAGGGGCATGCAGGTGTTGATGATATTGTCGGCGGTCTGCTCAGGGTGACCGCACTGGCATGCTGCACTGTCCGCTAATCCCCACTTCTGCATTGATACATTGAAGCGCCCAACCCCAGTTCGTAAGCGGTTCAGTGTAGTCCATTGCTGGCGAGGTAGGTCATCTCCTCCTATGGCGCCATCTCCTGGTTCCCAGATGTAGCGATGCATGCGGGAGGGCCCGGCTGACTCCCACTCCTGCTTCCACGCTGCTGCCAACCAAGCATGGGTGGCAGCCTCCCGTCAGAGGCCGGCCGGCAAGAGGAACACAGAATGGAATGTCAGAACAGGTCAGCTCCATATATGGAGATCTAAGGGTTTGAGGTCAGATGTAGAGTTGCTGGCCAATATTGATGACATCAGGGATCTCCATATATGGGCATTCCCATATATGGGCTTAATATTGATGATGTCACGAGGCGTAGGGGTGACCAACGACTGACGGGAAATGCACGATTTCATAGTAAATGCGAATGATAATTAAAGTACTCAAACCCACAGTTGGTATGCTCCCTACTCTGGAGCCAACAATCAGTCAATCAACAATCACACAATATATAATATAAGTCAAACAAATCACTCTGCAACAAAGAATAATTCAAACTTTAACCCTGTATGTGTCGGTGGCACGGTGAACTGCCACACTGGTCCAGTTCTGCTTGCTCTTTGAGGTGCTCCTACCATACTGTCTGTTTTCTATGCAAATCTCAGCACAGAAGTCAGCAAACAGTGTCCTCCATCTGTCTGTGTCGATAGTGCTTTGATTACTTAAACCGAAGGTTTAATGCAGTCACTATACCACCATCAAAGAGCAGGTACAAAGCTGCAATACAAAACAATGAATTGAATATCAAATGCAATACAAAAACAATTAAAGAACCATAGGAAGTATTAAATAGAACAGTGTATTAAACATTTATTACGTGTGAACTTTGGCTACTGTAGTGTTACAATAGAACAGTCTTACAAACACAACAATTAGACTACCTTGAATAAAGTGTATTCAAATGAATACAATTGTGAGCCAGATAAATGCATAAACAAAATGCCAATTGTATGTAGATCAGCAAAACGAACCATTAAACAATTTATTGTAGTAGCAGCAGCAGCAGCAGCAGCAGAAGAAAATATAATTCCGGCCCAGATAAATGCCTGAAACATGACATGTCGTTAACATGTGGCAAACAGCACAGTGTGTTCAATCAAGTTGTCTTGAAGTCGGGGTGGGGTCGGCCTCGGGTGGTGCTACCTCATCAAAGTTGGTATTGTGACTTTATATAATATATAGCAGGACGAAGTTGTGTAAGGCGAAGACCAGAGCCAGCAAAGTCCTCCATCTAGTTGACTGTGTCGATAGTGCTCTTCAACACAGCATCCTTCCTCTCCACACTCCTGCTGCATCTGGATGTCTGTCTCCAGGTTGGCCAGCAGACTCGCCAGACGGGACCTCTCCGCTTGGCATACTGGGATTTTGGTTTTGCAGAGGTTGTCCATTTCAGTGTTGAGTATTTGAGTCGGGTCTCTCACACCCTTGAACCTTGACTTGTTTCAATGCGGACTCCCTCCTCGACTTCATCAGTTCACGTAGCTCTGCTGTCAGTTGGTCCTTGCGTTCCTTCAGTTTGATGTCCTCATCCCATCGCTTGGCTTTGCTTCGCAAGGTAACTGGAGCCTCCAGGGATCACCCCCCCCCCCCCCCCCCCCCCACACACACACCTTGTTTGGTGTTGTGCCCCTCCAGTCCAGATTGTCCAGTAGTACCTTACCCTATACCAATATTTGAATGTTTTACAAATGTTAAATCTATACGTTCGTCATGATTATTATAAATATATAATTGTTCAAAGTAATTGAATAGTTAATAGAAATACAATGTAATATATGCAGAAGACATTATAATGCTCAACATAATTGTGTTTGTTTGTTGTTGGTGCTGCTGCCTACTTGTAGCCTTTTTCAACACATCACTGTGTTAATTGTATATGCGAGTATTTTTTTATATATAGGGAGGTTTGAAAAATAAAGTGACATTGGGACATTCCCCCATTGGGAAAAAGAAAATATGCCCCCCTGCTGATTTGTGCCTGGAGGGAATAAAGTCTTAAATAATGCTGCCACTCGGAAGAGGGCAAGAGGCTGCAGAAATAGATAAACGGCTGACTGGTAGCCCTTGGAAGAAAAACAAAACAAGTTCAGAAACAGTTTAGAAACCCGTCCCCCAGTGACATCATCGTTAGGCAGATTTTTCTTCTTTTTTTTTTTTCTTTTCTTTTTAGATTTACACGAATCAGAAGTTAGAGATTATTGCTTTTGCAACAATGTTAGCTAGCACTTTTCAACCCCTCATACTCCTTGGCCAGCTCGTTGCCCGACAGGCTGATCCTGTCACAAATCGTGGTCCTCTCTTTGGGGCGCATCATGGCGATGGACTCGACCGCTTCATTGAAGAAGATGAGAGGTTTGCCCTGCAGGAAACGGGTCAGGATCTGTCTCTCTATCTTGGGCAGGTCGTACTTGTGCACGGTATCCTGGCCTCGCTCCATGCTGTACTGGCTGTTGGACAGGACCAGCGGCAGCAGGTCTCTTTCCAGCTAAAAATATCTTTGGCTAGTAAAAAGGATTCTGCTGGCTATATGTATGCACCCCTACACCAGCATGCCTGTTAGAGCATGAGGACCACGGTTGCAGTATCACAGCAGTTTATTTATTGCAGGCTTTCGTTTGTACAGATGAATGAAGGCATGATGGTGGTGAGGAATGATGGAAGTGATGATGATTTTAACTGAACAAGAAAAAGAAACCGTAACAATCAGTAGTGCAAAACCAGGCATAATCAAACTTAGGCATACACAATTCAAACTATAAACTAACTTGGTCATACATAAATCAAATACTCAAAGGGACATTCTCTCTCTATTGAGAGAGAGAGAGAGCATTCTGGTAAACGGAAAAAAGAGCAAACTTATTATAATGCGTCACTAAAGGCACGTAGTGTAGCTGTGGTGCTCCCACAGCACTCTCCAGGAAGAGACGAAGGCAAATGTTTGTGTGGCTCCTACCTAGGCCTATATAGCCACAGGTGTGCCAGATTGGTAGCCCCACCCACTACCAAACTAAACGAGTGTAGTTGGGTTTTCTACACTTACTTACTCTGCTCTCATTGTAGTTGGAGTATAAGAAGGGTCACGATGAGCGTGTGTCTACGTACACCGTGGTGGCAGACACACCGGAGGTCATCCAGGCGAGAAACCAAACACAGATCAACAGTGACGTAAGACTTAATAACTCACACCATCCCAGATGACGCTGGCATATTAATATAAAGATCACAATCCTATTTTAACCTTTCCCACATGTAATTTATAGCATGTAGTTCTCATGTTCATGCTTAAAAAAAGGTTCATGCATGATCAAAGGCCAGAGTATTTCACTGCGTTATGGACTGTTAATAGACAGTCCCCATTACACTCAGAACTTTGAGGAAAACACAATTTAATGCACAGTTGAAGTAATCAATGCATATTGTGCATTTATACATTAATATACACATAGCATAACAGTCACATCATAACATAGTATGACATGCAGCTTTCCATGAGCCTGTGCCATAGTATTTAACCCCTTCCTTTCCTTCCCAGTATGCGTACACAGAGGAGTACGAGCAGCACAGAGGCAAAGGAAGCTTCCCTGCTCATCTCACACCTGGGTACAAAGTGACCAAGAAGGCCACCGAGCTGGCTAGTGATGTGAGGACGCACGCACGCATGCACACACACACATACACACACACACACACACACACACACACACACACACACACACACACACACACACGTGTGTATTAGTTAAGGCTGTGTTCCGTCACAGTGTACCAATGTGTACCTCAGGTGAAGTACCGCCAGATGTATGAACAGGAGATGAAGGGAAAGGTCTGTTCTGAGGCGGGCGTGGCCGAGGCAGCTCAGGCCAAAGACAATGCGGAGATGTACAGCCAGGTAAGCTGTTAAACCCTAGAGATCATGATCCGTTTGATAAACCATTGAAGCACTAAAGCTCATTGTCAGCTCAGCTTTTCTAGAGCGGTCCTATATCCGCTCCAACATGTCATAAAAGCATGGCTTTTCAACCGGTGGTCCGCGGAGTTATTGCAGGTGGTACCGGGGGAAAAAAAGACAAACATTGGACATTGGACACTGCTGGCCTGCTCGCTTTGCCTAAAAAAATGGCAACTACAAAATACGGGGAAGCAGCTTTTTGCTTCTACGGGCCGACGGCGTGGAACAAACTCCCACTGTACCTTCGACAGGCAGCCTCTGTAGACATTTTTAAAGCTCAGCTCAAGACCCACTTCTACACCCTTGCTTTTAATTGATTTAACTGGTTGGAATAACGTGTTCCTTCCACGTGCTACGTCCAACCAGGGAAACTCCCCCTGTCAGGTGTAAAGGAGCAACTTGGGCATGAAGGAAGCATGAGTTCAAGTCCGTTGCTCTCCCCATGTCCCCCATATATGGGCACTAGGTTGGTGGAGGATGTGTAGAGCCCAGGATCACACTAAATAATTGACACAGGGGTGAAAAATGCGTTACAAAATCATGGGATAAAAAGAAAAGAAAGATTATACAGCTCTATACTACCAACCCTCTGACGTGATATGGTGGTGCATGTCTATCTGGCATACTAACACAACCACTTAAACCCTTGTACTGAGGCCCCTCAGAGCTCTATACTTGGTCCTCTCCTTCTTTTACACATCTAATGTCTCTGACAAAAGTAGTAAATGTACAAGCTCACAACGTGTTGTGAGCTTGTAGATACGCCTACGCTATTTTCGCTGAATGTTATATGAATATCGACGCTAGGGCTCAAAATGAACAACAAATGATATGTTAAGTGATGCTGGAAGTGCAAGCTGACACTACAACTAAAACTGATGACTAAGTAATTATTGCTGGTTAGTTGAAAGTGTCCTGGTGTTTGCAGATTGCGTACACGGAAGCGTACGAACAGCAGAGAGGCAAGGGCAGTTTCCCCGCCATGATCACCCCTGGATACCTGCTGGCCAAGAAGGCCCAGGCCTACGCCAGCGATGTGAGTATCAGCATGACCATTTGTCAAACACTCGTTTCTGACATCGAAAGAGACTAGAAGAACCAAGATGAAAATCAGCACAATTTCTTGGTGTATTCTAGACATCAAGCTAACTGCTTCTAACGAATATATTGTCTAAATAACTGCATCTAAGGGCATGCGGATAGCATCTACACAATGTAAACACATCTGTGATCAAGTAACCTAGGCTATACATGTACTGTAGATAAGTAGCATTTATCTAAATAGGCAAGTAAGGCAACAAACGAACAAAGTGACCCTAACACACATTAGGAGTCTCTTTGTGGTGTTGTTTTGTTTGCACTTCATGCACTGTGTTGCAAGGAAGCACCTATGAGCACATCATTGTGTTGATTTGCTTTGTTAATGTTCTATTGCAGTGGTTCCCAAATGTTTTAGCTCGAGACCCTAAAAGAGAAATTGTAATCTTTGCCTGGGACCCAAACTAGTGAAGATAGCAGATCTACAAGCACAAAAATGCGTGCGTCGCTGCTATTTTCACTGCTTCTTAAACTTTTTTTTTAATTGTTATTGTTTATGGTAATTATTTATGAAATACTTGTCTGAATAATTGATGAAAAGTTGTGATTTTGTTTGTTTAAACTTAACATATAAAATATTTTGAAGTTAGATATATATATTTCTTAGGAACAAATTAAGCGGATATTTACTCGTGACATACAAAAATCGGTCCGTGACCCACACATGTGTTTTGGAAACGGTGTCCTGCACTCCCCACTCGAACATGAATCTTTGTCTCGACTCTCGGGTCACTCTTTCTTTTTCTGACCCCTTGCCCCTCCCCCTTACCAGCTGACATATAAAAAAGACTTGACGAAGATGAAGGGGACGTCACACTTCCAAAGCCTGACCGGAGAGGACAACCTGGCCCTGATGAACGCCCGCAAAAACCAGAAGATGGTCAGCGAGGTGAGCCATGTCTGTGCGTGTGTCGGGATGCCAGGACACGGCGATAGCCTGAGGGGTCAAGGCCATGACCTGCTTTGACTTCACCTTCCAACTTTATTTGTCACGTCACAAGTTTAAAAGTAGAATGCGAGCGTTTGTGAGATAAAAAATTCAAGCTGCCCACGAATCGCAGTGTTGTCGCTACCTATAAGGGTAAAGAAATATTTATATATTAAATAGCGAATTTCAAAACAAAATTGTACAGGTGTGTACTAAAAAGTAAATATAAAATCAAAACACAATAACATAAAATAATAAAAGTACCTCAGTCTCTTATGCAAGTAAGAGACATTTAATATGTTATGTTCCATTGTTCCTTTCCTTTTACGTATTTATTGTTTTCCATTCCAACCTTATTTAAACTGGGCACAAAATATTCAGTGGCCGCCTGACCCAAAGCAAACAGCCTCCTAAATGACATGGTTGTGCTAGCCGTTTATCATCCTTCATGGCACCATGTCATCCGCTATATTTATACATCATATACATTACGTTAAAAAACAACAGCACTTCCATGACCCTGTCCCAAAATATGTGTGCGTGCGTGCGTGCGTGCGTGCGTGCGTGCGTGCGTGCGTGCGTGCGTGCGTGCGTGCGTGCGTGCGTGCGTGCGTGCGTGCGTGCGTGCGTGCGTGCGTGCGTGCGTCTTGATGATTGACTGTAAGAAACATAGAGATAGATGGTGGTCTGGTTTTGAGACAGGCTGCATGTATGACATGCCTGTGTGGTGAGTGTGGAGCTTTAGCTTCAAGGTCGCAGGACATCCCATCATGCTAACATCCATGGGGACAGGGGGGAGGCATCCCATCATGCTAACATCCATGGGGACAGGGGGGAGGCATTTGGGGTCCCCCTGGTGTTCGCATTTTACCTCCAATTAGTTATTTTCTCCGCCGCTTAAAGGACAACTTTACGTTTTTAGTGATTTTTTTTTCAGCTTAAATCACTAATACAAAAGAAAGCAGAAGATTAAATAAACACAAACACTGATATTTTACAATCTCTAACCTAAAACATGAACCTTGGTTGAAAGTATGTCCTTGGCTTTAACATTTTATTTTTTTATTTTTTTGCTAATTAATCAGATTTTAGATTGCCGTTGATTGCATCTTAAACCACATGCCCGTTCATCTGCATGTAACACAGATGTGTTTTCTATTCTGCAACCATTACTAGCCACATGGGCATGTCATTATAGGCAAACATTTAAAAAAAATATTAAATCGTTTGTATTTTCAAAAACAGAGAAAATAGCTTGTCTACAAACCCACAAAGCGATGTGTCGTGAACTTGTAGGTCGGCTACTTACGCTATTTTTGAAACAGCGGCTTAACTTTTTTTTTTCGCCACGCTCCGACATTTTATTTTCCTGAAGTGGCGCCTGCTCTGACACAGAGGAATACAATGCACACGGTCCTCTGCATCTATTCTGAAACACACAGACGCATCGTCTGCCTGTTCCATGACAGAAAGGTCACGGGTTCAATCCCCTCCAGAGCCACTGTGTGCATCCATCATCAGTAGTGGGGAAAGTACTCAAATGTTTTACTTGAGTAAAAGTATCAATACCGCAATGTAGAAATACTCTGGTGGAATAATTGAGTAAAAGTGCAAAAGTATTGCCATCAAAATGTACTTAAAGTGCCAAAAGTGAAGGTACCCATTATGCAGAATGTCTCAGTTCAAGTTTTCATGTATAAAAGTCTTTTGAAAATAGCAGATCTGCAAGCACAATGCATCTCGATGTATATAAATGGCCGAAATGTATATAGGGCTTGAACCCCAATGATGGACCCCCCTGTGTGTCCTTGAGCAAGGCAGTGAGTCAAACTCTGCAGCATAATGAGCTCAACTACCGTATTGTAAACATGTACAATGCGATGAATTCCCATTTAAACTCATTTTGTGTTATGAGTACATGCACACACAACATGCACTCATAATTCAAGAGGCGATGAAGCGACTTTTTTTTCTCTCGAAACAATAGAATCCTCAACCTGTGTGAATGAGGCATCACCAAAATAAAAGTGTGATGTTTTCGGTTGATGCGTCATACAAGGTTCATGGTTTTATTCGTGGTGGAAAAATCTACCTTGTTTCGAAAACTATTATGTCGCTTTATCACTGCATTCTGTGTGGATGTACTCTGGTCAACAGCACTTTGTATTTGTAATTTATTTATATTCGGAATGAATCGCACAGGAAAAAAAGTGCCCGTACGACGTGTTCTACACCGTGATCTACAACGTGAGCTTGTCAGCGAAGCAACGCTATTGTGCGATGGCGTATGAATTGAGCTTTAAGCCCACAGATGCGTTTGTGACATTTTGAAGTGTGTTTGCACATAGTTTGTGTCAACATAACTTCATGGTGGATGATGTACTGTAAGTACTACAGCCAGGAGCTTCAGACAGGACGGTCATATTTAGACCTTCACCTTGGCCTCCATCCAGCATTGAACCCTATGCTCTCTCTCCTGCATCGTATGACCATGAAGGTCCAATCTGAGCAGCCACTGTGCTGAAAGCATTACCCTTTCATGTACCATAGCCTGCACAGTGGCATAGCAGTGGCGGGCATTTCCTGGTTCCTTCGTTCCTGACCCCATTCATTTTTCCCATAGAGATTTACAAAAAATATTCCTATCAATTATTTTAAGCCTATAGAATCAAGCCATCCAGGATCCTGGTGCATCATAACCATAAAACATTTGATTGGAAATCTCTATGGGGAAAAAATGAATGGGGTCTGGAATGATGGAACCAGAAAATGGCCGCCACTGCTATGCCCTGCGTAGTAACTGTGATTCTGTGTGCAGATGCAGACTTTTTATGAACTGTGCATTCTTATTGTTTAGTTACTGTACACCACTGGTTATAGTACAACATGTTATTAGAGCCACATATAAAATAACTTTCTCATCTTTTGCAAATGTCTAACCAATTATTTCCTCATCCAGAAACCTGTGCCCTTTTCTTTTCCGTCAGATCACATCTATTCAGCCTCAACAACTCATGTACAATGTAAAAGAAAGGTGTCATTTTGGCAGTTTATTAAAACTGATTTCCTTTAATGCATGTGTTTCATCAGGTGGAGTATAAGAAGGACATGGAGAAGACAAAGAGTCACAGCATAAATTTCTGTGAGACGCCTCAGTTCATGAACTCTGCCAAGGTCGCCAAGTTCACCAGCGATGTGAGGAACACACACACACACACACACACACACACTCGTCGTGCAACCGTTGTAGCAATTCTTGTCAATTCTGTATTGAATATTCATTTATTTTTCTAGAACAAGTACAAGGAGAAGGCGAAACAGATGAAGACCCACTATGAAGACTCAGGCCTGGACAAGAAGACCATGCATGCCATGAAAGTTAGGAAGCTTGCAAGTGATGTAAGCCCCACCTCAGAAATAGTGTGATATTACAGAAATGCAAAATTCAAATTTCAACAACTACCCACCCAAAAGAGAATATTTAAGGTGTTCTAAATGTTTATTATAGCATTAAGGCTTATAATGCTTATTAGCCAGGGACCCTTTTAATAATTTCTTTAACCCTTATTTTATACTTCATTCTATGATGGTGTCGTGCAGGAAAAGTAGCCGATCTAGCTCACAGCGCATCGCATTGTGAAACGTTGTGAGCTTGTACAACGGCTACTTTTGCCATCTTGCTATTTCTTTCTTTTTTAGTTTTTTGCCTATCATAGACCTGCCCAAAATAGTAACGCCAGGTTGAAAGTAATAAATATAACAAGCCTCAGTGACACCAAGTGACTGGAAGCATTTTCAGGACAGTGCAGCATTGTCACATTATGACAAACGCCTGGTAACATTCTAAAACTCCCATGAAAGCTCAACATGATTGATGCGTGACAACACGTAAACCTGCAGTTTTAGAAGAAAAGAAAAATACACTTATACATTGTTGAAACATCATTTTTGACAAATGATTGTTCTTTATGTATCTTATAAAACGGCCCCACACTTCCTGAAACATTTCTTGTTTGTCCTTAAGAATGTATGCAATCTTTTCCAAAGGTAAACATAAAGACAATTCCCTGAACCACTGTGTAATACTTGGTTTGTCTGGCCTCTTCCAGGTCAATGCTATCATTCTCTTAGCTTGTAAAAGACATATCTATAAACATTTGTTCATTACGCTTTATCTTGTGTCCCTCTGGATATAGACTGAGCAGGAAGAACTTTGGTTCTGGTACAATATTTATTGACAAAATCTTCTGTATTTCCTGCCCGACCTTCCCCCAAAACTCCATCAATTTTGGACAGGACCATAGACAGTGGAACAATGTGCCTCTATCTTCACCGCATCTGGTGCATCTTGTAGTATTTTTTAGTGGAAAAATCACATTGCTCATGTAACCGCAAAGGCTCTACTTCCCTTATGTTTAACCGGTGTTTCATGCGTAAATCAGCTTTGTGTACATGCCATGTGGACACTGATATGGCGTTGTGCTTTTCAGATCTCTTACAAGCAGGGCCACGAGGAGAAGATGGAGCACGGTGAATACAGCTACCCAGCAACCATGACCCAAGGCTACAAGAGCCAGAGGAAAATCCTGGACATCCTGAAAGACGTAAGTCTCCTCCCATCAGCTAACGTTTTGATTTCTTTAAAAAAAACGCCCAGCTGGGATTCGAACCGGGGACTCGCCGTCAGATTCTTAGAGCCCATGTGGTGTCTATGTCGGTGTTATTGATAATGCGTATCTTAAATCATTGATTCTTTCGTTTTGTTGTTGTCACTGCAGAAGAACTACAGACAACACGTTGACCAGGTCAAGTACAAGGTAGTCACAGATACCCCTGATATCATCCAGGCCAAGAAGAACGCTGCGCTGGTCAGCAATGTAAGTACACAACAGACAACACTACAATACACTAAGTACAATTCATCCCATTTATTTGAACCAAGATGGTAGCTGAACCACTTCAAACTCGGCGTAGTATCGTGGCGGAAGTGGTTGTCCAGAACCACCCATCTGACTGACTTCACGCTGGGTACCGCACTCCGTCGTGCCCTCAGCGACGCGCACACCGAGGTTACAGACGATCGTTCGGCCGGTTCTCATAGCGTCATACATGATGGACAGACATAGTCATGCACACTCGCATATATTCAGAGATGTGTGTGCCGCTTGTTGTTCACATATTTAACCCATTTTGACCTGAGATCAGATTCTAAAAATGTCTTCTACATCCTGACAGTTTTCTGAAAAAGCTATGTTTCTATGTCCGTCGTTCTTCGATTTTTCAAAAATAGCAGACCTACAAGTTCATAGCGCGCCACTCGGTGGCGCGCTATGAGCTTGTAGATCTGCTATTTTCCAATGGCTAAAGCATAACATAATGCTAACACCAAAAGGGGTTAAAGAGCAGGAGACTCATGTGGTTATAATGTGTTTTTCCCTCAGCTAAATTACAAAGCAGACTATGAGAAGACCAAGCATCAGTACACCTTGTCTCAGGACCTGCCCCAGATCATAACGGCCAAGGCCAACGCCGCCCTGTGCAGCGATGTAAGTCTGCATGACCACTCAAAACACACACACACACGCTCGTGTTACAAGTTTTTATGACTGTTTATATGCTGTCGGGAAGAAACCTTGTATCTCCATATCTTAAATGAATGCCCTACTTTGTCGTACAAGAGTGTCACACAACGGTAACGAATGTAGCCGATCTACAAGCTCACAGCGCTTTGCATCTGTCTGTGTGTTTTGTAAATATTGAACAAAATGATTGAACCTTAAGTATTAATAAATTGTGAATAAATAATTACATTGGATCCATTGGAACACAGGCTCTTTATTCCATCACCGGAAAAAGTAACGGCTTTGGACATACAAGGTTTCCATCCAACAGCGACCCTATTACTGTACCGTACTATCCAGCGTATAGTAGTGTTTGAGCATCACAGGTCTGTGGTGTGGTTCTCTGCAGACCAAGTACAAGGAGGAGTGGGAGAAGACCAAGTCCAGAGCATGTGACATCAGTGACACCCTCACTGTCAAGACAGCCAAGGCCTCTCGAGACCTCGCCAGCGACGTAAGCAGCATGTCCTTTACTATAAGGCTGCTCGGGCCACTCGGTTTGGGGCAGGGGGGCAATGTTCCTGCAGATCCAGGTCCACAATGGACCCTTCGCTAAACCCCACCTCAAAAACGATTGTCCAATGCAAAAAAAACATACACATTGTACAATGTGTCTGTTTCACCCATTTCAATTGAAATGGTTTACTGACGCACCGAAACGGCTTTTTCGGAGCGCATTTGTCTATTGCAGAAAGCAGCACAATAGACAGTGAATCATTGTCATATTTTAAACCCTAACCCTATTCACCTAGCCTAACTGATTAGGATACTCTTCTCCAGCCTATCTCTAGCTCTCACCTCAGAACCTTAAGGTTCTCTCTCTCTACACTCACAGAGTTCAAAACTCACACTCGGAGTGTACACTCTCAGTTCAGTTCAAAACATTTTGCATTGGGATCTATGAAGTAAAGTGTCACAGGATGTCATGTGATTTCTGGTGTGCGTTTCAGATTAAGTACAAAGAGTCGTTCAGGAAGGACAAAGCTGCTGCTGTGTGCGCCAACGTGAGCGACTCCAAGACACTGCACTGTCTCGCACTGCACAAGACCAGCAGCGATGTAAGAATTCACTTCGTTACAATGCATTATTACATGGCTTGGTTGAATGCTTGATTCTGATTGGTCAATCGCTTAATTCAGCGGTGAGTTATCTCATGATAATGACCGCTCCGCTGTATAATGACCGCTGCCTAATCAAACCCTCTGAGCACCACCAGCTGCGCGGCTGCGCCCGCTTGATTTACTGCCGTTTCCAACATAACAGCCATGTAAACACACACACTACTGACACACAATGTAATTTACAGCTAAACATTGCTCTTAAAAATGTTTTTGAAAACATTTGAGCGAGAAATAGACGAAGCAGCTGGACCCGAAAATGGATTCTATTTGATCAACTCACTTCCTTGTTTTCCGACAGTGCTTCAGCCCTGCAGCTGGGCAGACTCAGCCAGCGCGAAGTTATGGAATACTTTTTTTGTTGTGTTTTGGATCAATGGATTAATTTATGTTAGTTAGCCATGTAATAAGCGGGATAATATCTGGCTAGGTGGTCATTGTCGGGATATAATTCACCTTCAGGGAGTGTAACCACCTCGGCTTCGCCTCGGTGGTTAAACTCCCTGTCGGTGAATTATCTCCCGACAATGACCACCTAGCCAGATATTATCCCTTACTTATTTACAACGATATGATTCAATACATTTCTTGTAAATGTTATTTATAAAAAAAAAAGCTGATCTACTAGCTCACAAGTGCAGTGGAACAAGTTGTGAGCTTATAGATTGACGTTTTATGTATTTAAAGAACATCTTAGAGTTTTTTCAATTTATTAGATTTTCTTTAGAAGGTTTAACATTATTATTAGGTAATTCACATTCCACCCTGAACTCAAAACGTTCCCTCAAACTCAGCATAGAAAGTGAGATTTAACACAACAAATAACCATTCAGTGATGGTATACGGATTAAAGTTCTCAGTCACCAAGACGGATTTCAATGATTTGGATTCCCACAGGGAAGCATGTCGCTCACCGAAAATAGCAGATCTATAATCTCACAACACTTTGCAGATATTTTAACATTATGTTTAGTTATTTTAACATTAAAATCAAATTCAGTATTTGAACTGATCTTTTGAGGTTTGAGGTTTAAAGCCTCAAATGTGTGATTTCTTCAACTGGTTGGCTGTTATGTGGAACAGCAGCAAAAAAGAATAACACCTAAACATCATTAATAAACTTTCAGTCATAAGATTTTATTTTGCTTTATTACATGGCTTGGTTGAATGCTTGATTCTGATTGGTCAATCGCTTAATTCAGCGGTGAGTTATCTCATGATAATGACCGCTCCGCTGTATAATGACCGCTGCCTAATCAAACCCTCTGAGCACCACCAGCTGCGCCCCGCTTGATTTACTGCCGTTTCCAACATAACAGCCATGTAAACACACACACTAGTGACACACAATGTAATTTACAGCTAAACATTGCTCTTGAAAATGTTTTTGAAAACATTTGAGCGAGAAATAGACGAAGCAGGACCCCAAAATGGATTCTATTTGATCAACTCACTTCCTTGTTTTCCGACAGTGCTGCAGCCCTGCAGCTGGGCAGACGCAGCCAGCGCGAACTTATGGAATACTTTTTGTGTTGTGTTTTGGGTCAATGTATTCATTTATGTTAGTTAGCCATGTAATAAGCGGGATAATATCTGGCTAGGTGGTCATTGTCGGGATATAATTCACCTTCAGGGAGTGTAACCACCTCGGCTTCGCCTCGGTGGTTAAACTCCCTGTCGGTGAATTATCTCCCGACAATGACCACCTAGCCAGATATTATCCCTTACTTATTCCATGGGTATAAATCAGGGGTCATCACCATGATGGCTTGTGGTGGACATTTTTTGTTAAAATTTAATTTTTGCCAGTACAATGGACAAGAAAATCGAAAATTTGCCACGGACACATTGTCCGTGTACAGACATGTTGATGATGACCCCTGGTATAAATACTTTCCCTCCCCTCCCCTCACCTCTCCAGATTGAATACAAGAAGGGTTCCAAGGAGGGCCAGGCCCAGTTCAGCCTGGGCCTGGACATGGTCAACCTGAGCCACGCCAAGAAAGCCCAGGCGCTGGCCAGCGACCTGGACTACCGCAAGAAGCTCCACGACTACACCGTCATGGCCGATGACATGAAAGTCCTGCACGCCAAGAAGGCGTACGCCCAGCAGAGCGAGGTGAGAGCGGTGTTCATTTTGACCGTTTTCTTTTTCACTGACAAACACTAAATAAAAACTACCGTAAGCTATAAGTTAATAAGACTAAATATATTGACAATTTTGTGTACTTTTTCCACCACTGTTCACCGGTCACTTTGGTGTGTTCCGTGTTTCAGAACCAGTACCGTTCGGACCTGAACTGGATGAAGGGCGTCGGCTGGGAGGCTGATGGCTGTATGAACATCACGCAGGCCAAGAAGGCTGGAGATATGCTCAGTGATGTCAGTGTGTGTGGGTGTGCGTGCAAGCGGTTCACCTTGCATGTGTCTGTTATAATAGAACAGATACATGCAAGGTGAACCGTTGAACATTTATATCATATTTGCGGTAATCTTGTGTATAATTGTTACATACAGTATATTTCATGCATATTTGATACATATTATGTACATACGCACTTATTATAGCCTAGTTGCCATTTTACTTTAGATTTTTATCTTTTAAATTTCAGTTTTAAGCAGGTTTAATTAAAGTTTTTTAAGATGTAATATGGGGTATTTGTCACAAATGAGATACTAATTAACAAAGTCCAAAACTATACATTTTGCTTTAGTTGTTTTGCAAAGACACAATACCATCTCAGTTATTTATAATTATTTGTAGAGCACAGTTTTTATTTTTATTTCAGTTACCTTCCACTCGTCATTATTTCATTAGTTTAAGTTAACCATGGCGTGCCCAGCAGGCAGCATGTGTGAACTCATGCTCATCGTGTGCCTTTGCCTCACAGACAAAGTACCGCCAGAAGGTCGACAGCGTCAAGTTCACCCAGGTGGCTGACGACCTCTCCATCAAACACGCCAAGAAGTGCCAGGAACTGCAGAGCCACGTAAGGACTCTCCTCATTGGCCGTGATCGCTTTCCCGTCTACATCCCATTGGCTGTTAACTGAAACCTTGGGTCCCAATTGTCTGGGTTGAGGACTGCAAGAATAGCTCATCTACAATTTGAAAATTACATTAATATAATGTATTAATGTTATATTAACATATATCTTTTGCCAGTGATGTTGGGGCCATCTTGCAATATCCTCCCCGGGCAGTATCTTGCATTCTTACTCCACTTACTTAATGTGTTCCCTTATATTTCCTTTGTCCTATTATGCAAGCACTGTTGAGGGTGTATAGGGTTGTGAAGTAGTAGTAACTGTATATTGTAGTTTTGCCATTTTGCATACTGTATATTTTGTATTTTGCCAATTATTGATGGTGTTGGCATTGAATCTCCCCCTAGTGGCGAAAAAAATAACTTCTGGGAACTCGGATTACATTGAATCTGATACAGTATATTCTGCTATATCTACAGTGCGTTTTCTTTGCACTGTAATTTGTATCTGCAGGGCATTCCTTTTGCGACTGGATTTCCCTCAATAAAGGTCAATAAAGGTCTTATCAATGTGAATCAAACATACAGGGTTAAGTGGTTATTAACCCTTGGTCGTGGTGTGTGTGCGCGTGTGCTTTCAGCTGGCGTACAAGGCGGACACAGAGCAGTCCATGCACCAGTACACCATGTCCAATGAGGAGCCCATGTTCAAACAGGCCAAGGCCAACGCTAACCTGCTCAGCGAGGTAAGACCAGACTCTTTTTAAATACAAACTCACACCTGTGTGAAGTGAGGGGCCCTCTTATCATCGTACATTATCATACATCAACTCATTCCGGCCAATCACAATTTGCGTCCTCACCTTCGTCATCAATGTTTGTGTCACGCAATGTTTGTGTTTACACAAACACTCAAAATTGTCCATTGTCGATTGCATTTAATGTTTGTTAGGACAAAGTTTGTGTTTACATACACACTAAAAGCTGGACATTGGAGGGGCTCAACAATTTGACCGATAGCCGATACTGACGTTTGTTTATCGTTATTCTTTCATTTTGTGCCAGGGAAACAAATACATCTCCATTATAATCATAACTCCGTATCTGCAGCTAGGTAAGCTGCAGATATCGTCATAGCCGGCCCAAAATTGATAAATAACAGATAAATAACAACAATAGATAAATATCGGCTACTGCCATCGGTGAATGGCAAAATATTTGCCCATATGCAGATGGTAGTCAACAAGGAAAACATTGGCCCATATCGGTGCATCCCTGGAATAAAGACTGTAATGTGATTGTACGACTGTGTCCGACTGTCCGTTGCAGAAAGTGTACAAGAGTCGCTGGGAACACGAACAACAGAGAAACAAAGGCTTCGAGCTCACCATGGATTCACTGGCCATCCTCACTGCCAAGGCCAAGAGAGACCTGGCCAGCAATGTATGTCAATTTGATGACACTGTACTGTCCTTTTGAAATGGTCCTGTCTTCTTTGAACTGTCACTGGGTCCTTTGAACTGTCCCGGTGTCCTTTGAACTGTCACTGGGTCCTTTGAACTGTCCCTGTGTCCTTTGGACTGTCCCTGTGTCCTTTGAAACGTCCCACCCTGACTCCATGTGAAATGTCCCCGTCTCCCGCTTGAAATGTCCCTGTCTCCTATGAACTGGGATTTAGAGTCAAGTACATTTACCAATATTTACATTTTTCATTTACTTACATACTCTTGTGAGTTGTATATGCTATAAAACTGGCTAATGGGAGGACAGGCTGGCAGGTGTGTGTGCGGGTGGGTGGGCGTATAATCTAATGTATATTTTCCCCCCATATTCGAGGAATATTCGAAAATGTAATATTAATTTACCAGCCCTATTAAGCGAAAAAGTCAGCACTTTGCAGTGCAGTTTTGATGCAGGATGTTTTCATTCTGTCCAGGTGAAATACAAGGAGGAGTATGAGAAAACCAAGGGCAAGATGATCGGTGTGAAGACGTCCACTGGCGACTCCCAGATGGCTCACTCCTCCATGGCCACCAAGCTGCAGAGTGACCTCCACTACAGGAAAGACTATGAGGACAGCAAGTGTAAATACAAGTGAGTAGCAGCCGCTCTTTAGGTGCTAATGATCTTCATTGTGTGTGTGTGTTAAATGGTGCATTTATATAGCGCCTTTATCCAAGGCGCTTTACATAGATTGTTACATTCACACACACATTCATACACCGATTGCGGCGGAAGCCATGCAAGGTACCAACCAGCACATCGGGAGCAATTTGGGGTTCAGTGTCTTGCCCAAGGACACTTCGACATGTAGACAGGAGGAGCCGGGATTCGAACCGCCGACCCATGGATCATTGGACGACCTGCTCTACCTCTTGAGCCACAGTCGCCCCGAGTGTGTGTGTGTGTGTAGATGGATGGGCTCAAAAATCACACCCGTGTGAAGTGAGGGGCGCTCTTCATTATACATCATCATGTGGCCCCCGGGCTGCCAGTTGCCCATGTATGATGTAAACGCAGCCGTTGTTGTCCTACAGGACGTCCCTGGACATGTTGAACATCAGTCATGCTAAGAAGGCTCAGGACCTGGCCACGGAGACCAACTACAGAACGATGCTGCACGACTACACCACCCAGGCCACTGACATGAGCGTCAGCCAGGCCAAGAAGGCATACGGCCTGCAGAGCGATGTGAGTACATTCATACCAATATCCATTCAACAATCCACTGAACAATACGCACATTGTAGTCACTAGAATGTTTCAGGGTAGAAGAGGGTTAAGCAATTAATCGGGCAGGAATCAGAAGTACCCAAAATTCCCAGCGATCAATTAAGGGCACCATCATTTTAGGGCCTACCCAATAAAAGCCTTGATGTGGCACATGACTCCGACACGTTTCTTTCTTGGAATAGTATGTTTGGTATATCCATTTTTTATTTCCAACTCATAGCGTCCAGCTAAACTAAAAACAAACAGGTGGGGACCAAACACATTTGCGTGTGTGTGACCATCCGGATCACACTGGCGATTTAGAAACACAGACTACGCTTTCCTCCAAGGTGGAAAGTCTGCGGTTATACAAAAATGTGGATCACTGGCTTCCTTTAAAACAGGCCTGAAAATCCACCTAAGGGGGAGGGAGGTAATTATAACTTTTCCCTTAGACAGGTGTTCTACTCTTTTTTTTTATTATTATAATATGTTTTATTCATCTGATGAAGGGTTAGGGTTAAGCCTGACCCAAACATCATGGTAGAAATTCTTAACAATAGTGTTATTCTTATATATGAGCACGTCGAGCTTCCTACCTTAATTTACTGTTATCGTATGCTCATATACGGTAGAAATATCACAAATAATACAAAAGTAATTGGTTATGAAAATAATTATTTGTTAATGACCCGATTATTCCTTTGCTCACTTTGAAACCTTTAAGGTTTACTTGAATTAAGTTCCCTTAAGGTTGAGTTAGGGACTTAAGTAGCAGACTTCAGTTGACAAATGTATTTACCCATTAAAACCGGGAAAGCATCTGTTTCATTTTATATTTTAGCATTGGATATTCAAATATAGCAGATCTACAAGCTCACAGTGTACACATTTTTGAAAAAGGCATTTGTAGAATCATTAGAATTGGTCTCCCAATCCGATTATGATCATTTGAAAATGACGTGATCGGCCCCGATTTCCGGTCACGTGATGTATTAACCCACCTGCGTGTGTGTGTTCCCATCTATAGAAACAGTACCGCTCAGATCTGATGTGGATGAAGGGTGTCGGCTGGGAGGCCTCAGGTTCTCTGGATGTCCAGCAGGCCAAGAAAGCAGGAGATGTTCTCAGCGAGGTAACTGCAAGCCTCCCTCCGTCCCTGTTGACATCAGCTGCTTTAGGCTCCTGAGGCAGGATGAGGTATAGAGCGTTGCAGTCCCGCCCCCTTTCATGACGACGCCAGGCCCAGGAAATTAATCCCAATGCATTTTTCCCATAGACATTTCAAAAAGTATTTATTTAAAGACCTTTTTAAGCGTCGTACGAAGCCGAGTCGTGACAAATCATGACAACAAACACAATATTTTGGACCAAACAAATAATTACAAAGAAGAAAAACAACAAAAAGTGTTGTAACCTGCCGTTTTTTTCTACTTTCTAATTCCTTGTTTGGCCTAAAACATTGTGTTTATTGTCATGATTTGTCACGACAAGAGTTGGCTTTGTCCACGGCATAAACGTCTTAAAATAAATACTTTCTGAAAAGTCTATGAGGAAAATGAACGGGGATTTCTTTTCCGGGTCTCTCGAGATGCCGGGACTGCGACGCTCTATAGTAGTGCCCTGTTGACATCAGCTACTTTAGAGAAATTGTATAACTAAGTGGTTAACTAAATAAGAAGTGGCTGCAAACGAACTTACATTAAAAACACAGTTCAATACTTCAAATGACATTGATAATGTGTGTTACTTATCCAAGCCTGTGCATAGTGTTTTATCTGTGCATTATTTATCAATTATCAATGGATCTATTTGTGAGTAACATTAAATGCAGATACAGTAGCACTCACACCACACACATGACACATTAACCAATATTTGAATGCACACATACACACTTAAACATACAGATGCATTATGCCTATACATGTATACTGTAGTTAACAGGCCTAAAAAAAAGCCTTTTTGAGCCATCCCTTACCTATTCTCTTTTTACAATTGAAAGAAAAGTTGTATTTTCATGACTTCATCAAAATTATGTAACCTGATAGATTTGTTTTGGATGAACTATTTATAGCCAGATAGCCTACAGTTTATGCACTGCATAAGAACATTAATTTGGTCATTTAAATGATGATATACAACATAATCTTCTAGGAATCTATAGCTAGCCAGCCCCTGTGAACTTGTCCTACAAAGGGACATGACTGGGAGCGATAAGGGTGAGATCACGTAACGTGTGTCTGACTGCATGTTCATATCTAAGTTTACAGCTTAGCTCAGAAGGTATTTAAGGAGCTATGTGCTATTCCTATCCTCAACAAAGTATTTTAGGCACGTTGTGGACCGGGTCCTGGCTACTAGAGGCTAACACGAACCAGGCTGCTTATAGCAACGCAAGCTGTTGTATATTGCTCAAGATATGTTGAGTCTATGTGAAGCTTGTCGTCCTTAACCCCTTTTTTTTCAATCTTTCTCAACCAGAGGGTTATATGAGCTTTTTGAGGTAGCGGCATTGTGCCACCACATATTGGGTCGTAAACCCTCACAAAGAAGGTCAACTTTGAGTCCCTCAAGAGCCCCTGTAAACTTATGTGGATTCTAAACATTGGGGTGGCAACTCGCCTCTGGCCGTTTTGGGCCAGTGAGCTTCTCTTGGATGGGCTGAGCCTCATCTGAGCATGCTATTCACCCTTAAGACCAAACCACACCAAAGGGTCGAGACGGTTTTAGAGTTTGTCCCAGCGGTGTGTATGTCCTGTTGCGTGTCGACCCAAGTGATTCAACTGGTTCAATTCAATGGTCCAAACAACACCAATAGGTCACCATGCAGCAACTCGCAACCGTTTGATTGCGAGGAGTTGCATGGCGACTCATTGGTGTCGTTTGGGCTTTAGCTTTTTGATGTCAATCAATCAAGTGAAGTAACCTTAATTCATGTGGCAGATGCCAAAATGTATTAAATACAATATATAATATTTAAATTATACAATTTTAGAGTCATGTGGTC
Source organism: Electrona antarctica (assembly GCF_951216825.1). Lineage (NCBI taxonomy): Eukaryota > Metazoa > Chordata > Actinopteri > Myctophiformes > Myctophidae > Electrona > Electrona antarctica. The sequence continues at coordinate 30,065,039 of NC_136805.1, forward strand.
TACCTGCACAGCCTGTGTGATCTACTGGTAGATTACGATCTACTTTTGGGCACCCCTGTCCTACAACTATTTTGAAAAACATTATAAAATCGTCAAATTAAATGTCGTAAGATAAATCACAGTCCAGGCGTTCTAGTCATGTATGGAAATTATGACTTGTAACATATCCTAGTATACTGTTGTACCAATGATATACTTTGTACTGCATCAGCGCAAGCATGTCAGGACCTCCTATTATTACACACCAACTGTAGATGGGTTTGAAGTCTAATCTACATTATATCGTTGCTTTAAACTATTCCAGTCTGTCAGTATCTAAAATGTTCTGTCAGTTCTTTATATGAAAAAGGATAACTTGTTGAGTTTTTGACTATAACTAGTCTTTACTCTTTAGTCCTTATTGTCTTGAATGATGGTTGTGTTCATGCTACTCTAGCGGTCTGTGATGCTGTTGCGCCGTCTACAGTCAGTTGGATGCATGTGCAGCGGGTATTGTAACTTAACCCAATGCTGCCGTTTTGTTTTTTCTAGAAAAAATACAGACAGAAAGTGAGCGGTCTGAAGTTCACCAGCGTGGAGAACACTCCTGAGATGGTGCAGGCCAAGCTCAGCAACAAACTGGTCCTTGACGTAAGTTCATTATCAAATCCTTAATGTTCATTTGAGAGGGAATCAATGGGCCCATAGGAATTGATCTTATTTATTTGGATGAATTGTGATGAGCATTTAACATACTTACATTACATTATTTGTTTCCTTACTTTTATGGTATAAATTAATGAAATAGAAAAGACAGACAAAGACCATAATCTAGCTAAGTTGCAAACTCTAGCTGTAGGAGCTCTGGAACCCTAGATGTACCGACGTCACTGGGCGGTGATAGAACAGGTATAGTTTTAAATGGGTATTTAAAAGAAATTAAAGGGTTATTTCACTTGAACGTCTTGGACGTCATTTGAACATCTGGCTCTGACCGTTTTTAACACACTTCCTGCCAATACCGTAGATACGGCAATTGGTATTTTATAGTGGTAAATGGTGCATTTATATACTGTAGCGCCTTTATCCAAGGCGATTGAATGTGCTACCCTTCGGGGATTTTTTCAATTCCTATTTTTTGATGAGAGAGGTCAGGGCTCGGTGTGAAAGCAAGTTGAACATTCACCAGTGTCGACTCGGCCATAACAGAACGTGTGTGTGTGTGTCCTTGACAGAGGTTGTACAAGGAGAAGGGACAGTCCATGAAACACAAGTACACCCTGGGTGTTGACCTGCCAGAACACGTCCAGGCCAAGCTCAACGCCATGAACCTGAGCGAGGTGAGGACACACCTGCAGTGCACACACCTTCACATTACTGTACAATACCTGGAACTCACTCTCAAACACCAGCAAATAATAAGGGAAAGCTAGTGAAAGTTGTGGCAAATCTGCAAAGAAATTGCTTACCACTAGCTTTCTTCTAGCACTAATGTGTTCATAAAGGTGTCTACTATCACCTCTCAATTTGTTCCAACACAACTCCCTTGGGAAACTTTGTGACAGCTGCTGAAAGTTGGGGTACCATTAACAACCTATAACTCCACATTTTCTAAATGTCATTATGCTTTAAGTAACATGTGATGTGTCAAACTAGTGTTGATGATTCTGAATCCATTGCAAGGTAGCACTTCCAGCAGAGAAATGCTCTTCCCTTTCCTGAGTCAGATTTGCTAAGCGTACAAGCCATTTTAGAAATGACTGTGTTGCTGTGTGTTTGTAGAGCCGCTACAAGGAGTCCTGGTCAAAGATTCGTGATGGCGGATACAAGCTGCGCCTGGACGCCGTTCAGTTCCAGTCGGCCAAAGCGTCTGGAGAGATCCTCAGTGATGTGAGTCATCTTACTACCCACCATGAAGGGGGCAGGCAGACTTTCCAACGTTGAAGCTCTCCTCCCTAGTGGTAGGAGGAGGGACTACAGGCGGACCCGTGGATTCATGACCGGGAAACCCCGTGCATCTGGGCTTTAACATTGAGCGCTCGGTTGCACTTCCGCATTTGACCACCAAAATGTGGTGGTCAAATGCGGAAGTAGACGCTCTGAGACGGTACTTCCGGCAGTCTTCCGGGTGCTTCAAAACGCCACTGAGCAACTTCCACTGACATGAATAGCTGGGGGGGCGGAGCTTCGCGCCAGTTCAGTCTCTATTATATATATACTCTATGCTCTATGCACACAGAATAACTCTTCCTACTTCCGGCCGCTTCCCTACTTCCTTCACAGGTGTTACTGATGATACTAATGAACTTGGGCTCTGTTCCATTTCTTAAACGTTATCATTTCAAGGACCCCCATTACTCAGAGTGTACAAATGGAACCAAATAGACCTGTAAGGGTCTATTTGTTTTGGAGGCCATTTGGAACCCACTCAAGGACACTTTGAGACCCACTGGTGTGAGTGTTTGCAGTGAGCCAACATGCACAATAGTAGCACCCTGACCTGTGAAGGAAGTAGGGTAGGGGCTCAAGTTCAATCAGAGCGAGAAATAGACGAAGCAGTACCCGAAAATTGATTCTATTTGATCAACTCACTTCTTTTTGTCATCAATTTTTTTTAATGATTTTACAATAAGCATACAAAATACACAAACACAAAACATTATCCCTTACATGGCTTTTCTCAATAGCAACACCTTGCCAACAACAAGCTTTGGTAAATGGTGCATTTTTACTTTTTTAGTGTATAGTGCCTTTCTTCAAAGCGCTTTACAATGTGCATTACATTCACCAGTTCACTCACACACACACACACACACACACACACACACACACACACACACACACACACACACACGCCACTCATGTGCATTCTCATGATAGCAGAGCCTTGCAGCCTTGCAAGCCACCAACCTGCTTACCGGAAGTGAGTTCAGTGACTCTTGCTGAAGGACACCTTGACACTAAGCCAGGGGGAAACGGGGAAACCCTCCGATTGTTTTGGGACTGCTATGAGATACTTTGACTAATAAATTAATGTTTTCTCCGTGTAGAAAAAGTACAAAGAGCTGTTTGAGAGGAGCAAAGGGAAGATGATCTGTCTGAAGGGACTGCAGGATGATATGAACATGGCTCACTCCGTCAACGCCAGCAAGCTGCAGAGTGATGTGAGTGGATTTAACTTAATTCTCTCTCTCTCATTTTTTAAAGCATGTATCTTTATGAAGCGTGTGATAGGAGAAGGGTGCCTTATAGATGAACTTACTGTATTAGAATAACTGTAGTTTTTTTTATGTGCAGGTCTATATTCTGGAATGTTTGTTTTTGTTTTTTGGTGTCTGATAATCCCATGTGTGATGGGTCAAATTGTCCGGACACGGAAATAAAATATTCATTCATTCATTCTCACTCACTCAACCAGGGGTCTTCAACAGGGGGTCAGTGACCCCTAGGGGGTCTTCAAAGTTGCTACAGCGGGTCTGCCAAGTCTTTGTTCGATAGAATATATTCTTTCACATTAACCACTTGAACCCTAGCATTCCTGTTCTGAGGAAAACCTTATCCAAAAATAGCAGATCTACAAGCTCAACGCCTCGCAGCACGAGGCGTTGTGAGCCTATAGATCTTGTATTTTTGGTGTTGAGGTACAAAAGAGCAGACCAAGTACAACATGAAAGGTCAAGTTTAACATTGACTGTGGTTAAATGAATCTGCTGTGACAGTGCTGTCAAACAGATGTAAAACTTTAATATGCAATATGTAATGGAGGTCCCTGCTTCATCTCCCTCTCATCTAAGGGGCCCCTTGGCCTGAAAAAACGTCAAAGACCCCTGCTCTAAACTATTCCTCGCTCTCGTGTCTCTCCTTCCCAGATCAAATACAAGAAGGAATCCGCCCTGGACATGGCCCACCACCATCTGCCCATGGACATGCTGGAGGTGACCCACGCCAAGAAGGCCCAGTCCCTGGTGAGCGAGCAGGACTACAGGCTCACCCTGCACCATTACACGTCCTCCTCCGACGACATGAAGGTGCTGGCCGCCAAGAAGGCCTACGCACTGCAGAGCGAGGTGAGGCCATTAAGGGATGAAAGTCAGTGGTGGACAATGTTTCTTTTAATTTAGCACAAAAGTTGCAGTACCTGTATTCAATATTATACTTGGATTGTAATGCCTGCTCCATTGTTTTGGAGTTTGTTTAAAAGTATGGTAAGTATTATTTTCTGGTTAAAACGGCTCTATAGCTCTATATTGTGATAGTAATCATTGCTGTATATAGTGTTTGTTTAGTAACGGGGCTCGCCCCGTCACTCCAGCTCTTTAATAAACAGAAAATACATTTGCAGGTGGATTGCCAATTTTAGCCTATACCACAAGTTTCCTAGGGAACTTGCTGCTTACCGGGGAAAAGGGGGGTTGTGAAGTATGGGCATCACTTCCCGTTGTCAGTCACTCAATTAATTTGAAGGATCTACACGACCTGACAGAAATCAGAAACGGTCAAATTAGTCTGCCTACTACTCTACAAGATTTCCCTCCACACGGCTGATTCAAATTAATGATCAATGTCTATTATCAAATTAAGTCACTTATCAAGCACCATTTGTAGATTCAGGTGTCAAAGCAGCCAGTAAAAATGAAACACAGGACAGGAGTACAGATTCTGAGCTGCAGGAAACAAACAGCAGAGGGCACCCTCTCCTTCCTGTTTTCCCTGATGGGTTCCCAGATTGGTCCACTCACTGCTAGAGGAAGTGTCAAGACAGCCATTGCTCATTCATTTGAATCAGCTGTGTGGAGGTACTAGTAGGCAGACTAATGTGAGCCCTTTTTTATTTCTGTCAGGTTGTGTTCCCACATAATTACTTGCGCAAGCAGTACTTGCGTGCTCTGCTTGCGCACAAGTAGGCCTATTTGTGTGCAAGGCGTAAGTTGGCACCTCGACAGAGTGCATTTCTAGTTGTCGACTGACACAGATCACTCAAATGAATTGAATTACTGATATCAGGAAGTGATGCCCATCATTTCTGCTAGGCCTCATGAGGCACTGGAAACTTTTGTGAAGTGAGGGGCACTCTTATAATCTATAGAGACACACGGGGACTACAAATTTCACGCCCCCAAATGAGACAGCGTCCCCACTTCTGGTCCGTTACAACGGTGTACTGCAGGCCAGCCCATAGAAGTCCATTGAAATTCAACTGTAGTTAGCCTACTTAATAATATGAAATTAACTGAAGACTATATTGATTTGAACAAAAATATGTTTCCAAATGTATGAAGTGTCTTTGTCAACATATATTGTTGTTTTCTCAATAGAGGATGTATTTCACATTTAATTTACCACTTGAATGAGTTACCCATAATGTTAACAGAGCAGAGGGGAGACGCTTTTAAGGAACGTCACTGCCTTTACGAGGCTACGAGCGCCGACTTTGAAGAGTGGAATTCTCAATAATACATCCCGATCCCGACTGACTTTGTTATTCATGTCTATATTTTGAACATGTCCCGGGCTTACTAATATGTTCTACCTACCACGGAGCTCCGACGGTGTGTTTTACCGCTGTCAACTTGTTGTATAATTAACTTGGCTGAATAGTTGGGAAAATAACCCAGCTAAATGGAGTGACATATCCTGACATTTTCAACTATACCTAGTGAATTATCCAGATGAGTATTAATAATTAGTCTTGCAAGATGCTGTTTAGATCATTTTCAACAAATACATAGCATATAAAACAAAATACAACAAATATATCTGGGTATTGAAAACCTCAAGGGATGCAACCGTGATGTATATACCGTGCGACCACTTTGACTTGAGATTTACAATGCTAGCACTTTTCACAAACTGATGGAGTATATTATAGTACATTGTGGGAATGTGACATTGAAAAGGACAAATCAAACATATGGGACACTTTATTGGAACACAAAAAAAATCGCTACAGCCTCAGTAATGAACTAGTGAAATTAGGGTATTTTATGACGCCTCTCATAGGGATTGCATTGACAGCTGCAGTACACCGTTGAAACGGACCAGAAGTGGGATGCTGTCTCATTTGGGTGCGTGAAATTTGTAGTCCCTGTGTCTCTATACATCACATTCTGTGCTCAGCCAATCAAATCATCACTATGGAGAACACACAGACAGACACACAAGGCTGGGCATAGGAGGAGCTGGCGCCACTCCAAAAAGTCTGCTCATTTATTTGTGTCATCACTTCTGATTGGAAAAAAAAAGTATCTCGACCTGAAAATATAATATATTACTAAAGAGTTGGATTTTGTTACTGAACAAACACTCTATAGCAATGATACTAATCAAATATATTATTTTAACAAAAACATATTCACTTCACCGTTAACTTCACTTCCAATCTCCCCCCCATTTTATTTTTAATGTGTTCACTTTAGATAACACAGTATGCAGACAGAGAGCACTAGTTTTATCTAGATGAACTGGAATTTAATCTAGGTAAAACTAGTGCTCCTTCTCTGGCGTCTCTGTCTGCATACTGTGTTATCTAAAGTCAAATATATTGGTTCCAGTCGAGGGACTTCAGTAGGCAGTTGGTGGTGTCTAGAGTGCTTTGTCTTTAGTCCCCCTCTGCTCGCTGGCCGAGCACTCCTCTCCCTGTTCCTCTACACTGCCGTCGCTCACCACAGGTTTGGTCCGGGAGCTGTGACGCTGGCCTTCCCGCCCCTGATCACCCTCCTCTTTCCGACTCAACTTGACCTTCACTGAACAAGATTCAGACTCGCAGCCTTTGTCGCCGCCCTCTTCATTTTTCTCTCCCTCATCCTCCTCTATCTTCTGCTTTGCGTCTGCGAAAACCGACTGAAGTACGATAGAATCCTTGTAGATCAGAGAGCCCTCCATGTTGAAGGTCTGGGCATTCTGACAGAGCAGCATGATGTCTTTCTCCAGGTCATTCAGACTGCAGTACTTGTGTCTGCGGATCCTTTCCTTGACCTTCCTGAAGTCCACAGGCGTGCAGATGACTTTGTAGTATTCTGGCAGCTCCTTGTGAGACGGTAGCTGGATGAAAGTCTCGCTCAGCTGTCGCCCATTATCGTCCTTGTACTTGATGACGGCATCAACAATCTTCGTCATCTTCTTGGTGAGGGAGGCGAGCTTTTGGGAGGGTTTCTCGGTGGCCGTACGCCTGTGCTTCTTTGCTTTCGTCACTTCTTTATCCTTCTCCTGGCCGCCATCTTGATTGCATTCTCTTTTGCGCTTCCTGGTAGTATTCTTGGGACACCCTTCCCCTTTGATCTCCAGGTTACGCTGGCCTTCAAGCCCCCGCTCACCCTCCTCTTTCCGACTCAACTTGACCTTCACTGAACAAGATTCAGACTCGCAGCCTTTGTCGCCCTCTTTATTTTCCTCTCCCTCATCCTCTATCTTCTGCTTTGCGTCTGCGAAGACCGACTGAAGTACGATAGAGTCCTTGTAGATCAGAGAGCCCTCCATGTTGAAGGTCTGGGCATTCTGACAGAGCAGCATGATGTCTTTCTCCAGGTCATTCAGACTGCAGTACTTGTGGCTGCGGATCCTTTCCTTGACCTGCCTGAAGTCCACAGGTGTGCAGATGATTTCGTAGTATTCTGGCAGCTCCTTAAGAGACGGTAGCTGGATGAAGATCTCGCTCAGCTGTCGCCCATTATCGTCCTTGTAGTTGATGACGGCATCAACAATCTTCGTCATCTTCTTGGTGAGGGAGGCGAGGTTGGGGGAGAGTTTCTCGGTGGCCGGACGGCTGTGCTTCTTTTCTTTCTTCACTTCATCCTTCTCCTGGCCGCCGCTCAAGACAGGCGTGGAGGGGCTGCCATCGGGGTTGCATTCGCTTTTGCGCTTCCTAGTAGTATTTTTGGGACACCCTTTCCCCTTGATCTCCAGGTTGCCCCCCCCAATGGCCATGAGCCATTGTTTCTCGGTGAGCAAGTCATTACTGTAGTCCACCTCCTTCCGCTGCCGGGGGCCTGACGTCTTCCCCTCCTCGCAGGTCAGCCTCTCCACCTCTGCGTCGTCCTTCAGGAGCCATGCCGGCATCTCATTCTCCACCATCAGACGAGGCTTCCTCTCGGGATCGTGGGCTTCCTCACGCTGTCTGTCCAGATCCATGCGCGTAAACTGCTCAAACTCTTCTTCGCCCCGGGCGATCATCTGGTTTACAGACTCGTCGTCAGGCACCTCATCCTCCTCCTTGTCCTGTTCCTCGTGTTCCAGGATGGCCTGCAGGAAGGCCCGCTGCTCGCAGCCTGACGACTTCTGGTCGAACATGCCGGCCTGGATGACCTTCTGGTCTACATTCAGCTTGTACTTGGCCGCTGCCAGGATCTTCTCCTCCACGCTGTTGACAGTGCAGAGACGTAGCACGCGAACCTCATTCTTCTGCCCGATGCGATGGGCTCGGTCCTGGGCCTGCAGGTCCTGGTGGGGGTTCCAGTCACTGTCGAAGATGATGACGGTGTCGGCGGACTGCAGGTTGAGGCCCAAGCCTCCGGCCCTGGTGCTGAGCAGGAACACAAAGTAGTCTGAGGCCGGGTCGTTGAACGTCTTCAACAGCATGCCACGGTCCTCCGCCTTGGTGGTTCCGTCCAGACGCAGGTACTTGAAGTTGCGGTAGGCAAAGTAGTCCTCCATGATAGTCATGAGCGATGTCATCTGACAGAAGATAAGCACCTTGTGGTCGGTGGCTCTCAGCTTTGGCAGAATACGATCCAGCAGCTCAAACTTCCCACAGGAGCGGTAGAGATCAGGGCCTGACACCATTCCACCAGAATAACCAAGGTGCTCCGCTAAAGACTTCTCGATTTGTTGGAACATGTAAGGGTGGTTGCAGATCTTCCTCAGTTGCATTATAGTGTTCATCAGTGTCTTCGTGCCTCCATTACCCTTCTTGTCTTTCTCGGAGCCGTCAGTGAGCAGCACTCCCTTGCCTTGCATGTGTCTGTACAACGCCCTCTGTAAGGCTGACATGTCGCATTTGATCACATACTCCACCTTATCGGGCAGCTCTGACTCGACTTCCTTCTTGAGTCGACGCAGCAAGAAAGGGCGGAGCACCTTGTGCAGTCGACGGATGATCAGGATGTTCTCTTCTTCATTCAGGTTCACCTTCTCTCCTGTCATGGCGAAGGGGGCGTTGAACCACTGATCAAAGGTGCCGCAGCTCTTGAAGATGGTGGGTAGGAGGAAGTTTAGCAGCGCCCACAGCTCGGGCAGATTGTTCTGCAGCGGCGTGCCCGTCAGCAGGACACGTCGTGGTGCCAGGTAGTGTGTGTTCAAGACCTGGGTCAGCTTACAGTTGTGGTTCTTCATGCGATGGCCCTCGTCCATGATCATGTACTCCCAACGGAGCTTGGCCAGCACTTGCTTGTCCTTGATGACGTAATCGTATGTGGTGAGCAGCACGTTGAACTTGCCACTGTGGATGGTGGGGTGTAATGCACGACGAGCCGCAGGGGGGCCCTTGTAGGAGATTTTGATTACAGACGGCGCCCACTTATCAAACTCGTACACCCAGTTGGATAGAGTTGAGAGCGGCACGATGACAAGGAAGGGTCCATTCATGCGTTTGTGCTCGATGAGGTATGTTATGAGGCCGATGGTTTCGATGGTTTTCCCCAGGCCCATTTCATCGGCCAGGATTCCATTGAGGTTGTTGTTGTACAGAGAGACCAGCCACTCCAGACCTGTGATCTGGTAATGTTTGAGCTCCCCGTTGACCAGCAGTGACGATTGTTTCTCCACCTTCTCGGTGACGGCATGAGCCACGGCATAGTAGGACTGCTCTAGGCTCCTTGCAGAGACTGCAGTGCTGTCCTCGTCATCAACATCCTGTTTGGCACGTTCGATGATGTGCTTGACGTCCACTTCAGACACGTCCTTGCTATCGGGGTCTGATAATAACGACCCATTTCCTGCATGTTTTGGCCTCTTGGTTCTGTTCTCTTTGAGAGCCTGTGAGGTCTTGTGTGCCCGCACCAGCTCAGTGAGGTTGGCCACAAACTCGTCTGTCTGCTGCAGCAGGTAGGCCAGACGCTTGTCTTTCTTCTGGTCAATGAGTTTGCGGTAGCCTTCTTCATCCTCGGCCATTAGCCTCAGCATTCTCTCCCTTTCAACGCGCTCCTTCTCTTTCTTCTGCTCCCGCTCGACGCGCTCCGTCTCTCTCTTCTGCTCCCGCTCAATGCGCTCCTTCTCTTTCTTCTCCTCCCGCTCTTTCTTCTGCAGAAGTATGCGCTCCTGTTGGATCTTCTGTTTCTCCATGTTGCGGACATCACATAGTGACTGCTGCTTGGTGCGTGTGTAATCCTTAGCATTGAGAGCAGGTGGTGGCATGGATGCCACCACCTCCTGGCGCAGCTGTCTCTGAAAGTGCAATAGCTTTAGGGCCTTGAGCTCGCTTTCGGCCTTTGTACGTTGGTCATCGGCCAGGGAGCCTGGAAGATTCTCCAGCTCTTGGATGCGGTGCGCAATTCTAGCCTGAAGCATGTACTCTCTCTCTCTGTCCAGCCCGCAGGGTTTCTGGATGGAAGTGATACGGTTCAACGTTGGCAGAGAATGGGCAAGCTGCCATGGAGGCTGTGTCTGTGGATAAGGCATGGATGTAGAGTCAGGGGGAGGCACCAAGAGGGGTCCTCGAGTGGGATGAGGAAGAATCTGCCTGGGAGGGGCACTGGATTGGGAATCGGCACTCGCTATTTGCCATCCTGGCAATGTTCTGAGGGATCCTTGCATGCCTGGAAGAACACCAGCAGGTCCAGTAGGCATATTGGCTCCCACCATACCATATGGTAGGACTGCGACATAAACTCGAGGAACGTTGGCATGAGCTGGTCCTGGACCAGCACCCGGCACAGCACCAGAGCCAGTAGAGGGACCAGCACCCGGCACAGCATAGACGGGCACCCAGGCCCAGAACTGGGGCTGCTGGTTCTGGTTGAAAGGAGTGGGTCCGCCTGACTCAGCTGGTACTGCTCCCTCACCGCCAGGGCCACCAGAAGAACCCTGCAGAGAATTGTGGTTCTGCTGGCTCATGCCACAGGGAGGATCCCCGTTGCCTTCCATTGGGCCACCCCCTAGGCTGGGCCCCATCGTGTTGTGGGGAGAGCCTGGAGAAGGACCAGAGCTTGGGTCCATCGTGGCTCCTGCAGAGGGTCCGGCATCTGGGTATGGCCCTGGGCAAGGTGTCTCCACTGTCGGGGGGTCTGGGATGGACATCTCTCAGCAGAGATCGTGAATGTCTATGACTGTAGCAAAGCAGAGCAAGTACCCTTACGAGCACCAAGTGTCTGGTAGATAAATAAATGCCGGTTGCAGTGTCTCTTGGTATTCCTTCTATTCCCCAGAAACAAAGAGCAACCTATCCTGGTTTCTGCACACACCTCTACCCTCGGCTACAGTCTTCATTGTGTGGCAGTTCCCGCATGCGCATTGATGATGGCTGCGGTGCAGAGAGGAATGCCCTGTGATGTCATGTGATGTCACAATGATATGACATCAGGAATCTCCATATGGGCATCAAAGGGACAGCTACAATATCGGCTATATATCGGATGACGTCATCGTGTCTGGGATATCAGCCAATCACAGCACAAAGGGGACATGCCCATATATGGGCATATACTGATGACATCAGTGATCTCCATAATTGGGCATAAACTGATGACATCAGGGATCTCCATATATGGGTATAAAAGGACAAGGGCTGACAAATACCGAGATCTCCATATATGGGCAATTTGGCATTAAAGACAGTAGACGGACAGATCCAGAGATGTCCATGTATGGGCACAAAAGAAACACAGACAGGCGGGTTTAACGGGTCCCCCGACACTATGACCCAGACATATTGGTTGGATCGGCGGTGCCACGTAGGTGTGAACTCTAGATGTGAAGGACAAGGAATGATGGATACAGAGATCTCCATATATGGGCATATCAGTGCCACATGGATGTGAGGGCTGCTTGGCGGCTTGTTGAACCTCTAGTTATAGAAAACACAAAACGGACTATCCATCTGGAATTTCAATCAAATTAACATTATGAAATGCAGTCAATTATCGGCCAGATGCTATTAAATAAATTAATATATTTGTATTTAATCCGGCGATACGACCCGTGCTGCAATTGTTTTCATATGGGGGCTAATGGTGGGGTTTTCTCTCAATCCTGTGTGTGTGTGTGTGTGTGTGTGTGTGTGTGTGTGTGTGTGTGTGTGTGTGTGTGTGTGTGTGTGTGTGTGTGTGTGTGTGTGTGTGTGTGTGTGTGTGTGTGTGTGTGTGTCATAGAAAGTGTATCGTTCAGACCTGAACTATCTCCGAGGAGCTGCCTGGATCGCCACCGGAGCTCTGCAGATCGAAGGCTCCAAGAGGGCCTCCGACCTAATCAGTGATGTGAGACAAGTTACTTCCTAAAAATAATTATATATAATAATAATATATACACTGTGCCTTAATTTCACCAATATATTTTGTCTGGACAAAAAATGCTGATGTTTTGGCTAAAATTGTATTTATTTATTTATTTTTCTTAAAAGTTTTTATCCCACGATTTTTGTAAGCCATTTTTTTCAACCAGTGTCTATTGTCTATTAGTCCGGCAGCCGGGCTTGTGGGGTGGGAAATGTGGTTTAGTATTTTTTTTTTATTGGCCTAAAATATTGTCTATATAGTACATACATAAGTAAATCCACTTGCTGACTGGCTGTCGGTATTGAGCAATTTGTTTTATAGGGGTTTATATGTGATCCTACCATTAACATCCTATATAAGGCAAGATTTATAGCATGGGACATGTTTTCATGAATCTGAATCCATTCCAAGCTTTAGGTGGTCTTTACACGAGAACAGTGTTCATAGAAAACGACAAAATAAAGTATCGTTTGCTGGTGTCCCTTTAGACGAGAACGGTGTTTTCAGGAGGTGAAAACGCAAAAAAGTGAACACCTTCCAGAGTGGAAATCTTTGAGAACGCCGTTTTCTCCCCTCTCCATGTAAAACGGTGAATCCGCAAAACATCATGGCTCACAGCGCATATGTTTATTACATTGATGCAGAGCCATATATGATATAATGGAGTTCCTGAACTAGCCTCCCTCCTCGCCTACAAAGCGATGCTCATCAGCGATGGTGAATGTAAAACCATGATGTAAATAAAATGCCTTGTGATAGGCGGCACCGTTTATGTAGCCTAATGTATTATAAAATATATAACCATCCCGTGGCGCGCTCTGCCAATCTGCCTGCATGCTCTGTCTGTCACCTTGCTGCCTGCTAGAAAGCAGGCAGCGAGCGACGGCCACAACCACGTTGTGTTCTGGAAGCGTCATTCAAAACCACGATAGTGTTGTGTGAAGGGGGGGGGGCTACCTGGTTCTTCTTCTTGTACGTGGGTGACTGGTCTATTTGGCAGCCCGTTACCGCCACCTAGCGATATTAGTGCGTTCTCGTGTAAAGGGTCAATAAAAAATGAGAACGCAACAGGACTTTGCCGTTTTATCTGGAGACCGCCGCCGTCTGAAAGAGTCGCTAGTTTTGCACAAAAAACACTCCTTGGGCTAAAAACGGCCATAGCCATCAGCACAGAAATGTGACGAGGTCATCACATTTTGGGCGCATTTGGCCAAGTGGCTATGGTCGTTTTTAGCCCAAGGGGTGTTTTTTGTGCAAAGCTAATACTTGGAATGGATTCAGAATCATGAAAACCCCCTAGTTTGACACATATGTCTGGACTATATGTAATCCTGGGTGCTACACTCCCTCTGCCAACCTGAGGAGAGCAACGGACTATGACCTCATGCTTCCTTCAATGCATGAGGAGTACAAGCGGCTTCTTTTCACTTCTTTATTCATGTATTTATGGGGATGGGGGGTCGGGGGAGAATCTAAATTTAAGTTGAGTGCCACGCTCATGTGACAAACGTTATGTCTTTGGCCCTAACTTTGAATGTCCCTGTACTATGAACAGAAAAAGTATCGTCAGCAGCCGTACAACTTCAAGTATACATCCGTGGCTGATTCTCCAGACATTGTCCACGCCAAGATCAGCGGACAGCTCCTCAGTGACGTAAGACTCTTACTCACATATTTGAGTTTCAAATAATGGCTCATGTTGAAGCCTCATGGCTCATAAAACATGTTCTCGTGTCAGTGTCTAATTTTAAGTTAAATCTAAATGTTTAAAATGTTTTGGTTATCTTCCCCCCTGTCTTTCTTCTAGCGTTTGTACAAGGAGAAAGGAGCGAGTGACAGACACAACTACACTCTAACTGCCCAGGGTCTGCCTGAGTTCACGCAATCCAAGATAAACACTGCCAACTTCAGTGACGTAAGGAAACAATATTATCTCCTACAACATATGATATAATCAATAGACTGAACTACACCAGTGTTGCCAGATTTTGCAAGAGAAACAAGCGGCCAGCCATAGACTTAGCTGGCATTAAAAGTCCATAAACTTGGCTGCCACATGACGTAATTTCGGAAAGCCATGCATTGGAGGGCCCTCAAAAACATCAGTTTTTAAGAAAACTGTTGAGATTTAGAAGACATTTGTAGAATCGGCCTCAGGTCTAAATGGGTTAGGCTAAGGGACCTCACCTCACTGTATATTATAATTTTGAATTCATGTGTGTTGTTGTGCTACCGCTGTGCGTTGCAGGTCAAGTACTTCATGTGTGTTGTTGTGCTACCGCTGTGCGTTGCAGGTCAAGTACTTCATGTGTGTTGTTGTGCTACCGCTGTGCGTTGCAGGTCAAGTACTTCATGTGTGTTGTTGTGCTACCGCTGTGCGTTGCAGGTCAAGTACTTCATGTGTGTTGTTGTGCTACCGCTGTGCGTTGCAGGTCAAGTACTTCATGTGTGTTGTTGTGCTACCGCTGTGCGTTGCAGGTCAAGTACTTCATGTGTGTTGTTGTGCTACCGCTGTGCGTTGCAGGTCAAGTACAAGGAGTCGTGGCACACGCTGAGGGCCCAGGGCTACAAGCTCAGCATGCAGGACATCCCCTTCCAGTCGGCCAAGACCTCTACGGGTATCGCTAGTGATGTAAGTCACCCTGCTGCTGCTGACATGTCACGTATTTATTTATTCAGCTCACCAGATCGTGTGATTCACGTGGGGCAGGGCCGTGATTTTGACCGCAAATTTTGATTTAGCTTGCTTAATAATCATAGTCTTAATCAAAAAAATACTATTCCATTTATTTTTAAGTTTTAGTTGTCTGAAGTTGCAGTAATGCACAGTTTGGGGCTGTATATTATATTATATTATATTAGTTCCTGTCTCTTGTTTTATAACCATTACTGTTACAATCTAAGTAATGCAACGTTTGTCAAACCATCACAAACACGGTTATATTTTACCCAATGTAATATATTCCATTAGAAAAAAATTCTCATCAAAATATATTAAAGTACAGCAATACATGGCAACTTGAGGTACTCTTCTTTAATATTTCATTATGACTTTTCACACAAAAAAAACAAAAAATAGATATCATGGGGGACCCTATGGGGCAAAACCGGTGAAAAATGTGGGTATTATTTAAAAATCACACCTGTGTGAAGTGAGGGGCACTCTTATCATCGTACATCATCATGACCTAACATAGACATGGTCTGTTTGCTCAGACACTATGATGTAAAATTATCCATTAATTGTCAATGGGACTTTAATGTTTGTGTACGACAAAGTTTGTGCACACACACACCAAAAGCTGGATATAAGCTGGAAAGATATTCCTAAAAAAAACATTCATGGTGCTGGGAACTTCTCCTTTGCACCCATTCCTGAGACATGTGAGAACGCTCCGGTGAACATTATAAAAATTACAAAAATATAATTGTCCGGGTGAAAATCATCTGTGTTTAGGTTCTAGGGTTAAGTAAATGTACTTAGTTACTTTCCGTCACTGAACGGTGCATTCTCCCCACTCGCCAACAGTACCAGTACAAACACAGCCACGTGCTGGACAAGGGCAAGCACATCGGCGCCAAGAGCGTGCAGGACGACCCGCGCCTCCTCCACTGCCTCCAGGCCGGCCGCCTGTGCAGCGACCTGGATTACCGCAAGGCCGCGCAGAGCACCAGTGGCCAGTACCACCTCACCAAGGACATGGTGGGCCTGGTGATGGCCAAGAACGCGCAGGCGCTGGCCAGCGACCAGGACTACAAGACCCGGCTGCACGAGTACACCGTGCTGCCCGACGACATGAAGGTCCAGTGGGCCAAGAAGGCCTACAACCTGCAGAGCGAGGTAGACATCACATCAAAGCCCCCACCCCTCCGCAGTGTGACGGAGTTCCGTGTTGTCCTAGTTTAGGCTTTCTTTGTTTTCTCTTGCTCGTTCCTCCGGGCTGCGCCCCGGGCCAATGTAATAATGGATGCGGGGGCGCACTATAAATACCGAACCCAGTAACACCATTACTGAGAGGAGAGGAAAACATATGCAAGGAGCCTTAGTGCTTATCACTTATCTGGTTGACCTTAGCACTTATCACTTCTTTCTCTCCATGCTGTGATGCTGTTATAATAACACAATGCTGTTGTATGTTGTGAACTTGTTTTGCTTTGTTAGAAACTCTACAAGGCAGACTTGAACTTCATGAAGGGTGTGGCCTGGGACGGCGTTGGAGCTCCTCAGATGGAATCAGCCAAGAAGGCCGGGGAGCTGATCAGTGATGCGAGTACACACACACACACACACACACACACACACATGCCGTACTTTATACTACAGCTTCACACAACTGTATCAAAAGTAACAGAACCACAATCTCAAAATTTGAATCTGAAAAGTAACCGTTTCGGACGTACAGTATGAGGTTTCCACCCAACACTAAGACCCGACAATAAAAACCTAAACACGACAAAAAGCTTGAAGCTTATCTTAAAATCCATTCAAACATCCAGATGTAGGTATACTACACAACTCTTGCTTGGTCCTTGGTCTTGCTTGTACTTGGTTGGAATGCCCAGGGATTGTGTGTTGAGCTATTAAAGGAGTAGTTCTCCGGTAGGAGACTCAAATGCAGGTCAATTGAGACTATGAATTCAAGGCTTCATACGTGATTATTTATTTTTGCGTGAACTACTCTTTTAACCGGAATAAATATAAATGTAGCCAAAGTGCCATACATGTATATTAACCCATTTAGGCCTGAGGCAGTTTCTAAAAACGCCTCTAAATCCTCACAAGTTTTCTGAAAAACGTAATATTTATATAGCAGCATCAAATTTGTGATATTAACTGTGTGTGTGTGTGTGTGTGTGTACTCTCTGCAGAAGAGATATCGTCAGCTTCCAAACAGTCTGAAATTCACGGCTGTAGCGGACTCTCCTGACATGCTTCATGCTAAACACAGCTACCAGCAGTGCAGCGAGGTACGCCCCTCAACTGTCAACATCCTGCCGTAGCTAGGAGACGTGTGAAAAAAACACCGTCAACATCCTGTCGGCTGTTTTACGCTATTGGCTAATTTAAAATCATAATAAAGTCATACTGTGCATACACTTTTTTTTATTAAAACAATTTTTTATGTTTTTGAATAGTTCTCTAAACACTTAAGCAAACAAATATGTGATGATGCAAAATGACGTAGGCACCAGAAATGTACGCGATGGAACATCCAGGTAATGTTAATACGTGTGTTCATGTCTCCATCTCACAGAGGCTGTACAAATCTGGGAAGAACGAGGATATGCATAAGTACACCTTGCACGCCGACGACCCAGACTTCCTCCGAGCAAAGCTCAATGCCCAGCAAATCAGCAATGTAAGACATTTGGGAAAATGTTATTTTCTCTTTAAGTCAAATAGATCTTTCACGTACGAAGGGATTTACAATTTACTGGCGGTGCCTGTCAGTGCTATGGGGTTAGGTTCGAGTTTGTAGCAGTGAGTGCTATGGTGAGAACTCGGTTCAGACTCCAGTCTGAACCGAGTTCTATGGGGAGAGTGCTATGGGGTGAGGTGGAGAGTCTGAAGATAATTTGAAGTGGTGAGTGCTAGGGGGAGAGACAGACATCCTATCCTGTGTTATGTGGTGGGAAGGGGTGTAGGGGTGGGTCATATCCTGAAGGTAAGGGGCTGCAAGTAGATGCAGGCAGCAACCATATACCAGTCAGTGAATGTAACGCAGAATGGGGGGAGATAATGGAAGATGTATGTAGGTGTGCCATGGCATTCTGGAT
Source organism: Electrona antarctica (assembly GCF_951216825.1). Lineage (NCBI taxonomy): Eukaryota > Metazoa > Chordata > Actinopteri > Myctophiformes > Myctophidae > Electrona > Electrona antarctica. The sequence continues at coordinate 30,083,218 of NC_136805.1, forward strand.
AGTCTATCGATGAGGGAATTGCAATAGTCAAGCCTGGAGTGGTTAAGATCTCACACACTAATACAGTAAGACACTAATGCTTATGTCACATATGTATTTTTTTAAATTAATGAAATGTAATTTTGGCCAATCTGTATGGTAGAGTACTGTATGTTAATACAATACCGGTATATACAATCTGTATGCTATAGTATGCTATACATATTTTGTCCCCCTGCTTTTCTATTGAGACATTTCGATCGTGTCAAAGGTTTGACATGATTTTGACATGATGGTCAAGATTCAATTAGATTCAAAAAAGTATAGCAGGAAACCTGGTTCAAATCAGGGGTCGAAGAGGAAAGTTACACAGTGCAGCTTTAATAACTTGAATGTTATTTTATGTTATGTTATGTAGAAAGTTTACAAGGCTTCGGCGGACCAGGGCCGGTCAGCGGGCTATGACCTAAGGTTGGACGCCATTCCCTTCCAGACCGCCAAGGCGTCCAGAGAAATCGCCAGTGATGTGAGTTTAAGCACAAACCCTCAGAACAACCGACCGCTTACAGTACAGTTGGAGGCCATCGATATTGTCCTTTTTTTTTTGCTGAGGTTTGCGTGCAAAAGGACAGTTAACCCATTTTGGGCGGGAACCCCTTTTGGTGTTTTAAACATTGTTATAATTTAGCTATTGAAAAATAGCAGATCTACAAGCTCGTAGCGCGCCACCGAGTGGCGCGCTACGAGCTTGTAGGTCTGCTATTTTTGAAAAATCGTGAAAATATTTATTTCAGAAAACTGGAGGATTTAGAAGGATTTTTTAAAATTTTGAGGTCAGGCCTAAATGGGTCAAATGATAAGGGACAATATCAGTGGCACCCAACTGTACATGTGTACTGACTAATGAGCCTTTTTCAATGCAGAATTCTAATGCTGTAGTTTTTAATTTTTTGTAGTCTGAGCTGTTGGGAAACAGCTAGCTAGATTACGTATTAGCCTGAGTTTAATTTCGATATGTAATTACTCTTTCTCCTAAATGTCCTGAAGGTTTGTAATCCACACGTCAATGACCTTCTTTTAAGTGCAGCCCTTAGAATATTTCACTACTGCTCTGTTGTTTCCTATTAGACACTGATGGAAATGAATATATAAAATTATTTTAAACGCATTTGGTCTGTGGTCGACCTACGTATGTGTGACGTTTCATTAAAATCTAATCAGAAGTATAGGAGTTATGGCTGTTACACACACACACACACACACACACACACACACACACACACACACACACACACACAATACCCCCATTGAGATGCATGTCCGCACAGGTGGTAGAAGAAGTACTCAAACCTTTTTACTACAATAAAGTCCTATCTATTTTCTTATTTTTCTAATAGATGAAGTATAAAATAGGGCTTAATTGGTTAATGTATGTTTTGTAATAATACTCTAAATCTACAATAATTACCTCTGAGATGTAGTGGAGTAAAAGTAGAAAATATCCCGGTACCTCAAAACTGCACTTACAGTGAGAACAGAACGTGAGTGCACTCACAGCGTCACGTCATCGGCGTCTAATGAAGCTTTACAATGCGCGACTCTCTCTCTCTCCCCCTGGGACAGTTCCGCTACAAGGAGTCCCATGTGAAGGACAAGGGCCAGCACGTGGGCCTGCTGTGCGTGGAGGACGACCCCAAGATGGTGGCCAACCTGGCGGCCAGCCGGCTGCAGAGCAACCTGGAGTACAAGCGGCAGTCCAAGGAGGAGCGCTCGCGCTACCAGATCAGCAGCGACCGGCCCGAGTTCCTGCAGGCCAAGAAGAGCCAGGCGCAGGCCAGCGACCTGGCCTACCGCCAGAGGCTGCACAGCTACACCTGTGACCCCCAGCAGCTCGACGTCCAGCACGCCAAGCAGGCCTACAAGCTGCAGAGCAATGTGAGTGGTCGGGCCTTTTTTTTCAATGATCTTTGATGCAGTAATGGTCTTATTATTTTTATTTTTGAGGTCATTGTCACTTGCAAAATGTTTTGCAGGTGAACTACAAGGCAGATTTGAACTGGATGAGGGGATCGGGCTGGACCCCTCCTGGCTCTCACAAGGCTGAGCTGGCCCGCCGGGCCGCAGAGCTGGGCCTGGCTGAGGGAGTGAGCACCGACGAGGCCATCGCACGGTACCAACACATATTGATGGTGAGAATGATACTTATACTGTAGATGATCACAGTTGTACCAACACATCACTCACTCACTCACTCAACCCATTCACTCACCCACTCATCCCTCCATGTAGCTGCAGCACCAGCAGATGATGGAGCAGCAGCAGCAGGAGGATCAGTGTTCCTCAGAGCAGACGGAGGAGACCTCGGAGGAGATTCAGCCGGGCGTCAACATGGACGCCATGGAGGTCCTCCACGTCAAGAGGAAGAAGACCATCCAGACGGTGCAGAAGAAGACCACCACCTCCTCCTCCTCCTCCTCCTTCAGGTCCATGGAGAAGAAGAGTGTGTCCTCTTCCTCCTCCTCCTCCAATCAGACCTCCATCGCCGCCTCGTCCTCCTTGTCCTCGTCCTCTGCCCTGGAGGACGCCATCAAGATGTCCTCTTCCTCCTCCTCCTCCTCCTCCTCCAAACAGACCTCCATCGCCGCCTCGTCCTCCATGTCCTCGTCCTCTGCCCTGGAGGACGCCATCACGATGTCCTCTTCCAGAAACATGCCAGCCATCGAGGAGGCGTAGATGAACAACTTTTTAGTAACCCTGCTTCTATAAGTCTGTTTCCGGGGATCACCAAGGGGTCCAAATTTTAGACCCTTTTGGGTCGGTAGATCGGAGTGTACAAATTGCTGCGAATTGACTTTTTTTTTTATCCCAGAGATGAAAAAAATGTGAATCAAATTAACTAAACTAAAAAGCGGATGCATACTCCAGTTTTTTAGGCGATAACCTTCAGTAAAAACAGATGTTGGGGGGAGCGGTGAGTCTCTTATCACTGCGGCGTGACGTCATGTTGTAGTCTTCCCAACCACCGCAGTGGTCCTAAAAGTGGGGTATGCGTCGCCCTTTATTTCTTTTTAGACCCCAATCTACAATCCTCAGTGCTTATCTAGTGTATCTCTGAGAGTGTGCAAATGGAACCAAATGGACCCGTCAGAGCTCAGAGTTAACGGAACCGTTAAGGGTCCAGTTGGTTCCATGTGTACACTTAAGGGTCCATTATTTTGAACCCTATTGGTCCCCGGACCTGACGTTGAGAACGGGTGTTTTAGTGAATGTTAAAGTAGGCTCATATATACTTCATCACACGGCCACTTTTGTCACTTTAAAATGCGTCACTTTTTGTTGAGCGAAAAGTGGCGAGCGGCGAAGCATAAATGAGCCTTTTAGATTTTTGAGTAGAGCTTTAATTTGCAGTTTACAGGCAGCATTATGGCAGGTACTATACTTCGCTTGGTTGCTCGTATCTGGAAAGTAAACCAGGTGCGACAGGAGAGGGAAGAAGATGGGAATTAATGCTGCAATCCGAAACTTTTTCAATGAATAAAACATTATTTTAACCTTTCTGTATGGTAGAGTATGTTAATGTCAATTACAGTGGTGGAAAAGTAAATGTATCAGTGCTGCAATCGCAATGTGATAAAAGTCCAGAATTCAAAATATACTTGAGTAAAAGTACAATAGTATTGGCATCAAAATATATTTAAAGTACTAAAAGTACTCATTATACAGTATGTCCCATTTCAAGTTTTCAAATCCAATGCAAGTATACAAATCTTTTGAAAGTAGCAGATCTACAAGCTCACGATGCATCGCATTGCGACTGATTGACCTTGTAAATCGGCTATTTTCAAATGGCTGAAATGTATATAGGGCTGAAGTGGTTAATGCATTTATGTAAGTACTTAAGTGAATGTACATACATAGTTTCCACCACTGTTTAATACTTAATAACTAGTATTCAACAATTATTACTGCCTGAAGCTCATACACTGTTGAGCGGTAGAAATGTGGTCTCATTCAGGAGACCGCAGATTCAAATCCCAGTTCGGACATAAGAGTTCAGATTGCAGTTTTAAGCATGTCAATGTAGAGAGGACTTTTGTCATGTTTGTAGAAAGTTTGATGGGTGGAATTGTGTGTATAAAATCAATGGGTTTCAACGATGCAATCGTGATGCAGTCACAGGGCTTTCCACGTCAGAGAGGAAGTCATGTAGTGAGTTTTAAGAAAGTTGTATGTAATGTATTTGGTGTGTTGATGAGAAAGGGGAAAAGAATGCTACACCGGAAATGTCTCCCAAGCTCTTGCTGCAATAAACAAAGTATTTATTAATCATGTTTTTTATCTTTATATGTGAATAAAATGCTGCAAGCTAAAGTGAGAAACTTTATCCATACCACACAGTATTGGATTAAGACCGCTGTTTTTGTTGTGGTAAACTGATGTTTATCTGAGTAAGAACTTTGTTTGATCTGTGATGTCCGTATGTCTGGCAGGTTCAGTTTTTTAACAATGCAATGGTGGCTCTAGTAAGAACTCAAGGCTGGACTGGGAGTACATGTTTGAATTTAATATTGGAGGAAAAATAACAATAAATGATTTTGTCAAAGCAAAACGCATCCTTTATTTATTTTTTTCAAACTAGTCAATGTGCAAGTTGAGATTACCAGGCCTGCTCGACCATATGCAGTACCTATAAAAACTATGGCTAGTCTGTGTGCAGTTTGCATGTTCTCCCTGTGTCCCCTAGGGTAGGTACCCTCACAAAAAACATGCAGTAATCCTGGTACAGTACTTGAGTAAATGTACTTAATTACTGTCCACCAATGTGGCATAGCCTACCCTAACATGATTAAGAGGACTGCGGGAGTTTAGTGTATAAACTCCTATATGCCCCTCAAAAATCTCCATTTCCTTATTACTTTGACTCAGGGTAAGCTCAAACCTGCCACGTGAGGTCATGGGGTCATTATATGAATGCCATTCGCTCCAGGACTCATTAGTGACAGGTTTAGGGGTGTCAGTGCATTTGATGTTTCATTGTATTGTTTCACAAAATAGTAGGATTAAAACCAGCAGTAGGCTACTAGACATCCTGGTAGGATAGAAAACCAGCTGTTACTAGATGTCATAGGATAAGGATAGAATACCATCAGTGCTAGAGGTCCTGGTAGGATAGAAAACCATCAGTGCTAGAGGTCCTGGTAGGATAAAAAAAGAAAACCGTTAAATAAACACAAGAAACACAACAGCAAATGTACACTATCAATTTGTTTGGGAGAAACAAATATATTCCAGTAATGTTGCAGCTGTCAGTCCAGTCATGCAAAAGAGAGCATGACCCCCCCCCCCCCCCCTCACAAAAGAACTATGCTCCGATCTAAAACACACAAGGATCTTTTATTGAAAGCCTCGACTGCATGGTGACTGTGACTTTAAAAAGAGAACTTTCCACTTGTTGTTTCCTAAATTCCTCCCATGGCTCCGTTCACAAACACTGCAGTGTGTAACAATATGTCCTGTCCTGTCTAATGCACAGGAAAACGGAAAAAGTGCACTCACTTGAAAATATGACAGTGATGCACTGCCGTCTCTTCAAGAAAAAGCTGAGCTCCAAGATTTCTTATGCTTTCATGCTATTCTAGTTTTAACAGGTTCTATTTACAGAACCATGTTGTTCTTTGCTAGGCCTACTTCTCTAGAATGTTGAAATGTTGAAAACACGTTTGCACTGTCTCAACTTACGCTCTCCTCTTGTGTGCAGTCTATGCACCTAGCTGTTTTATAATATATCAACTGATTGATATATACGTGTCCATGTCTATAATATATCCATCACACTCAATTTATTTTCTTGCAAATGTAGCCCCCAGCCAAAACGCGGTCCACAACAGCCTTGTCAATAAGGGCTCAGCCCTATTGGCACGGTAGGTTGTGCGTCAGTCTGCAAGTGGAACTGTGGGAGACTGGGGTTCGATCGCTGCTCACCAAAAAACACTACACTACACATGCATACAACAAACTATATCCCAAGGCAGTTCATATTTTTCCCCTACACACTTCGCCTATTAGGTCTGTTCTTAGTTTTGATGGATTCAAATTCATATTTTTGAAGCATACTTTTTTATATACATTTAATAGTAGTACAGACCATGTGTAACTACTGCCATCAGGCCTGGAATTTCATCCTTTTAGGGGCAAGGCCACTTGGCCTTTAGTGTGGTCAACTTTTTGAGGGCACAAGGCCAAGTGCCAGGGCATGAAGGCCATCAATTAAAAAATGATTTTAAGTCCCCGGTCATAATTATATTAGCTTAAAGGTTAAGAATGATTTTTTTCAAGGCGAACATTGGTTCAGAACAGTGCTTCTTAAATAAACAATCACAGCTTTAAATAACAAAATATAAGTAGCTACTGTTGTAAAATATTGTAAACATGTTTTGGGGTCCCAGTCCAGAGATGAAAATCATAATGAAATGGCCTAGGACCCTGTCAGGCTGTCACCCTAGGCTAATTCATATACATTTAATTTGGGGGTCCTTGAAATTGAAATGGATCATTGGGTTAAACTGTGAGTTAATTCACATAAAATACAATGACAGCCTACATAACTTTTGAATAAGGGCTTGGTTTAGAAAAGCCTATATTTTGTGCTAAACTAATATATTGAATAACATGGCATTGTAGAGAGGTTAGTGACAGATAAGATCATTTCTCCATTGTGGGGCTGCACCGCTGCAGGACTGAGGACTCTGGAGATAAGTCAACTGTCAACACAAAGTGAAAGTGCAGCTTCAGATCAGTTTTTTGTTCTTACCTGGAGACAGTGTGTGCTGTGCACAGGGGAACAATTGTATCCATGGTATTTTTCTGTCGCCATCCATAATGCGACGCAAAAGTACATTTATGTTTGTTTTGGTGGGCTAGATAGATACGGTAGAATGGAGTAGATCATCTCTCCTCCTCCTTGTATGGACAGCCACGCTGTTTCGCATTAGACAAAAATAAATCAGCTGGACCATGTCCGACCAGCGACCAACGTTAATGCATGTGACGTAGGACCGCCACACTGTCGCAACTGTAGAAAACATTATTTTGTTTTGAGTGATAGTTGCAGTTTGACCGGATAGCTAGATTAGCTACACTAGTAGGCAGCGTGTGGGCTAAATGCTCTCTGTTTACTCTGTCAGTGCGTGTATGTGTGGCGCGGAGGAGGAGGCGTGCGGGTGTGTGTGTGTGTGTGTGTGTGTGTGTGAGAGAGAGAGAGAGAGAGAGAGAGAGTGTGTGTGTGTGTGTGTGTGTGTGTGTGTGTGTGTGTGTGTGTGTGTGCACGCGCGTCATGACGACCAGCGGCAGCGGGGGTAGTTATTAAGGCAAAGTACCGCAAAAGAATCAAACCACTTTGCAAATGGCAACACAACTACAACACAGATTTGTTCTGCGGGGAACATTGGTTACCGTAATTACTGGAAAATTGCGCAGAGGAAAAACGGTAAAATGAACTTCTGTGGGCGCCGGTCGGGGCACCACGGCCACTGTGGCCGTATGGGCATATACTTTTTCGAGGGGCACACGGCCAAAGAGAGGGGCAACGACGGCCATGGCCGCCGTGGCCGCCGTGAAATTCCTGCCCTGACTGCCATGGATCACTATAGTGGTCCGTGGACCACTGGTTGAGAAACAGTGATTATTATAGCCGTTTTCGCCTGCAGGACACACTTGCCTGTTGATTGTCTCCACCAGGCCGAAGGCATGGGGAGAGAGTATGTTTTGCACTCCGTCCGTCCGTCCGTGTGTCCGTGTGTCCGTCCGTCCGTGTGTCCGTCTGTGAACAGCTAATCTCCGGCACCGTTAACCCGGTCAATGCCAACTTTTGCACACACACTCCCTGGATGCCAACGATGAACCTCTGCCCCAAAATTTCCAGAACGGCCTGTTATAGCGCCACCAGGAGGCCGCTTTGTGCAAAACAAGTTTTTGGACATTACACCTACAGATTTTGTCCAAACATCACGCAAATTGGTACACAGTCTCTCTAGAGCCATTCAATGAAACGGGTCTTTCAGATTTCTCAGACTCCATCCTGATTGGCTAAGATTGGCTTCCAAAGTTTGCAGGAGTGCTCAGTTTCAAACAAAATGCTGCAAATCATGAACACATCGTGTGATTTCCGTGAAATTGTGCACGCACATTCCCACTAGGCCGAGGAAGAAATGCCACATGAACATTTTCAACTCAGCCTCATGGTGGCGCTATAACTGGCCGAAAGTGTTTTTACCTCTAACTGCACGGATCTGTGGATAACTTGAGTATGCCAACTCCCTAGAGGCCAAGGAAAAACCTTTGCCTGGAATCTTTCACATCTGCTCTTTATAGCGCCACCAGGAGGCCGACATATGTAAAACACATTTTCTAATTTTACTCCTTCAGATTTTATCCAAATTTCACGCAAATCGGTACACATGCATGTGATCAAGACGGGTTTGTTTGATTTCTCATAATCCACCCTCATTGGCTACGATTGGCTTCTAACCTTTTCAGGAGTAGCCCGCTTTGTACCCGTTTTGTACAAATCGCCACAACTACTCAACGCAGCGTCCGATTGTGGTGAAACTGTGCATGCATATTCCCACTAGGCTTTGGAAGAAATGCCACTTGACCGTTTTAAAATCAGCCTCATGGTGGCGCTACAACAGGCCAAGCCGCGACACACACACACACACACACACACACACACACACACACACACACACACACACACACACACACACACGTTTATATTGCTCCTAAACATTTTGCCAAACATCACACACACACACTCCTATCCTCCTGGTGGAGACCTGTGCCCAGAAGGGCACTTTTTCTAGTTACGGTCTGAAACACACAGTTTTTTCACACAACTAGTGACTATCAGGAATTGACAGCAGAGATGATGAATGACGTGAACTTAACACAATTCACAATATAACTCAACGTCACAACACCTTCATTTCCACTGAATCACACTGACTGCCAGAACTAATGCAAGTAACTACCGGTAACTCACTACAGTCGCTTGTTGCCCACACATACAGTAAGTCACATTTGAAGTTCATTGTTTGCGGAAACAATACAGTGACTGTATGACAGTCAGTCAATATCATTCACCCACCGACAGCCTGGGCCTGATGTGACGCTCGGCTGGCAAAAGATATTGTAAGACAAACAATAGCCTGCAGGCCCACATGGTCTCTGTTGGTGAGAATGGCTTCTGTCACAGAGAGGACAATGACAGCATTTCATTATGGAACCATGCAGGGTTCCGGAGCTTTCTCTGAGGCTGTGTAGTATGTGGGCCTGTGGGTCTGTCACTGTCTCTGTTCAGCTGGCCAAACATGGCGTCAATGAAGCCCACCACTAGCATTCTTAGCGTCAGACCTCTTGTACTCGTAGTCTCGTACAGTACGTGACTCAACAGCTACCGTAGATCACTGCCACGCTGTAGGCTGCTCTACAAATGTCACTGTTGATTGTGTTCAAGGGTGGATCAAGGCCAGGCTCTGATGGAGTCCAAGTTCAATATATGTGTGTCTACAAAATACACTGAGTAACAACTAACCACATATATGATTTAAAAAAGCACATTAAAACGTGATAAGCTGAGGTAAGCTTTTTGTTTACGGTTGGAAAATCTACCGGCCGACAGACCAACAGAACGACTCACAGACTGTATAACCAACTGACCGACAGACTGACAGTCTGCCGGATGAACATGTGACCAAACCACTGACCGACAAAGTGGCTTAACCACTTAAACCCTGTATACTTAGCTGACCGGAGTCCTCCTGGGCTCTATACTAGGTTCCCTCCTTTTTTTTGGTTCCTCCATTTTTGTTTTTCTTCTAAACTAAATATCTTCGCTGAAAATAGGGATGATATAGGGTGCATATGGCTAAACTATCTATGTCATAGATAAAAACTATAACTAGGCACTGATTTCAGGTCAGTTGATGCAGTATATGTTCCTACCTACCGTTTGTACATGTAGGCCTATATGTTCGGTGTTCCTATACAAATGGACTGTGGCCCACACAGTGAGATGTATGAATTGGTGATTTGGGACTGGTGTGTACTCTAATGGCTCATAATGGCTCATTGTCCAACCATTAACAGATTAGAAACGGATGTTTCTGATGTTCAAATGTACAAGATTAAGATTATTTTTGTAATATTATTATTATATATAAGAAATCCTACAATATCAGAATCAGAATAAACTTTATTATTTATTGTCACATCACAGGTTTGTAAAGAAGTGGGTGAAAGTCGCTTTTATGCAAGCTCTATCGTTTTTGTTACAGGAATAAAGAATGAGGGAACAGGGAAAACAAGGTGAGAAAGAACAACCAAACAAAAGATGTCTACATGTACTACAGTATACACATAGCATATCCAGCTGGTAGAGTATGGTACATGCATGAGGTTAAAATGGTGCATAATAGCAGATGTACATAATATTAGACATTAATGTGCAAAAAGAAAATAAACACATTGTACATGAGATCAAGGTTCAAAGAAACTATCAGTGCAGTGGAGGCCTACTGTATGTCAGTCAGTCATGTTGTGCTCTGGAGCGTCAACAGAGCTGCACTCCATGCATTGACTTAATGTCCTGCTATTGTTTTCGCCAGCTATGAGGAAGCTGTCATTACTGCAGACACAGCAGAAAGGTATGGTGTGTCACATGCACGCACGCACGCACGCACGCACGCACGCACGCACGCACGCACGCACGCACGCACACACACACACACACACACAGCCAAAGTTGTGGAAGGTGGTTACCTGTATTATACACTATCATCTTCACTTCTAAAACCACATCATACGCAATGACTATGATTTTGTCTCAGCAAAAATAGCTTTTGTTGTCTTAATGATACTGTATGGAGGAAGGATACAGAGCATATGCAAGGCTACACAGTGCTAGTTACACCCTTCTACTGCGCCAGTTGTACATTTGAGGATACTCCATCCTGTCTGATGTTAATCCCTTTGTCCTCTGATCTCGTCTGATCTGTGATTATGACCTTGAGCCATTTCAAAGCAAACACTATGACTTACGTGTACTGTATGCTTCATATTTCCAATAGAGAAAACATTCCTGTAAGATCCTGAGAGGATTCTTATAGAAATTACTGTAAAATCCTCAGTGTTAATATATCCATGTGTACAATATACCCTTTCCTGGTCCATTTGGTTCCATCTGTACTCTCACCGAGTTAAATTAACACTGACATTTTTTGTGTAGTTCCTCTTAAAGATTCTGTAGGCCACACGCCTAGTAAACTACTTGACCACTTCATTATATAGTTAATTATACACTTAATTATAATATTAGTTGATAGCCTATGCTCTTTCTTTCCCTTCCACAACAAATCTCGGCTCATGTCTGTGTGATTGTTCTCTCCAGAATAGGGATGCTAGGGTTCAGCCAGGTGGTTCATCCTCATCCTATAAGATCCGGTAGCTATACTGTTGTATTCTGAGAACTTTAGCCCAAAATAGCCGATCTACAAGCTCACAAGGCATTGTGTATTGTATTTTTTAGCAAAGAGGTTAGGTGTAGAGGGAAAAAGAGTACAAAATGAAAGGTAACATTAGTCCAATACACTGATGCACTGTCAAACAAGTCTATGAAGCTATGAAATCTATGACAAAGTTTAATCTGCAGCACAATTTGATACAATAATGTAGTGTGTGTGTGTGTGTGTGTGTGCACGTGCGTGCGTGCGTGCGTGCGAGCGTGCGTGTGTGTGTGTCCCAGTTTCATCTCTGATAATAATAAGGCCCCTGGTAAAATGTAGTATCAAAACAGCTAATGTGTGATGATATAAGCCTATAAGTACCTGAGGGAATGGACAGACACTCCTAACATGTGCTGACCTGCAGGTAAGCTGTTAGTAACTATTTCAACATTCTGACAAGTCTTTCTTTGACCTTTCTTTGGAGAACTAAACATGGAGAAGCAGCATTCTGTTTTCTGTTTGTTGATAACTTGCTACCTTTTACTGAGATTTTTGATTAATTGTGCTGAACTTATTATCATATTTGGTCTGTTTTATTTTATCTCCTTGTTTTTATTTTCAAGTCTCTTTAAGGACCCTGTTGTAAACAAGTGTAATGCTTTATGGTGTCCTCCACATGCAGTAACAGTTTTTGTATTGAGTTGTGCTTTCGTTTGAAATGTACCCATTCTGCATACTGTTAATAAATTAATTCAATCAATCAATCAATCAATCAATCAATCAATCAATCAATCAATCAATCAATCAATCAATCAATCAAAGCTTTTAATAACTTTGCTCTTTTATAATAAAGTGTTTCTTTCACTTTTTTTCCACTTTTTACAGCACTTTGAATTGGTTTCTTGTAGAAGTATACTTTATAAACTTGCCTTTCCCTGTTTCCTGAAGCTACAGTGTTTTCACTCAGGCATTAGTCATGGCCACCACCACCACGGGGCTTTGGTTGATGTCAGCGTGGAGAATCCTAGAATCCCATAGCCCGGAAAGGCCAGGTGCTGCAAATGGCTGTTTGGTTGTCAGGCAACCGTGATTTCTTAATTCAGTGGTTATCAAACATTTTCATGTCAAGCACTGTCTGAAATGTGCCAGCCCAGCAGCCAGGGAGCCCATAAAAGAAGATTTTTCAAATATAGCAGATCTACAAGCTAACAACGTATACCATGGGAATTTGTTGTGAGCGCAGTTGTATGGGGCTTAACTAGTTAAACGCTATACACTTAAGTTAGCTCTGTAGGCCTACTTGGTCTGCTCTTGTTTGTTTCCTTCTTCACAAATCTGTTTTATTTTCATTCGCATTCGGCTCAAAAAGAAAAGCTTGGGGAAACCCATTGGAAGATCTGGTATAGGAAATGGGAGCCAACTTGTATTTCACTAACCAATAACAGTGTAGAGGGGCTTCGTTCCAAATTTGGTGATGTCAGTGTTCTCCGTTGTTTTCTACCGGGGAGGAGAGGGGTGGGGAGGAGGGGGGGCGGGCGCTCAGATCGGTGAACCAATAGGATCCACCACCTGTTCTCGACCGGCACCCGCCCCTCTAGACCAGAAACCACACAGGCTGGGCCAGGCTTTTGCTGCATGAGGAGTAGGGGACCCCCTGGGGGCCGGTGTCCAGGGGCTCTTGACAACCAGGGGCCTGTCAGCTGTCGCCCTACTTTAGAATGTAAATAGACAACCAGATGCTCACCGTAGACGTATTAGTCAATAAAGTGAAAATAGTAAAAGGTGCTCCTGGATCAGATGGGATAAGACATCAGATTAAAAAAGGGAGGATCCGGGCACTCAGTGTTAAAAAGAGGGAACAGCCTTTATTTAAACCAACAACCTAAATGGTCTTCATCAGGGAAAGCGGACATGGCAACATAGTGACAACTAAAGATACAATTTAATTTAAAGATATATTATATTATATTTATTTATTTGCGACCGAAGGTGGCAGTTAACTATGAAACCTTGCGTTTTTGACACCTAACCCACAATCCCCGTCACTCTGTCACGACACCTAACTCAAAGTGGTTATATTAAATTATATTAGGCCTATATTATATTATATTAGCCTATATCTATATTATATTATTATTAACCTCGTGTCACCAGGCTTTCCCCCTCAGAGGATCGATCACATTTCCACATTTCTTGACCCACACATGCCTCCCCCACAACTGCCAATTCTGGGAAGCGTGGAGTCAGGGTAAGACCTGGCCTTTGGCAGGCTAGATTAGAAGATGCGGCCAGGGGCCTCCTTTAGTCCTTGGCGGCTTGGCCCCTGAGGGGTCCCCGTGCTCCAATTTGAGAACCAGTCTAGTTTGAGTGTTGCTGTCTATGTGTGTAAGCTACAATGTGGAATCTGGTGCCTCTTTTATGCAACTGTTATAAATGTACGGTAAACTAATTTGATTTTAATCGATTATGTAAGAATTTTTGCATTAAATAAATATATCCCCCAAATCACGTATAAGACAATAATCAACAGTCGCTTGCTGAGATGCTGCCCTATTGATTATTACTAAATTAGATTTTATAGTGACGTTGCATTTTGCCGCCCAATTAAATCAATCGACTACAACCAAACGAACCAATCACAGCGCGAGCGTCCCTCCGAGCCATGGGAGCTGAAGTGCTGTAATGAGATGACAGCTGATGGTTCTCGGGGGCAGTTTCACTGACTGAGCTCTCCCGCTGCACTGCGTGACACTCTGGACACTAAACAACACTTTGACTTCATAACAGCTCAATAAAACAACGTTAACAATGAGATCCTGGCTGGAAAAATGAACGTGTTTACATCTGTATGGACTGGGATGAGTCTGACTTGATGCTGCGCACTCCAGAAAGGAAAGAAAAAGTCCCACATCACCACACGTAAAAAGTTGGATATGATTCATGGGTGCTTCTAACGGATCCATGCATTTGTTCCACTCTAAACGGCTCTAAACAGGTAAGAAACACATACGAAGAATGTCACATTTTGGTCTTTTGATGTTTTTTTTGCTTAGGGAAGGCGTAAAAAAAAGCACATTCCCATGACGGGGGGACTTCCATCCCGATCACTGGAAAGAGACACATTGGAAACTTCAGGTTTTTTCTTTGAACAAATGACTGTACCTATACTAGTTAACAGACTGTTAAACAAGACAGCACTAGTTTCCTCTCCCCCACCTGTTGTTTACACATGAAATATGTGTATAGCTCTTTTTAGAAAGCCAAACGGTGAAGGACTGACAGCAATAGACTACTGACAGTGGTTTTGGGGCGTATGTATATTTTCCAGAGTTTACTAACAGTTGCAACTAGAACCCAGTGAGGTGGACATTATGAATGGAACTCCACACATAATGTGATTGGAAAAGTAGATGATCATCACTTTATAGTAAATTTAATTTACACAAGGTCATTGAAATGTGTAGTTATGTCTGTCCTATACAGTACACATGATACACTTTATATGCACACAGCTTTGCTACACATAGGCCTACTTTCCTTATTAGCCGTAGAATGGCTGTGAACTGATATTACCGGTACCTACATTGCATTGGCCTTGGATAAAGAAGACGTGTGTTTTTTTTATCAAGTCTGACTTTTATCAGACTGGATTAATAAGTCAGACTCAATAAAAAAAAATACATCTATGATAGTTGATCCAAGGCTAACATTTCATGTATTCCATGAATTTAATGAAATATATTGAATATATCACTGCTGTGAGCAGTGATGCTCATTTCTTAAGCACCTTTTATATATTTTCAAGGACCCTTACATTACCCTGACTTTTTAATCTCTGTCTGGGACCCCAATCTAATTGCTAAGACATAATGCATAAGTCTGTCTGTCTGTCTGTCTGTCTGTCTGTCTGTCTGTCTGTCTGTCTGTCTGTCATGCATATTCTGGAGGGAACATTCCGCATTGCGACACTTTGTGCATTTGTACATGTGCTATTTGTGACACAGAGAATTGGTGTTGACAAAAAAAAGCGGTCCAAGAAGTAGAGAGATATTTTGGGGGACCACCTGGAACCCCCTCAAGGACTCCTGGGGGTCCCCACATTGAGAGCCACTGCATGAGAACTCAGGTTCAGGCACATTCTTTTTAGGGCTCAGTGCCTTGCTCAAGGGCAGAGTTGGTGCAGCCGGAAGGGGACTATAGATGTACTACCAGCCACCAGGTTTGTGGAATAAATTGACATGCACATTGGAACAACTTAGTGTCAGGCTGGAATCTGACTAGCGACCTTTCCACTCCAGTCACTGATCAGCCTCGCTAGTCGCTAGACGTACGTGAATCCATCATTTGTTTCATCTGTGAGCGTGGTGAGTTGTTTATCCATGCATTCCACTCAGGATGCTATGCACCATACTATGCTCAGTGTTATGACTATACGTAATTATACATTAGAGCATTTGGTTCTCAAACTGTACAGGCCAAAATAGTCATATTTGAACAAGCACTTGGAATTGTTGGCATTGCATTTTGTTTGACTCGGTTCCACAGATGAGGTGTAGCTTTTTTACCTCCTGGTGGTCCCAGTTTGAGAACCGCTGCATTAGAGGAGCAGTGGAGTTCACTGCTGTTCTTTAGTCTATATCAGGGGTGCCCAAAAGGTAGATCGCGATCTACCAGTAGATCACAAAGGCTGTGCAGGTAGATCACAAGACATGCCCCTAAAGAGTATTTCATTTAAATATATTGAAGAAAAAAACCGATAAAAAAAACAAACAAAACATTTCTCCCCCTCTATTTCCCATTCCAAGTGCATTTGTCTTATACTGTACAGAATGTAACACGAACTCTACTATTCCGAAGCCCCCTCAGGTACATATTTAAACTATTTTCAGCAATGGTATAATAATTGATTTGGTGGGTAGATCTTGCCGAGCTGGTCATTTTGAAAGTAGCTCTCAAGTCAAAAAGTGTGGGCAGTGGGCACCCCTGGTCTATATACTATAAACTATACCCTTACCAATCGGAGAACCCGTCGGCGGAATCTGTCTTGACTCTTGACAGATCATACAGTTACTATTCTTATACTAACAATTAACAAATGGGTTGCTTTCAAGTGTAGGCTACTGTCTCAAACAGTGTGTTCAATGACTCAACGGGGCATGTGTCTCCACTGATGGCTGGGTAGCGCTATACGTGACCTTCTGGGTCATGTGTTGTTGCGTCAAGGTCAAGGGTGATACTTAGTTGTCTCGACTGAAAATAGAGTAATCATAACGCACCTAGGGCTGTCACGATTACACATTTAAGTTGACGATTAATTGTCACACAATTAATTGCGATTAACGATTTAATTGTGTTTTGTTTTTGCATTGAACATTGGAACGTTACAATTTGTATTTCTGTTTGCGTTTTACGTAGGCTTCGTTGTCACAAATCCCGCAGGGCAGATATGAGAAATAACTGAAATCTAAAACTTTAAATCACTGACACATTTAATTTTAATTTAATTTGTTTCTTTCCAAAAGTTTGATCTACAAGCTTACAACACGTGTACAACACTAACTTTATGACGTGTTGTAAGCTTGTAGATCAAGTGACGTGTTGTAAGCTTGTAGATCTGCTATTTTTGAAAATGTATGGACATTTTTCAACCTGGAAAGTGGAAACGATTATGCAAAAATAATTGCGATTATGTCAAATAATCGCAATTAGGCCTGCCATTATGTAGTAATTGTGACAGGGGCCTAAACGCATCGCCCGGCGACGTGCTATGACTCCATTGTTTGACTTATATATGGACCGCAATGGTCCATAAATCCAGCTTCAGCAGCTGAATCCAGCTTCAGCTTTTTTGTGTTACCATCCTTGTTGATGTTTTAAAGGTATTTGTTAATGCTTGTCCATTAAGTATTCTGTTTAGAGCTGGGACTCGATTAAAAAAATTAATCTAATTAATCAGAGGCTTTGTAGTTAATTAATCTTGATTAATCGCATTTTAATCGCATATCAATATTCAACCCGAGAACAGTGAGAAACCTTTTTTTTCAAATGTTTTTTGGTATCCCAGTGAATAGTGACTGATTGATTGATTGATTGAAGAATGTATTAACAGTTTGCAGAATTACAGTACATTTCAAGCACAAACTCAATACAAAGGCTGTTAACTGTGAGTGGACGACCCAATTAAGCATTACACTTGACTACGGGATTCCACTCATTTTCAACATTTTACTGTCATTAATATACCTTAGAGTTGTTGTGTGGATATAATAAGAAAGTCCCCCCCCATTCTGTGTTGCCTAGAACTGGAGGTCTGAAAAAAAACAGTAACATTATGAAGTACATTTTTGTGATGTCACTGAGATGTACTAAATAATGTTACTGTCACAATTACTACATAATGGCAGGCCTAATTGCGATTATTTGACATAATCGCAATTATTTTTGCATAATCGTTTCCACTTTCCAGGTTGAAAAATGTCCATACATTTTCAAAAATAGCAGATCTACAAGCTTACAACACGTCACTTGATCTACAAGCTTACAACACGTCATAAAGTTAGTGTTGTACACGTGTTGTAAGCTTGTAGATCAAACTTTTGGAAAGAAACAAATTAAATTAAAATTAAATGTGTCAGTGATTTAAAGTTTTAGATTTCAGTTATTTCTCATATCTGCCCTGCGGGATTTGTGACAACGAAGCCTACGTAAAACGCAAACAGAAATACAAATTGTAGTCCACTTTTCATTTCATTTTATTCCTCATAAAAGATGCCATAACCTAGTCCTGTATCTCAAACTGTCAAATCAATATTTGATTAAAAAAAACGCTGCTTATCAACTAACCAGTTAATCGATCGATAAGGTTATCATCAATGATGTTTGTTTGAGGTTTGTAACGGCCAAGCCTCAGCAAAGACAAACAGCTGAGATTTGTCAGTCTTGACATTTCAACAGTGATTGAAAGGCTTTCTGTGGTTTTGGTGCAATCATTTGGCTGGTTGAAACTAATCTTTAGCAAGCATTTCAGTTCTCCTTTCTTGACATGTCTATTTTGACATGACTTTATTTTTGGTTGTGGTTAAAGAAGCATGCATTGCTCTTTCTTATGGCGGTTCTCTTATCAATCACACGGTAGTGCTACACGATTTTTGCTTAAATGTGAATTTTGATTTTCCTCCACAAGAATTGAGATCGCGATTCTCATTTTTTCCATGACAATATTTATTGTCTTCAGTCTGTAGTTGCTGAACATTACTAAATTCAAACTTTGGTACAAAACATAAGAGTAACTAAAATAAATTGGACAGCCAACTAGTGCTGCACGATTCTCGCTCAAATTTAGAAATGAGATCACATAGCTGTCTGAATCTAGATCGCGATCTTCTTTCGATTAATCGTGCAGCACTACCACACGGCGACGGTACGTACGGTACAGGATGGCAAAAAGTTCCAAATCTGAAGTAGACGCAGACGAACAAAGCCAACATTGTCGCGTTTAATCATTGAATACATACATTTCTTTCTCTGTTCAGCACCGCAGGCCTCTTTCCATTCTCTTTTGAGGTACTAGGAGAACTGTGACTCGCCTTGTGTTGAAGTCAGTCTCTGTCAACTGACCCTAGTTGAACTCCTCCCTGCTGGTCATGACATGCCATTAAAATATCCATTATCAGGGGTTGACACTAAGGTCTCAGACGCACTTAGTACAGGTCATGTTCTACTTGACCAAAGGTCATGCCCACTTGCCCGAAAAGTTAATCGCGATAGGTAAAAATTTAATTACCGTTCATTTTAACACGTATGTTTTTATTTTACTTGCATATTCTGGGGCTAGATATGAGATGTGAGATATGGATAAATATTTCAATATTACAATAAATATTTCAATAAATATTTCAATAGCTATTTTTATTTCAATAGCTATCGTTCAGCTTGTAGATCTGCTATTTTTGAATAGCCAGCATGTAAATGGATACAGTACGCACTACATGGTTAACAGTTTAAGGGCCCCAGACGGAGATCACCGAGTTCAAGTTCACGGTCAAGTTGCCCGAGACGGAGATTGATAAATAGGACGGTGATTAATGATATCAAAACCGGTCGCATCGCTCCACAGTCTAGGAGCGCTTGTTGCCCAATCCTCGGTGTTGCACAACAGTGACACGTCATCGAAAATGTTCCCTGCCTGTTTAGCGGACGACAACAAAAATCTTAAAACATTCATAACTCGCGATCTAAATCATCCCGTCTAATTATGAAAAAAGATCCTGTGTTAGACGGCGGTCCAGTCGCTAGTCGCTATAGATTTATTCTTACCTCCCGTTGTTGTCGATCGACTCTAGAGTGGTGTGGCTATTGTCACAACAACGTCCGGTCCCCCGGTAAAAGTGGTCCGGGCGCTATAAATGATGGGCACATTTTATTAATGGATTAAATAGGTCCGGGCACTCAAGGTGTTATTAAAATGATTGTGACGCTACAATGACTACTTTTAGTGGGAACCCCCTGGAACCCTCCAAGGATCTCTGGAGGGATTCGCTTCTAAAAACAAGGGTTTTCAGCAGGGACGGATTAACCCCCACGAGGGCCCCTTTGCCAGTAATTCTTTGGGAGGCCCCATAGCACACGTGCGTGTGAACATTTTGTGTTTTTTATCATTATTTTTACCTATATTTAACAAAATCAATGGCCAGTACCGTGCGGTCCAGTTTCCCCGAAGGGCCCCTGAGAGCCAAGGGCCTCTGGGCCACGGCCCCACTGGCCCAGTGGCTAATTTGGCCTTGGTTTTCAGGTTCCAATCAAGTCAGCCATTGTGGGGGCTGGCATATTACAAAGGATGCTAAACAACATTCTCTTGTCTCTCTCTCTCTTCCACGCTCTTTGTGATGTCGATTAAAAGGTCTATTGTTTAACCACGTGAACCCTAGCGTTCCTATCCTGGGGCAAACATTGGGCAACAACAGCACATAGTAAGCTCTTGGTTGATCTTGTAGATCGGTTTACGTTTTTGGGGTAGGCCAGGCTAATAATAATAATAATGAATTGCATTTTTATAGCGCTTTTCCAAGTGCTCAAAGCGCTTTACAATGGTTAATTCATTCATACATTGGGAGGTGAAGCGGCGAACAGTCGACGCCAGCATCCTCACTTCCCACATTCACACACCAATGGTGGCAAGCTCACACCAACCGACTCATTGGAGGCAATGTATGGTTCAGTGTCTTGCCCAAGGACACTGGACAGGAGGAGCCGGGATTCGAACCGCCGACCCAGGGATCATTGGACGACCTGGTCTACCTCCTGAGCCACAGCCGCCCTGATATATAGTAGTCTGCTGGGGGGGGGGGGGGGGGGGGGGGCTCCGGTCAATGAAGTATGCATGCCAAAACAGGATACTGATCATCAAACCGTTGCTGTACTGTACTGTAGTGTTGATTTCGTCAACTAAAACTATGACGAAAAATGTTTGTTGCCAGCTGACTAGACAGCTTGGGACACAATGCTGCTCAAAATAGACACATTTGGCTTCATAATGGCGTTTCACATTGTCACAGTTCACAATAGCTACTGTCTGACTGTAAACGTGACCCATTATAGTTCATTTGTGGTATGATGAGGAGAATGAATGCCAATGTTTCCATAAACATTACTTTTTTTTTTTTAAATTATCCCATCTTTTGTTGAAATTAGCTGTAGTATCTCGCTGATAGCAATTTGCTAGTGATGAAGAGTGTTGCCAAACTTGCCATATATTATCTGCTTATTATAAGTGACCTTGACCTTGTTTTTCTGTACAGCCGCTTGTACAGCTTGTGTTACTGTTGGTAGTTGCGGGTTGCGTTTTTTTGGGCTTGTTTCTAAAGTGTAGTTGCTTATTTGGGCTTGCTTCCTAATGCTGTTTAAACGAGTGGTTCTCAAACATTTTCATGTCAAGGAACCCCCAAAATAATATGTATTTCCCTGTGGACGCCCATCTAAACATATTATAAAGATCAAGATCTTTGGAAAATAGCAGCTTGTAAATCTGCTATTTTCAAATAGCCTGTCCATGTTTATTTAGGGATAAAGTGGTTTGCAGGGGAACCCCCTGTGTGAGTGATCACATGTGGCCTGGTAGTCTTCTTCTTTTAGACTTGTTTGTCAGCTGTCTGCTTGTTTCTCTCACAAAATGGCAACACTGCTCGTGACTGATGAACTGCTCATTGTGATTGGACAAAACAAAACAGGAGCTTGTCTGTGTCAGTTGAGGAGTGACGGTAAAAACAGAGGCGACAGTATACAGTAGAGCTGACATCCTCAGCTAAAGAAAACAAAGTCAAGGACTTTGTCAACTGAGCCACTTAACTACCTAACCACTAAAGCACAAAAAAGGTTAAATATCATGCGCGCTCACAGCACATTGTGTTACGCCGTGTTGTGAGATTGTAGATCTTTTGGCAGCAGTTTTGTAAAGATTTACAGAAAATGGGGATGCCAGGGTTTAAAGTGGTTAATTGGTTTAATTGACAAATCTGTGAGTTTCCCCGCAATGCAATGATGCAAACATACCTCATTATATCTCACAATTACCTGAGAGGTGCTGATGATGTTGAAATAATTGATTCAGAAAGGAAATAACAACAACAAACTATCAAGACAGGGTGTAATAACTTAAATTGAATTTCATCTATGACAGGGTGTAATTCGTTAGTTGCTGCGAGAGTGAGGTCTAGCCAACACCAACTCGGGATTCCTGGATCGCTGCCCTCCACAATTTCCTATCCAACATCAGGTTCTTGAGCTCTGCAGTGTTGTCAGCCAAGCTGTCGTGCCGCGGCACGTCTACATAGGTGGCACGCTTCTTTCCCCCCCTGGCAAGTTCTGGGTGTAATAACTTATATTGAATTTCATCTATGACATGTCTATGACATATGAATCAATACTTGAGCCAGGTTTCAGCCTGTTTCAACCCCATTCACTATTCCAGTTTCCACAAAGTTCTCAAAGTGGGATCCAGAGACCCTCAGGGTTCCTTAAGGGGTCCTAAATGGACCCTTACAGGTCTGTAACACAGAGGGCTTTGAAATGGGCCCTTATACGGGTCCATCTGTATACTCTCAGAGTTATGGGGGTGTTTAATAACCACTACACTATTCTATGAATATGATTTCTATTTCTTTTATGCTGCCACCACCACATTCTGTCATGCATTTTGACTGTAAAGATACACTCCTCTTCCCAGGACAGAGCAGTGCGCTTCGACTAAAACTATGACGAAAAATGTTGGTCGACTACTTTTTTTTCCACTGACGAAAACGAAATAAAAACCAAGCTACAGTATGATCACTAAAACTAAAAGACTAAAATATTGACAATTTCATTAACAAATAATAATAAAATAAAATTACTAAAATGTTATAGGGAAGGACTAGTGGAGAAGAGATCCAGTAGTGTGTCACTGAGCTTGTAGATCGGCTATTTTCTGCATGCAACCAAGTGTAAAATCAGCCATTACGACGCTATCAAGGCCCGCCAAAACACATTTTTATCGACAAAATCAACTGTACATTTATTCAACTAAAACTAGACTTACACTGAAACATTTCACTCAAACATTTCAAATGTGATTAAAACTAAATGACATTTCATTCAAAAGAGCTGAAACTGACTTGCTAAACTAAATTGTACAGCACCGAGCACTAGTCATCAATGTCATGTTTGATCTAGCCTGGAACTCACCTATGCTTTTTATGGCATAGGCAGCTCCCGGCAGGATCCGCCGGAAGAAACTATGCGCAGCTGCTAGACATGAGACTGATTAATTAGAGCGACAGAGAGAGAGAGGAGTGTGTGTGTGTCAATTTAACAAAGGTGCAGACGATCAGAAATCAGCAGAGAGTGAGTGATGTTTGTATATGCCGAATTGAAGTGGACTCGGACCCAGACTTTTTTTTCCTCCCTGGAAATAAAAACGTCTGTGTTTCCGAGGCTATGTTTGATCCTCCCGGCTGTGTGTGGCTGTGACAACCCAGTCATTTATGACCTGATGTTTACCATAGATAGAACTTGAGTTGGTCCGATACAGCACAGCTGCCGATACTGCTGATATTGGTATCGGCCAGTATTACAGTCTATGCCAGTCCCATACCAAATGGTATTCATCACATGATGACATTTCATTCACATTGAATATTTATTTTGAATGGTTCAGTTGACGTTGCACAGCACTACTGTTTTTATACCTTTTACAGTACTATTTACGGTATTATTGTACTAACTTGAAACTGCACTTTAACAATTCTTTATGGAATATTTATTTATTCCTATATCAGTGCAATTCTGGGTCCATTTGGTTCCATTTGTAGTGTACACTCTCAGAGTTACAGACCTGTAAGGGGTATTAAGTCCCTGGGCTACTCTTTTTTTTTTTTTTTTTTTTTGGCTTTCGCCTTTATTTTATATTTTTTATGGAGGGGCAGACAGTAGGCTGACAGGAAATGGGGAGAGAGATGGGGGGGATGACATGCAGTAAAGGCCGTCGGGATCGGGAGTCGAACCCGCGGCACACTGCCAGACTGGGTTACCAGCCCTGGGCTACTCTTTGAGATGTCTGGATTATACTGTCCTAGATGTGTTTAAATCACACACTGGTATGGCAGAGCTACTCGGAATCGACCGATACGCAAGTTATGGAATTGGTATCGAGAAGGAGGAAATGGTACATCTCTAGTAGAGCTGCTAGGCTATTTGTGTTAATGAAGCAGGTGACACAATGGTTATGCACAGCCACAGTTGATAGGTTCAAACGTTGCAGTCATCGGTAAATAAATGCTGCATGTGAGGCTTGTAAGGGCCGATTCATACTCCTATTTTAGAGCCGAATAAAAGTCGGTTCGGCTCTGTAGAGCCTACAATGTGACGTCATTTGAGGTCCGGGGGGCGGGTACCGTCCTAAAGTCGGCTCTTCGGTGCTACTGAAAATTTCTGACGAGCCGAAATCATTTCGGCACTACAGCGCCGAAACAGCGGTAAAATAGGAGTATGAATCGGCCCTAAGCACTCTGAACGCGATATATCCAAAGCGCTCCTCCACTCGTAAAAGGCTTTCTGTGAACAAAGACACTGCCCCCGTAACTCTCAAGTTAATTATGTTCATCAGCGGAGGGCGTTGGATATGAAATGCCTGCCAGAGAGAGACCCCAGATCACTGCCTGTCCATGTACACCTGTTGAATTATTGAGAGCCTGGTATCTCGTATCGGTGGTGATGATGATGGCGATATTTGACCCCGTTTGTGTGTCCCGTTTGCACACGTTACACGACACACAACACATCACCACCTGGTCCAAACACACACATTCATGTCTAAACAAGTAGACTCGTCAGGACTGTGATATCCATTGATTAGGCGTCACCTATTGCACTCACTCTAAGACCAGAGGAGATATAGGGTAAGATGAGATTAATCAAACTATATTCTTTGTTCCTTTTATTGTTTAAATTGCTAGATTAGGTTTTCACAGCAGTGATGATTGAATCACAATCACATACAACAGTATAGGGATGGGAATTTGAACATTTTTCTTTGTAACTTTTGGAATGTGGGCGGTTAAGCGTTTTATGACGTCATATCAATGAATAAACATTGATATGACACATACGTTAGGTCTGTGTGGCTGTCTTCTTCTCTCATCAAATGGTTATGATTTATTCCATCAATATTCTATTTCTATCTGTTCATATTTTGTAATTGTTTTGATATGACTTAATTTTGGGTAAGTAATTTGGTCCTAAACGGCCTTCAAAGTCCAGTTTTTGGTGAAGAAGTGACCACCGAAAACTACAACATGACGTCACGCTGCGGTGGTCACCCTCACACAACACATCTCTCTGGTCACCTCTTCACCGAAAACCTGACCATGACTACGCCTTTAGAGACACACATGGTTAAACCATGTAACCGTCCCGTCCCTACGTGTAGAATATACGCGTAGAATTTGTAGAAGATAGATCAGAGTATAGTAGATGATATAATATAGCAAATAATATAGCAATCAAATACAAATAAATAAACAAATCCACTAACAAGCCATGTTATGACATATTTAGTGCATAGTTGCATCACGATTCACGGCTAAAGTGAATTGTAGCTTGGATAAGTCTGAATTTATTCTCCTTTTTATGGCCTTATGTAATCTTCCAGAGAGTTCTTGGCAGGTCAAACAGAAAAAAAAGAACAGCAGCATTCTTGTCATTCTGCTGCGAGCCGAGCTTACGTTCAAGTGGATCCAAGCACAGGCAGCGAGGGACTGACTGAATGTGAACAGGGAAATGATAAGAATGAGACATAATACGCTCTGAGAAATCTGCTCCGTAGATACTCAATAACAACATAAACACTATAGTATGCCCATTCTGGGCATGGCGTTCAATGAGAAGTTCACACCGTGCCACACCACGATGCATTGTGAGCTCGTAGATCGCCTATTCTCGCTATTTCTGAAAGAGCGCTTAAATGGTTAACAACACAGGTTACAGGTAGGATATTTTGATAACGTAACAGGATGTCCCGTTCGACCTTGAGGCCTATTCATACTCCAGTTTTAGGCGATAAGGTGACCACCGAAAACTACAACATGACGTCACGCCGCCGTGGTAAGAGACTCACCGTTCACCCAAACACATCTCTCGGTTTTACTAACCATTCTATAAAATGTCTTCTACATCCTGACAGTTTTCTGAAAAAGCTGTTTCTATGTCAGTCGTTCTTCGATTTTTCAAAAATAGCAAACCTGCAAGCTCGTAGCGCGCCACTCGGTGGCGCGCTATAAGCTTGTAGATCTGCTATTTTTCAATAGCTAAAGCATAACATAATGCTGACACCAAAAGGGGTTCCTGCCCAAAATGGGTTAAGAGCAGTGGTTTACAGGTGTGCAGGGGTTGCATTGTTTTTGGCTATTATAAAAAAAACATGTCCCAAAACATGTCTAACATGGCGTGAAACGTTAGAAAAATGTTAGAAATGCAGTGCTGCAGCTGTGCTGCACGAGCTGCATGAGTGTGGGCCTAATCTATACAGGATGTCTGATGTCATGTGACAAAAATTATACCGGTAGATCTACAAGCTAACAACACATTGCACCATGGTAAGTTGTTGTTGTTGTTGTAGATCTGCTCTGTTTTTCACGTGACGCCTTCTCTCGACTCTGTCTTGGGACATTGGTAGCACACGTAAGAGCATCATTATTGCACCGTGTGAGAGTAGCCTGGCTTGGCCAGACTCATACCATGGATTCACTGATGCTTCCGCCCTGGTTATGACCCAGTCATAACTGGGGGTAACCGGGGGGTAACATACTTTGATGAAGTTTTGAAAATGCATTGCTCCTCCGGATTTTGTCCTTTCGTCAGTGTAGTTGTCCCATGTCCTGGTGGTTGTATATGCTTGTTACCTCTGGACGGATGCTGTAATAGCACAGGCTGACTATGTAGGTCAAACACACATCCTAAATAAAAGTGTCTTGTCGGTTTGCCGTCGTATGTATATACCGTCGCAGTGATCTGAGTGTGGTGGACTGGGATTTTTCTGTTCAAATTATGTATTTTTTTCTTTTGGCGGATCCATAGGATCATGTTGGGGGATCCCTGGTTTTTAATATGATCATTTTGGCCGTCCCCAGTTCAAATACGATTATTTTTTTGGGGGTCCCCAGTTCAAATATAATTTGGGGGTTCCCCAGTGCCCCCCCCCCCCCCCCCCCCCCCCCCCCCCCACTGAACAGGAGAGTGGTCACTGGTGCAGTGAGTTGTGTTGTGAGTCAGGGCGGATAGATTATCATACTGATGTTTCTTTTTTTCCCGTGAGTTCATGTGTTTTGGTGAAGTCTCACAGGAGAGAGACATGATGTGCTTACGTAACCACGGGGCTCATATGAGAGCTATTAGTCGTTCTCTTCCACGTTGTGTGGGTGTGGCGGTGGAGCTTCATCATCATCATCATCATCATCGGTGATTTGCAAGAGAAATAAGCAACCAGGTCTATGAAAACAAGCTCAAAACAAGCGACTACTAGGCCACATCGGACATTTGAAAATAGCCGATCTACTATTTATATTTTTAGATGGAGTGTTCGTGGACAGATCCATAAAAAACTCACTTTTAGATGTGGGGGGGGGGGGGGGGGGGGTCCTTTACATGAGAATGTTTGAGAACCACTTTTTTAAACAACTTTAGGAAGCAAGCCCAAATAAGCAACTACACTTTAGAAACAAGACCAACTACACTTTAGAAACAAGACCAACTACACTTTAGAAACAAGACCAACGACACTTTAGAAACAAGACCAACGACACTTTAGAAACAAGAAAGAAAAAAAAGGCAACGCTGATCTTCATCATTCATCACCTCATCATCATCATCCTCACCAGGCACCTCTGGGGTCCGTCTCAGGGAACCCCCCCCCCCCCCCCCTCCCTCCCCTCCGCCTCGCAAACACTTCCCAGTCTCCTTGGCGACGGAGGCGGGGCCAGCTCTGAGCAGGGACTCGGCCAGCTGGGGATTGGTCGTCCTCTCTGTGTGGAAATGTTGATACAAAAGAGCAGTGATGGAAGAAGTACTCTAAAAAGAAATACTCTGTTGAGTCTGTTACTCGTAAAAGTTTGGTATTCCTAAAATGTACTACGGCTAGTCATTATGCAGAATGTACCATTTCACAATCAAAACGTATACATATAATCTTTTGAAAATGGCCGATCTACAAGCTTATCTCACAACGCGTCGCAATGAGCTTGTAGATTGACCATTTTCAAGTGGGGCTGAAGTGGTTCATGCTTGTTTTGTAATACTATTCAAGATCTACAAAGTAACTATAGTTACTAAAGCTTTCAAATAATTATAGTGGAGTAAAAAGTAAAATATTTGCCTCTGAGAAGTAGTTGAGTAGATATAAAAGTATTGAAAATTGGAAATGTTCCACTAAAGTAAAAATTCTTCAAAACATAGGTACTTAAGCACTTGAGTAAATCTACTTAAGTTACTTTCTAGCACTACAAAAGAGCAGCTCCACCCTTTGTGAACGACATGTGAACCAACGGCATTAATATTCAATACATGCACGTCAGGGAGAGAGGAATGAGAAAACATTCTTTCTCTCTGTGTGTGTGTGTGTGTGTGTGTGTGTGTGTGTGTGTGTGTGTGTGTGTGTGTGTGTGTGTGTGTGTGTGTGTGTGTGTGTGTGTGTGTGTGTGTGTGTGTGTGTGTGTGTGTGTGTGTGTGTGTGTGTGTGTGTGTGTGACTGTGTGTGTGTGTGTGTGTGTGTGTGTTCACATTGGGACCACATTTTCCTCAGACTTTGTGAGCATGACCACATTTCACAAGTATTGAAAAGTGAGGAAAATCCAACAAATCAAGGACAATTTGCTGCTCTCAGGAATCAGGATCGAGCCTGTTTTTCCTTCCTTTCTTTTTTTGGCATTTCAGCTTCATTAGAGAGAGAGGGAGAGAGAGACACAGAGACAGAGATAGAGATAGAGAGCATTGCTGCATTGTATGCTTTGGCAATACTGTAGTTATTACATTCATGCCAATAAACTAAAGCGAATTGAATTGAATTGAATTGAATTGAATTGAATTGAATTGAATTGAATTGAATTGAATTGAATTGAATTGAATTGAATTGAATTGAATTGAATTGAGAGAAGAGGTTGACATGCATCAAAGGGCCTCGGGTTAAACTTGAACCTGGGCCAGCAGTTTAAGGACTACAGCATTATTCATGTGGTAACAGACAGTGGTATGCACTCTTAACACGCGTGAGCCACCTGGGGCTGTTCTTTTTTTTTTTAGGGTTATAGGGTTACAATTAAGTGAACTTTATTACTTTATTTATTCCCTGTGGGGAAATTGCACCTCTGCGTTTAACCCGATCCCTACCATTTGGAGCAGTATCTCCAACATGCAGATAGGCCTGTCAATTATTACATCATCCTAAAAGTCAGATATGTAATTTCTAATATATAAATGTTCCAACATTGTCCAACGACAGAATCACAATACAATTCAATCGTTAATCGTGACTATTTGAGTGACAATTAATCGTCAAGTAAAGATTCATCATCTTAACAGCCCTACGTACATGCAGGACATAGTAATAATCATTCTCAGTGGTTGTCAAACTCTTTCGCATCAAGGACCCCCAAATTGATTATGTACTTGGCCCTCCATCTCAAACATGTTTGGGCCAGGGACCTCCAGAAGCAAAGTTTGAGTTAAACATGTTTGCTTTAAAAAATATATATATACTGTACTGTATATGCAAAGATTTGCACAGACTTTCACAATTGTTCAGAAATAGCTGATCTACAAACTCATAGCGCAGCACGCTATGATCTTATATATCTGCTATAGAAACAAAAATGTGAGTTAAAAACGTTTGCTTTAAAAGAGATACTAGTGTATATTCAAAGATTTGCACAGACTTTCACGATTTTTCTTTAATAGCAGATCTACAAGCTCATAGTGCGGCACACTATGTTCTTGTTAGCTAGGGGCCGATCAAGGGGCACGATCAGTGTCATTTTCTATCGTGAGAGGCTAAACGTGTGATGGCTTTGTCGTTCATATCAGAAAGTGTGGGTTTTGGGAAATGTATAATACAGAACGGATGGTTGTGTGTGTGTGTGTGTGTGTGTGTGTGTGTGTGTGTGTGTGTGTGTGTGTGTGTGTGTGTGTGTGTGTGTGTGTGTGTGTGTGTGTGTGTGTGTGTGTGTGTGTGTGTGTGTGTGTGTGTGTGTGTGTGTGTGTGTGTGTGTGTGTGTGTGTGTGTGTGTGTGTGTGTGTGTGTGTGTGTGGACACACACACGGGCAGTGTGAGTGTGAATACGGGCAGAACATGCACACTCAGGAAGGCCCGGGTTGGTTCCACATCAAAACATTCTTTGTTTAGTTCAGTTCATTAGCACATTGTAATATAAAATAGAGACAATACATCAAAAGTAGACAAGTTATTGTGCAAGGAAAGGAAGAAGCCGATAGGCTTATTTGGAATCCTTTCCTTAACTAATTCACTGCCAACTCATAAATCATAAATTTCCACCTTTTTTATTATTTTTATTTTCCTTACCATTCAAGTAGTCACAGAATATTTATCTCCACTACGATCGCACTCTCGACTGCAGATCATCACAGAGCACCTGTGCGTTGTCCCCCAATGCAGTAGTAGAGTGTAAAATGGAAACATTAAAACTTTTAGTAGCTGAATAACCAGTAAGACGCCCTGAGGGTGCACACATCCGACTGGGTGACGGCAGACTGCTGGGTGAGCGCTGGCGCTTTGGCATGGGGGGTCAGATCAACATATGGAATGAATTCTGTACTGGCCATACTGTATATGGAGTGTGTCTTAAGTGTATAGGGTTTGATGAGGTCAGATCAACATATGGGATGTCAGAACGGGTCAGCTCCATATATGGAGATCTAAGGGTGGCAGCGGGGGCTGTGTCTTGAGTGTACAGGGTTTGAAGAGGTCAGATCAACATATGAAATGTCAAAACAGGTCAGCTCCATATAGGGAGACCTAAGGGTGGGAGTGGGAGCAGTGTCTTGAGTGTACAGGGTTTGATGAGGGCCCAGGTAGGGCCGGGTCATAATGTTCGGGCCTGTTGAGAACTAGTTTTTGCCGGCTGCCGGGCGCGGCTGCACTGACAACTTTGGGGTAGGCCCAAAGAGACATCGAAGAGGAAGGATGGGTGGGGAGGATCAACATATGGAATGTCAGAACAGGTAAGCTCCATATATGGAGATCTAAGGGTTTGAGGTCAGATGTAGAGCAGAGCGTGTCACGAGGCGTGATGGACTGATGGCCATTTTTGGCGTGTGTGACATGTCACAAGGCGTGATGTCATCTGAAACCTATGGTCGCAATAAACTGTGCTTCAAAATGTCAAGTGTTTTTTGAGTGGTGTAAACCACTCCTACAACTGGCTTTGTTAGTTTGTCTGTCTGTCTGTTCGTACCAAAAAATGATCATGGTTGCTATGGTCACCCAGTTCACACGGGTGTGATTTCATTACGTCAGACATTACGTCAGACCACAGCTGATCAGTCTATATAAGACCTTACACCACTCAGTTCACACGGGTGTGTTTTTTTATTGATTGATTGATTGATTGAATACTTTATTAGTTCATTTGGGCTGAAAGGATAACACAAATAAGTCCTGGATACTTGTTATCCTATGCATTCAATTAATCAACAGAGCATAGACATACTAAAATATGAATACATGTCATCAACAGATACAAATGGCTACAGTATATTGTCAGAGGAGAAAAAGAAGAAAAAACTGGCAGTGTATAACTCCTCATTTCAAGGGGATTTAATATCTATCTCCCCTTTAGTTTTCTGACAGATGCTTTTTCAGGCCAGTGTTGAAAGAAGCCAGTCTGATTCACTTCATTGAATTGATGGTATTGGTGTCAGGGCATTCCACATTTCGGTGGCAGAGTAGTAGAATGAATATTTTCCCACGTTTGTGCTGAATTTCATAACGGACAGTGAGCACTGTAGCTGAAGAAAGCATGTTTCCTACGTCTCTTGTGGAGTCAGGTGGTGTCTGGCTCCGCCATGGGAACACACAGCAGGCCTGCCCTACCTACTGACATCATGTGTGGGAGACTGTCTTTGCTTCTTCCTCTAAACCAGTGGTTCTCAGCCTTTTCAGGCTGTGACCCCCCAAAAAAGAATCTTTTATTTTAATAATAATCATTTATTTTGAACTGGGGACCCTCCAACTGACAAGCACTTGGAATGTAGGAGGTGAGGCATTCAATTTAGTTTGATTCTGTAACTTCCACAGATGAATATTGTGAAAATAGCCAATCTATAAACGGCTATTTTCACATTTTTCTTTTTCTTTATTTGTTTTATACTTTTGATGCAGTAAAGGTCTTTCTTTCTTTCTTTCTTTCTTTCTTTTTAAGGTCTTAAAAAGGGACTCGATGTTGAGAAGAACCAGTGGTTGCTCTAAATGCTTTCTGAAATGGTCTGTGTTTTTGTGCACATTGGGTTTGTTTGCAGTTTGCTCATCTGCGGTAGAACGGGACAGATTTAGGAAAGAAAGTGAAACAGCATTTGGCAATTAAAGGGGATTTTTACTTTGGTTGCTAAATGTGTTCTTTTTTGCCCAGCTGGCTGAGCAGCTGCTACGAACTCACTATAATAAAGCACACTTCTCTCTTTAACCGCTTCAGCAGTGCACTGTTTTATACCTCTGCTATTCAAAGTATAGCTAAGCCAACGTATAACTAATTGTAGAGCTTGTAGACCGGCTATTTTAGAATTATTTGTGAAAACTCTTGAAATAATGTGAATCATTTTCACCTATAATGACATGCCCAAAATGAGGGGACACCTGACCAGGGTTAATGTGGTTAATAATATTAATAATATTCTCTGGTCTGTTATGTATAATGTGGATGAATGACTTCATCACTCCACTGATATATGCTAGTATGTTTTGATTGATTGATTACTTTATTGGGCAAAAATATAAACAGTGGCGCTATAAAAACCATTGTGAAAAGGGTGCCATTTCTTCTTACACCTTGGATGGCAATTGGATGATGTGAGGCATTTTGTTACAAAAACCTGTTGGTGGCACTATAACAGGCCAATGTTAAAGGGGTGGGATATATTCCTCGGCCTAGTAGGAAAGTCTGTGAAAGATTTCACGAAAATTGCACGCTGCGTTCATGATTTGAGGCTTTTTGTTCAAAACGGGCCAATCCTGCAAATTCTGAAAGACAATGATGATCACTATAACAGGCCATTCTGGAGAATTTAGGGCAGATGTTCATCGTTGGCATCCAGGGAGTGTGTGTGGAAAATGTGGCATCGACCGGGTTAATGGTGCCGGAGATTAGCTGTACACAGACGGACGGAAACACACACACACACACACACATGGACACACGGATGGACACACAGACGGACACACGGACGGAGTGCAAAACATACTCTCTCCCCATGCCTTCGGCCTGGTGGAGACAACAAACTTGGACTAAAAAGGATTACACGAAAAAGTCCTGGGGGTTTCCATTGTGGTCTATTGTGGTCCTATTCAATTAATTATCACATGAGTATGGTACATGCTGGAAAATATATTAAATAGCTATATTTACAAAGGAGAAGGAAAAAAAGAAGAACAGGGAAAACGGGGAATCTTTCTGTATTTTGTCATAATTGTCTCCACCAGGCCGAAGGCATGGGGAGAGAGTATGTTTTGCACTCCGTCCGTGTGTGTGTCCGTCCGTCCGTGTGTCCGTCCTTCCTTCCGTCCGTCTGTGTACAGCTAATCTCCGGCACCGTTAACCCGGTCGATGCCAAACTTTGCACACACACTCCCTGGATGGCAACGATGAACCTCTGCCCCGCATTTTCCAGAACGGCCTGTTATAGCGCCACCATGAGGCAGCTTTTCACATTTTTACCTAAAACTGCACCGATCTGCGTGAAACGTTGCATGCACACTCCCTAGAGGCCAAGGACAAACCTTTGACCTGCAATTTCCGCATCTGCCTTTTATAGCGCCACCAGGAGGCCGACTTTTGTAAAACACATTTTTTTACATTACTCCTCCAGATTCTGTCCAAAAATCTCACAAATCGTTACACAGTATCTCTATGGTCATGTGCTCAAGTTGGATCTGTCCCATATTTCATATTCCATCCTAATTGGCTATAATTGGCTTTCACAGTTTGCAAGATTGCCCCGTTTTGAACAATAGCCTCAAATCATGAACGCAGCATGCAATTTACGTGAAATCTTTCACACATTTTCTTACTAGGCTGAGGAATATATCCCACCCTTTTCACATTGGCCTGTTATATCGCCACCAACAGGTTGATTTTTGCAAAACACATTTTTGGAACAAAATGCCTCAAATCATCCAATTTCCATCAAAGGCAAACATGTTTATATTACTCCTAAACATTTTGCCAAACATCTCACACAGTCCTATCCTCCTGGTGGAGACCTGTGCCCAGAAGGGCACTTCTTCTAGTTATGTATCATTTACCCATGATGCTGCATCTCAAGGGGATGTCCCTTCAATAAAATTCTGAATCTGAAATGATGGCACATCTGTGCAGTCGACCTACAAGCCTCACATCGGTGCAGAGTACAACACTCACTGTTGACATTACTGCCCACTATTTCCCAGAGCATGGTGGAAACAAATGGATCCACCCGAGTCTTAACATAAACATAACATAACGTAACATTTTATTCACTAACAAAGTTATGGAGTACAGCTTTATTGCTGTTCCACAGTCATTCACGCTAAGCATCCCATTTTGACATTTTCTAGTTTTACCCAAACATTGAAACTATAGCATACAGCATTTGGTTCTCAATGTAGGGGCCTAGCTGGCCAGGGGAGCCCCAGCCCTGCGCTCCTTGTGGGGGTACCAGGGGGTCGCCAGCAAAATCATTTTAACCACTTATCCATTTACACGTTGGCTATTCAAAAATAGCAGATCTACAAGCTCACGGTGCATTTCGTACCATGCTGCGAGCTTGTACATCTGCTATTTTTGAACATTTTTGATTTTTTTTTAACACATCTTCTCTTCTGAGGGTCCCTGGCACAAAACATTTTCAGATGGGGATTCAAGCAGTGTTGTTTTCGTCGACTAAAACTAAGACGAAAAATCTTCGTCGACTACCTTTTTTCACAGCAGAAAACTAAATGGAAACTAAATGAAAACTAAGCTATGGTGACAAAAACTGAGACTAAATGTATAGACAATTTCGTCAACAAATAAAAACTAGACTAAAATGTTAGGAAGGGACTAGTTGACAAGAGATCCAGTATAAGTCATTTTACACTTGGTTGCATGCTGAAAATAGCAGATCTACAAGATCACAACACGTCGCAGCGCGACGCGTGGTGAGCTTGTAGATCGGCTATTTTCAGCAAGTATAAAATCTGTCATTTCGACGGCATCAAGGCCCACCAAAACACATTTTAGTAGACTAAAACAACTGCAGATTTAGTCTACTAAAACTAGACTAAACACTAAAACATTCCAGGTGACTAAAATATGACTAAAACTAAATGGAGTTTCATTCCGAAGACTATGACTAAACTAAAATAGAGATTTGCTGCCGAAAACAACACTGGATTCAAGGCCAAAAAACGGTTGATAACCATTCACCGCAGTACTACAGCATGTGACAGGGTTATGTCATCATGACACAAAGCAAGTGTTGTCCCCTGGGAGAGATGATGTATACTTGAGCACGTACGTACGGTAGATGGGCTATTTTCGGCGTGCTTATGAATCACAGGCTCTGAACAAGCATGGCTGCTGTTGACAACTGTCAGCCAGACATGTGTGTGGAGGGAAAAAAAAGACCAGACAGTGAAGAGAAAAGCGGGACAAATGTTTCTGTTGTGTGCAACGTCCAGAACCATCCAGCCACCTGTTCTGGGCTGCGCTGCTCTGAGTCCAACCAACCAAAGCAGGGTTTATTTTTATTTTAGTGTTTTTTTTGTGGATGCAGCATTCTGACTAGAAAGGACACAACAATGAGCCATCGATCGGTTCAAACAATCAGGAATATCAAAACCTCCGTCCGCCCAACCCCCCCCAGCGCACTCCAGAAGATTCCACCCACCTGCGCGTGTGTGTGTGTGTCTGGCAGTCTGAATGTGATGGAATGTATGTGTGTGTGTGTGTGTGTGTGTGTGTGTGTGTGTGTGTGTGTGTGTGTGTGTGTGTGTGTGTGTGTGTGTGTGTGTGTGTGTGTGTGTGTGTGTGTGTGTGTGTGTGTGTGTGTGTGTGTGTGTGTGTGTGTGTGTGTGTGTGTGTGTGTGTGTTGGGGGGTGGGGGTGGGGTCCTGGCTACACTATATTGGCATCAGATGTCCTGCCACCCGTTCAATAAAAACAAAGGCAGTCAGCAAATGTCTCTGCCTCCCACACACAAATGCATGCATGCATGCATACACACACACACACACACACACACACACACACACACACAGTCACACGCGCGCACACACACGTTGCCTCTGGTAGTTTACAGTGGATTCTATCAGATGCCAACTGTTGCTTGTTTTCTATCTTTTTTCAGTTGTGATGTCAGCCCGCATGGAACGACCTCTGAACCACATGAATACAGTGTAATGTGAGTATCATACACACACACACACACACACACACACACACACACACACACACACACACACACACACACACACACACACACACACACACACACCTTGGACAGATTAAGCCAGTGGTTGTCTAATTTATCAGGCCGCAAGCCCCCAAAATAATCCTATTTGAACTGGGGACCCCCCACCCTGACGAGCACTGTAGGAGTTAGTAGTACAGTACATTACATTTAGTTTGACTCGGTTCCACACATACTCTTTCTTAAATAATATTACACAATTTGGCCAATGTTTGACCATTTTATAGTACAGTTTGTTGATTTCTTTTATACATTTCTTTTCTTTTTAGAGGTATTAAGGTTGTTAATTGTCACTTTAGAAATGTGCCAATATCTTTTATACACTAACTTATGTTGGTTTGTTTACTGTTGAGAGAGAAAACAATGTTACACATTAATCAAGTCACCTGGGAGACCCCGTCCCCCAAAAAGAAAAGAAAAATAATAATAAAACAATAATAATTTGGGGAACCCCCTAGGGGTCCCGACCCACAGTTTGAAAACCACTGGCCTAATCTATACTCTGTTTACTTTCAGCTTGCCGAAAATAACTGATCTTTTTGGGAAGTGACACTCTCTAGCGGCGGTGTCTAAGTTCACACAAACCCTACCTACAGCATCCCTGTTCTGGAGCTCATAATCAGCAGAACATCTACAGGCTCACAACTTTGTTCACAGCTTTGTTCTGTATATCAGCTATTGTCAGTGAAGAGATCTGTCATCGAGGGAAATACTAAGTGGACCTACGTAGTATAGAGCCCTGGGAAGCTCTCCGGTCATCCCAAGTATATACTGTAGGGTCTAATACCAGTCAGGCAAG
This sequence comes from Electrona antarctica, assembly GCF_951216825.1. Classification (NCBI taxonomy): domain Eukaryota; kingdom Metazoa; phylum Chordata; class Actinopteri; order Myctophiformes; family Myctophidae; genus Electrona; species Electrona antarctica. Next base: position 30,120,735 of record NC_136805.1, read on the forward strand.
AGTGGTGCCCAGGCCAGGGGCAGACAGTTGGTGCTTTGTCCCACTGTCAGCTGTGTGTGTGTGCGCGTGCGTGTGTGCGTGTGCGCGTGACAGCTGTTGACTCAACCGTCTGTCATAATCCCACTACTTTCCCCAGGACAGTGTCAAGTGGTCCACACCTCTACGTTCATTGGTCCATGTGGCTGTCCGGTTTAATAGACGTGTTTTGATACATGTTGTTGATACACGTTTTGTCCAGTGACGTACAGAGCTGTTCTCAAACATTTTCTTCACGTCCAGGACCACCCATATTGTTAAGTACTGTATTAGGCCGCGATCCCCCCCATTTCAAAAGTTCTTATTGTGCTAGGGACCCCCAAACCAAAGGAAAATATTTTAGATGTTTAGTTTAGTTTAGTTGTCCAAAACTGTTACTTTGTAGAACATGGAAAGAAGAGCCTGTGTTCCAATGGATCCAATATTGTTTAGTCATAAGCTCTTGTTAATACTTGTCATTCATTGGTTCAATAAATAACACCCATAGAAACACTACGTGAAAAGAAAAAATAAGTGATATTTAGATTAAGTCAAATCACTGAATATACCTTAAAAAATAATAATAATAAAGAAATAGCCTATAGGCTGTTTTTTGCAACTTTTGTGTGACACTGTGGTATGACGAATCAGGGTATTATTTTCGGTTTGTTTTTATGCAATCAAAATTATGATTACTGTAAACAAAACATCATCATGTGATAAATTGCATGGTATGTGAATGGCATAGACTGGCATACTCGTCGATACCGGCATTTTAGTCAGTAACGGCAGCTTCTATACTATCAATATCAGTATCGGAACGACTTTAAAGATTGCCCACTGTGTTTGGGTGTGTTGTTGAGGGTGTGTCCACGACTTCCTGAAGCTGTGTTACTTATGAGTGCATCATAAATGTTTCTATTGTGTTAATAGTTTTATGTCTGTCTGTTCTTAGGCAGTTTGCCCACTGGACCCTGTACTTTGGCATGTAGACTTGTATGTGAGTTTTATGGCCTGGCTGTGAACATGCACAGTGAGCTTGTTAGTTCATGAGACACAAACTGGGTGTTATGGTTTTGATTGAGTGCTGTTGTACTGTCTCTTTCTTATAAGTCAGTTAGCAGAAACACGAACGCACGTTACAGTAGCCCCCCCCCCCCCTTAGTGTACTCCCCCTTAATATGAAGTATTTAAGGGGGGAATTCCCCTCCCCATTGCAAAGATTTTATGTCAGGCCCTGAAGTTCACCTACTGTAGGTAAGCTCTTGATCTCGGTCTTAAGGTGCGTTCAGACTTGGGTGGTTAGAGCGGCGCGATTACATACAAAGTCAATGCAAAAACGAGAAACGGGCCCGGCGCGACCTGGCGCGGTACAAACTGGACGAACCGAGGCGAATATATATCTATATATATATTCAGGTCTGAACGCAGCTTAAGAAGGTCCAGGAGGATAGCCTGGAATCCAGACTCTGATTCGCTCAAGAAAAACAAAATCCACTGAGCGGACTAAATCAGTCTGGATTCCAGGCTACCTGTAGGATGTGTAAATGCTTGTTAGGTTTCTACTTATAACTTCCCTGTCTAAACGGCCTTGTCGTTCGTTACGCCTTGGCTTCATCATAACCTACTGGAAAACCAAGCAAATACAACTCTCTGTCTGTAGGCAAGTATGCGGAAAGAAATGTGAATTTAAATCCCCTCCCCGCTGACTCTCTCTCTCTCTCTCTCTGTCTCTCTCTCTCTCTCTCTCTCTCTCTCCCACCCCCCTCTCTCTAGTTACACTAATTACACGTTAGTTCCAGGTGCGGTGCTGTCTGAGTTGAGCTCAGGTCAAGTGAACCGACATTGTTGTGTTTGTGCATTCGCCTGCTACTTGAAACCCCTTCCTTCCTGTTGTGTCCAACTGTCCATTAATCGTCCCCGTGTTGTCTTTCCTCTGTCAGAGGCTGTGCACGTTCGCCCTTCACTGTCTTCCTCTCAGCTGTTCACACTGTCTGTTAATAAAGCAGTGTTCAGCAGCACATATTTATTTAGTTTTAAGCCCTACCCACACCAGAGGGTCACCATGCAACTCCTTGCAACATGCAACTACTTGCAACCATTATTCCCAATGGCATGCAAGGAGTTGCATTGGTTTGTTTTGTTGCAAGGAGTTGCATTGGTGTGGTTTGTTTTGTTGCAAGGAGTTGCAGCTGTTGTGGTTTGGGCCTTAGTCAAAGTCTGAGTTTGAATAAAATTCCTATAGTTTTACTGTTTTCGACATCTGATATGTTTTAGTCTATTTTTTGTGGACTAAATATCACAAGATTTCAGTCGACTGAATCTGCAGTTGATCTTGTCCAGGGGTTCTCAACATGGGGGTCGCAACCCCTATGTACACATTTAGTACATGCATAAACTTTCCTTAATGATTATATCTGGTTTCAGTATTTATTGATGATGTATTTTCTCTATTATTAAGGTTATTGTAGCGGCCAACGTTGAGAACCCCTGATTTAGTTGACTAAAATGTATTTTGGCGGGCCGTGTTGGCAATGGCATCGTATGCCTGATTTACACCTAGCTGCATGGCGATAATAGCAGATCTACAAGCTCTACAACGCACCGGCAAATATCATCGTTTTTAGTCAACAACATTCCTCCTTGTGAGGAGTTAAACCCTTTGATGTTCTCCATAAGAAATATTGAAGATCTCTGATCTCTCAGAAAACACTGCCTGGTGGAGACCTTACAGTATATGTCCAAAACTGTTACCTTTCAGGAAACGGAAAAGAACCTGTGTTCCCAATGTAGTCATTTAGTCACTCGCTCTTATAAGTATTACATATTTCTAAAATAGACCAGATATTTGTGTTACTTCATACAACAAATATATGACATTAAAGGAGTTGTTCAAATCATTGTCTTGCCACGTGTAGAAAAACGTTGACCACAAACCAGCTGTTGCCACAGGCGGGCGTGAAACGGTGGGCGTGAAACGCGACAGTTTCACAGGGCCCGCTTGTTGCTCTGGCTGTCAGGTGGAGCAAAACAACGCATTACCGATGTGGGCTATTTTGGGGCGAGTGACACAAACATAGTGTCTGACATAGCATGATTCAGGCAGCAGTGTCAGAGTGTGCAGACAGAAGGTTCATCAGATTGGTTTCATGAAGTCTGACTCTGAAGTTGAACAGCATAAAACTACATAGAAACTCTTATGGGGAAATCAGATTTCAGTCACATTCCTTATGCTTAATGTTTTTCAGACTGCATGAAACCAATCTGACTCCAATCTGGATAGAGAAGACACGTCTTCAGAAATCTGATTAGAATCACATTTCAAAGCACCCAGGAATGGAGGAATGTGGTTCCCATCTGATTAGCAAACATCAGTTTCTTTCCATGTGTTTTTTTTTTGCTATTCAGACGTGATAAAACCTGATTCCAATCAATCGACCTAAAATCTATGTGAACATGACCTAACAGAGTGCAAGAAGGAACAGATTCTACGCTCATAGTTGTGGTAATGGTGTACACTCCATGACATTGTTTATTTTCACACAGTCAAGATGGCAAATTAATGAACTTTCTTTTTCATTATTTTAGTTACACACATACTGTTGGAAATGTATTTGAGACATTGAGTCATTAATGTCTCTTATGATTATATACCAGACACACGCCCATAGAAAAGATGATGCTGTTTATTATTATTATTATTTATACTGTATATATTTTTATTTTTTGCAATTGTTGCTTTTTGTTAGAAAACAGACTGTAGAAATATCACAGAGAGAAGGGAGACATGAAGGGAGTCGGATTCAAACTCTGATCCTGGCAACTCACAAGTGTGCTGTATGCAGTTTATACTTGAATGTGATTGCATTCATTCTGTTGCATCCATGTGGTCAAACTAAAAGTCAAAACAGGTGGTGGGGGGTTATAAAATCTCAAGAGACACCTGTGTATGCATACTAGTAATTTGCGGATGCACGATTTCCGTATCCGCTCTAGACCCAGACTGATCCCAGTCTAATGGTGCGTTCACACGGGCAAATGTAAAAGATGCAGTCTAGCATTCATTGTCAATGGAAGCCAGCGACATGATGTTGCAAAGACGCAATAATGCATGTAACTGCTCCAAATCAACTCACACCATTTGAACGCACCATTTGATCACCAGTGAGTTAAAAGGCCTGCAAATGCCTGCAAAGTGCAGACATGGCCTGCACCAGTGACACACTAGCAGAGCAGCCACACATGCCACTAATAGGCTTGTGTGTTCAATCTGGCGTAGTGGTGGATTAGCATCAACAGGTTGTAAAGTCCCTGGCTACAGTTCAGAGAGAACTGTGTCATTCTCACTGTTTGGTGGATGCTGTGGTGGCGGGCAGAGAGGGGGTAACACATCTAGCATCTGTAAACCTAACGTAATGTACGCCTTACTGTATGTACTTCAACGTACGCTGAAGAGCAAAAATAGGTGAACTACAAGCTCACATTTATTGGTCAGTGTTTGCCCATGGTGCCATACTGACCAAAACCAGGACGCCAGGTTGAAATGGTTAACCCATTCTGGGCGGGAACCCCTTTTGGTGTTTTAACTAAGCATTATGTTATACTTTAGCTATTGAAAAATAGCAGATCTACAAGCTTGTAGGTCTGCTATTTTTGAAAAATCGTAAAAATGCGGCACAAATCTTTGAATATATCTTCTTTCAGAAGACTTTTGATTCAGGCCTAAATGGGTTAAAAGACCATATTATAATAATAATAGAGCATTAATAGTTTAGTGCTACAAATCCATATTAATGTGTGCAAAAAACCCATCAGGATTTCCAAGGTTAAAGCTTCTGTTCATAAACATACTACTAAGCCCACAACAAAAAACATGTGTTTTTAAGGACTGTGTGTGGATGTGACACAGGATGTGATCTTAACTCTGTTAGATATTGGCTGTCCTGAACTCAAATGACTTCATGCATTCTTTACTGGAAATGGATTACTAGGTTTCTCTAAAAGAGTAGAGGCCTTTCACTGAATGCTTCCAATGCAATTACCTTCTGATTCCTGGCTCTTGTAAACTTGTAAATTGTGAATGCATGATTAGGGCTGTCACGAATTACACATTTAAGTTGACGATGACGTGCCACACAAATAATTGGCGATTCACGATTTCATTGTGTTTTTGGCATTGGAAATGCCAAAAGAACAACACCAAAAGTGCGCAGGGCAGATATGACAAATAACTGAAATATACCAAGAAATGACATTTCTTTTTCTAAATTGTATAGACCTTAAAAAAGGTAAAAATGCCCTGGACGGTTAGCTCAACCGCCTGGGCACCTAGGCCCTCATTTATCAACCGTGCGTACGCCAAAATATGGGTGTACGCCGAAATTACCGCAATTTTCGGCATTTACGATTTGCGCCAAAGTTTGAAAATGATCTTGTGCCAAGACAAAACTCACGTCTGGTCGGGAGCTGTCGTATGCTTTGTCCTCACCTTTTTTTCTGTCGTAGAACAGCGGAGCAGCATTGTTTGACCAGCTGAGAGGCTGCCACAGGCATCGAAACATATGTATTCACTCCTAAAATGTTTATATAAAACTGTGTAGGTATGTATATGGGCTAAATGTAAAAAAATAAATAAAAAGTAAAGGAATACATCAACGATGTGTCTTTGTGTCATAGGAAATTAGTAGGAGATTTCCAACTTTACAAGCAAGCAATTAAAATCGCGCATTTAAAAACAATGTTGCAAGTTAGATGCGTAAGCCATTTAAACAGTGTTTTGCATGATGAGCGCATACATGTGAGGATTTGGGCTGTCTGTGCTGAAATATTTCCATGACGGGACGTTGGAGAGTATATGGTGCAGACGTGCAGTGCTGCAGCGCGGAGAGTCCCAACATGGGTAGCCTACTGTAGCCTAATCTACAGCAGGCCGATGTCTTTCTGGAGTTACAGTATGCGCAATCTCCTCCTCGCGTCGCTCGAATGCCAAATGTGCCGTGCCAGCGCAAGTGGGAACGCATCGGAGATAGTAGGCTAAGCCAGCCTGCAGCCCAGTCACCACTACCACTGTCCAGTGCCACATGAGGCTACGGTTTTGGCTGCAATATTCATATAATTGACAGTTGACAGCGAGGCAATTTAAATAGACTGTCGTCGAACGTGCATGGTCAATTGGTCACGGTGTCACGGACGGACCACCGTGATAGAGAGAGACAGACAGGACAGGAGATGCACCTTGCAAAACTGCAGCGTGTGTGCGTGCCTATTTGTTATATAATTCATGGTTCACAGGTTCAGGTTTTCGTTCACTAATATATCTTGTTGTATATTAAATGAATAAAGACTTTAATAATTTAATATACAACTAACAACACAGTGACCGTTGCTTGCAAATTGCGATATGTGCGTGCATGCGTGCGTGCGGGGGGTGAGGCGGCAGCAAGGGAAGCGAAGCGAGAGGAGAAACAGACAGGGTAGTCCTACAGCTTTATTTAATTCATGCAGGTTTATTTATTTAAGATACAACAAGTTGCGTGCGTCTGTGTGTGTGTATGGGAGGGGGCAGCAAGGCAACTTAGGTGACATTCACACCAGAAAGCTTTGCTGCGATTAAAACGAATCCTGCTGCGCATTGTCAGAAAGTGCACTTCGTTTGGCAGGTGAAACTTTTTTTCCCCTGTAACCATGGTTTCCAGGTCGTATTGCAGTTGTTCATGTCGCAAAAACGAGGGCGAGGCTAGATTTTATAGGGCGTGCCAGATTGATTTCAGCCGTCACATTTATTACTGCTAGGAATGAAATTAGGAAGGAACAGCTGTCTGCGATCACTTTGTAAATGCCGACCCGACGTGGGTGTACTACGAATCCTACACTCGAATTTGGGGCAGAATTTCCACTCGATTGATAAATGAGGGCCCTAGGCTGCAAAACCAGTCGGACGGCGTGCCGCGGACTCGACTCCTGAGCCCGACGGCCTTTGCTGCGTGTCCCTCCCCATCTCTCTCCCCCTCTCCTATCTGACTACTGTTCCCTATCAATAAAGGCATAAAAACAAAACAACAAATCTTGAAGAAAAAATATAAAAATAGCAGAAATAGCTGATCTGCTATTTCTGCTTTTTTATGTATGAACATCTTTCAACATGGAAACGATTATGACACAATCATTGTGATTATCTCAAATTATTGCGGTTGGAGACGATTATGTAGTAAATTGTGACAGCCCTATGCATGATGCCAGCCCTCCCATTAGCCACATTTAATATAGGATTGTGATATTATTGCTGCTTATACCCAAGTAAAAAGCACTTCTTCCCCCACTGCACAGAAATAAGGCATTTTCTTTTGAAAGTGGTTACTATGGGTACAGGGCTACAGGGCATGCCGAAAGAAAACATTCAGTACAAGGCCTCTCTCTTAATTAAACCGTAGCCTGCAGGGCATCTGCATATGTGCATGTGTGCGAGTGTGCGCTCGTGTCACTGACTGGGCTGATTTAAAGGTGGCTGACTTTAAACGTTGAGAAGCGCTGCGGTGCAGTCTGCCTGGACCAAAACAGCTGCTGGACAACAGTTGGCAAGGCAGCGCTGTTGGTCACGCGCGCGCAGCCACACACACACACACACACACACACACACACACACACACACACACACACACACACACACACACACACACACACACACACACACACACACACACACACACCTGAAATACACACACACCTGCCATACAGACACACATCCTCTCTGTACACGCTTTGATTAGCCTCTCTGCACTCTCTACTGAGGCAAAATAGATGATTCTTAGAAAGGCAGTTATCTCCCTGTGGTTACATGATGGGATTAAATGTTTGCCCGAGACCCAAACTATAGTGAAAATATCAGATCTACAAGTTATGATCACATATATGAGATCACAATGCATTGTTTGGGAAACGGTAGAGGAACGCTGATCAACATAACTTGTATGAAGAATAAAATATTTTCAACCTGCCGTCCCTAAGGCTGGGGTAGCGTCAGGGAGTGTTCCCTTTTTAATCAATGAAGGTTGCTCCCAGCTGCCGACGTTGCGTTGCTGAAAACATTTGAAGCGAGAAATATACAATGCAGTAACCAACCAACACTTTGTGTGTTGAGCTGGCCAGACGGCCAGCACAACACTGATGGAATAGTTTCGTTGCCATACTTGAAGCAGTAACCTATATTGTTTGAATTTATATTATCTAGCGATGCCTTTTCCACAACAGAAATTGTAAATACAAGTGTAGTGTCATACAAAAATAAATGTACTTTAAAAAAAAAAAACCCACATACAATGTAGATAGGATTTACTTTTACCCATAATAAATCCATGAATGTTGCTGACGCACCGTTTTCCAAAAGCCCGCGGTTGAGCAGGTCTCTTTATGCTGTTACGTTTCTGCTGATATTATTGTCCACTCAGTTTGTATGTCCGTGGGGGAAAAAAAAATATATATTTTGACAAAAATGTCCACCACACAAGCCAGCATGGCAATGACCCCTGTACAGAAGCGCTGCGGTGGGCATTATACGCCAATAACCCCACTGTGGCTTGCATACATCTGCTAATAAGCTAGGATAGGATTTCACTGTGTGGTGTCGTGTTCACACCCTCACCCCCACTTAGAATTATTGTCACCGTCCGACAGAAACCTGAACCTCGTATATCTCTCAACGTTTCCTCCACACTTCATCATACTAAAGTGCCGAGACAAAATGTGTGAAAAGAGCAGATCTACAAGCTCACGTGTGCTTGTAGATCTAATATTTCACTCATTTCAAACGTTTTAAAAATAATAATGAATTAAAAAAAGGTGCAGATTTTTGGACATACAAGGTTTCCACCTGACGGCAACAAATTATACACACGGACACACACAACTCTGTGTGTACATTCTGTTCTACCTTGGAGACACATGGTAACCTGTCCGTCCATCCGTCCGTCTGTCCGTCCCCATGGACGGTAGCTCAGAGCGTAGCATCCCCCCCCTCCCCTTCCCTCCCTCCCTCCTCTGTCTCACCCTCCCACTCAAGACAGAGAGTCCATTGACTCAGCAGCCAAAGCAACCGTCCACACCTGTGGTCTGTCTCTGTAGATCATTAGGAAACAACCACTTCTGTCTCTTGCACAAGCAAGGCAGCTCCCGACCCTCGCTGCTAAAGGAACACAATAAAGGCTAACTATTTATTAGATTTAATCAATTTAATGGATTCTAAAATAAAGAGATGAAGACAATCAATCTTTTATTAAAATCATCTTGACTATTTTGTATGTATAGCATTTGAGCTTCCCTGAGAGCAGCATTCAAAAACTGCCGGTCATAATTTCACCCCCCTCCCTATCTAAAGATTGGATAGTAAATTAGGATGTTGATATTAATTTTGTATTTATCCTTCGGGCCCCAAATCATACCCTAGAAAGCACTATGTCTATTTCAAACACATAGGTTTTTTGTGACCATACAAACCAACCATCCACAGGTGTGGAATCTGTGGATGCTTGGTTTGGCTGCTGAGTCAATGGACTCTCTGTCTTGAGTGTTATGGGGGGTCCCCTGGCATATCTTTTCAAATGGGAGTCCGCCGGATAATTGGTGTCAATTTGGGGGTCCTTGACATGAAAACCACTGTGGGGTGGGACCATGTGTGGGATTCGTGGGAACCACTGACGTGTAGTGAATCATCAGAATGTTTTCACCTCCTCATCAATCAACTGTGTGGAGGGAAACACCTGCTGCTGGACCTCATTTCATATGAGCCGCCATGTGGTGAAAATACAGAAGTACACTAACATTGTGACAAATTCATAATTCATACTGAGCTGAGTATGTATAAAGGTATAAAACATACTACAGGAGTTGACACACTAAGGTCTCACTGTCTTTGAGGCCCTTGCCTATAGGAATCACCTGTAAAATGGCACCGTTAAGGAATCGTAGATAAAATCCTAACGGTTCTGAACCATATTTGGGAGATTAGCTCTGGACACTGTGTGTGTGTGTGTGTGTGTGTGTGTGTGTGTGTGTGTGTGTGTGTGTGTGTGTGTGTGTGTGTGTGTGTGTGTGTGTGTGTGTGTGTGTGTGTGTGTGTGTGTGTGTGTGTGTGTGTGTGTGTGTGTGTGTGTGTGTGTGTGTGTGTGTGTGTGTGTGTGTGTGTGTGTGTGTGTGTGTGTGTTCCGCGTGCGCCTGTCTGTCTGTCTGTCTGTCTGTCATCTAGACAACTCCTCTGAAGAGCTGTAAAACAAAAGTGCAAACTGAAGCATGATATGCTATCATTTGAACTCTTAATGCCTCCATTTATATATTTCACTCTCACTTTCTCCTCCTGTGTGTGTGTGTGTGTGTGTGTGTGTGTGTGTGTGTGTGTGTGTGTGTGTGTGTGTGTGTGTGTGTGTGTGTGTGTGTGTGTGTGTGTGTGTGTGTGTGTGTGTGTGTGTGTGTGTGTGTGTGTGTGTGTGTGCGCGTGTGCGTGTGTTGTGCAGTGTGTCCAGCAGGGTATGAGTGATGGAGGCGGGTGCGGTGGTCCGGGCGTTGTTCGAGTTCCTCCCCAGCGTCTCCGAGGAGCTCCCTCTCTTCACCGGTGATGTCATCGAGGTCCTCAACGTGGTGGACGACTTCTGGTTGCTGGGCAACAAGGATGGGGTCACAGGTGAGAGGTCACATGACATAATGTATGTGCATGGTGGTGTGGATCCCATTGGGAAGGAACCATGAGAGTCCGTGGACCGCACTTTGAGAACCACTGAATGCACAGAGAATAACTCTTCCTACTTCCTGGCCCCTTCCCTAACTAGAACTTCCTCAAACTTTTACATTTCAAGTAATCCCGTGGTTAAAAGGTTTGAGAACCACTGTACACTAAACAGAACCAAGCCTTAATTAGTATCATCGGTAATACGTGCGAAGGACATCGGAAAAGAGGCCCGGAAGTAGTAAGAGTTATTTCCGAAATGGCGTATGTGCGATTGTGCATAGAGCCTATTCAGAACACAAAACACAGATTGACCCTTTTTATAGATGGCTACAGTAGCCTGCTGCTGATCCACACTGTAATAAAAGTAAACAAACAAACAAAACATGATGCTACTACAGTAGTTATGTTGCATACTGTACCATCATCCCACCTGTGTAGAGTGAGGCATAACACTAGAACACTTTCACAGGTAGTATAAAACCTCTTCACAAAACAAGTGTTATCATTCATTGCATCATTGCAGATATTTTTTTAATTGCATTTAAGGCCCAATACTTCTACAACTGCTATAAATTAATGCAAAACCTGTGATATCCAGTAATTCCAGTCATCGACACGCTACAAGCTTGCAGATCGTCTATTTTCGCCAAATATTCATCCCCCGAATACAGACGCTAGGGTTCATAATGGTGAACATTCAATATACACTGTATCACAAGTCTGTCAGGACTCTGTATGGCTTCCCCATCTCAACGTGAAAGTAGACTTGTGCCGTCATGTTTTATGGTGCTCTGATGACGATCCTATGTATGAGGAAACAGCCTAATTAAATGTGAGCTAAAGGTCACACATTTTTATTTTGTGTTGCAATTCTCTTTGTACATTTACTGGTCTTATTATGTTTGGTTTTTGGCCAACATTATTAATATAATTAATTATTCAAATATTGTTATTGAATTTTTCCAAAATTCCACAAACATCTAACAGCTATGAAACACCAGACACTAGTACTCAACACACAATGAAATGGGTACACATCCAATTACTGAATGGCCAAAATTGAAAAGAGAATCAGTACAAGACGTTGGCATGGAGAGCGGCATTGGTATTCCAAATTTAAAGTCGATAGTCGATCTCCTTACCCCCCCTCTCTTCTCCCGCCTTCTTTGTTCTCCCTTTTTACCTGTAAAATAACACTGATTCTGATTCTAGTGGTGGCATGAGTTTTAAGATCACATACGTTCTTTCTTCTTTAATAAACTGCATGCAGGTAGAATGGACACGGACTGGATCCCAAAGCAGGACTTTGCTATTCGCCTTTTTCTATCCTAGTTGTTTTTATCCTAGTGTTTTTAAGCTTTCGTGGAAATAGTAAAAATAAATAGATGATGGAATTCTACATCCAGTCAAAATATGCGTAATTCACACATGAATACAGAACGTAATCAAAACAATAACACATTTTTACGGCAATTCTA